>NW_022111310.1:17767683-17819668 GCF_000313985.2 Echinops telfairi
ACCACCACTATGTATCATCATCACCACCACCACCACCACTGCTACCACCATCACCATTATCACCACCACCATCACCACCACCATCATCACCATCATCACCACCACCATCATCATCACCGCAATCATCACCACCATCACCTCCATGGCCACCACCATCACCACCATCATCATTACCATTATTACCACCACTATCATCTTCACCACCACCATCATCATCACCGCAATCATCACCACCATCACCTCCATGGCCACCATCATCACCATCACCATCACCATCACCACCGTCCCCAGCACCACCATCAACTGCTACCACCACCACCATCAGCACTGTTATTAATGCAACCATCATGGAAGGATTACCCACTGGAAAACTGTGTACTGTTCTACCAGTCTCTGTGGAAACGCTCCTCTCCCATTTGCCCCATTGGTCTCTGCTTGTCGTGATGTCAGGTGGGTTTTGTTACTGGCTGGCTGCCGTGCCAAGGGCAGGTGATGGGCCGCCTGGGGAAGCTGGTTTTCTGCTTAAGCTGCTCTTCACGTCCGGCTGTGGCAGAAAATCTACTCCAAAGTGAGGGGCAATCACTCAGCATGGCTGCGCCCCTCCCCTCTGCCAGACTGGGCCTCACTGGTTGAGAACAAAGCGGGATCTTAATAATCCCCAGGCCATCTGCTCACCCTGGCCTGTGAGGCCCAGCCAGCCAGTATGCCGTTCCTCCTGAAGTGACCCAAACCCCAGGGGATGCTCTCTGCTGAGCTTCTCCCCACATCCCCTCCCCAGTCCCTGGGCCCACCAAGGCCTCAATTAGTGGGGAGGGGTGCTAGAAACCAGCAGGTCAGGCTGGGGAGACCAGGAGATCCCAGGCCCCTTTGTCTAAGGCATCGAAGAGGAGCTTGAGAAAAACCGGCTCAGATGGCCATCTGTGGAGAGGGGCTCGGGCACAGCACTCAGGACCTGCTTCTCTGGACACAGTCTGAACCCACCACGGGGCTAGGGCACCCCTTTTAAGCCAGGTGTCCCAGAGGTGCTCCACAGACACTCATGACTTGGGCAGGGGTGTCCAGCAGGTTTCTGGGTGGCTGAGTGGTGAGTTTGGGTAACAGTGGGTTAATGAATACTATTCTCAGCACAGGATGCCTGCCCACAGCCTTTTAAATGCTAATAGCTTATGAATGGGCACCAGGAGGGGCAGAGAGAGGAGGAAGTGCTTCCCCCAACCCTGTGAGCACAGGACCATTCCACAGCAAACCCCACTCTGCCCGGCCAGGGGCTCTGGACAAAGGAATGATCCTCTGGGCACATGTTGGGAGAGGAGGTTTTATACTTCCCACCCCCCACCCCCTCATGAGTTCTTTCTAAGGGAACTACAGGGCTCCTCAGCTCCCTGTAGTCACCCAGGCCCAAACAGCTGAGCTGGGCAGCGAGCAGTGAATGTGGTCAGATCCCCAGGAGCGCCCCTTGGCGGCTGTGGAGGAGACAGTCCACCAGCGGCTCCTGATGAGGCTCTCCCCCACCCATTCCCTCTCAGCACACCACCCCAGGCTCCGGCCCACCTCTGTTCTGGCCAGACCTTGTTTAGAACCATGGCCTCGACTCCCTCCCTGGGCGCTGATCCCAGACCGACCGTGTGCCAGGAAAGGCAGCCAGCACGGTTTCTAACCCCAGTGCTGGAACTGCTGAGTGACCTGTGGCAAGTTATTGAGCTGCCCTGGGCCTTGGTTTCCCCAACCGCGTGTGCCTTAGAGCCACAGGCAAACACGCTGCTACCTGTCATGACGTTAGCAGCACGGTGGCTGCCATTCTTCTGCAGACGCCTCTGGCTTCTGCTGTGTCCACTAGTGCCTGGGGGGGGGGTGGGGGGGGGACACCCAGGTGTGGGGAAAAGGGTGCCCTCTCTGGAACCAGGTAGACTTGAGGTTCCTTCTCAGCTTCGCCTCTGAACAGTTGTGGGCTGCTGCAAGCCCCTGCCCCTGACGGAGCCCCAACAAGATGACATCGCTGCACTGCATAGCCCTGCTCTCTGAGGGTCTCCTCTCCGCTGGTCACCACCAGGTACCGCCTCTCCCCACATATAGGCTGGGTAGCCCAGGGCACACCCCCTGGCTTCGCTTTTCCTCCTCTGAGGAAGAAGTGCAGGGGCTCAGCAAGTCCAAGGGTCCCCCAAGCTCAGTCTGAAGGGGTGGCACTGCCGGACTAGAAGCGTGGGGGGAGAAGGCACATTGTCTGGACAGAGTGAGGAAGTCCCGGAAGCCCGGATGCTGATTCCCCTTCAGGGCCCCGTGGGACCGGGGGCCAGCTGCCTCCCGACAACCTGGGGCTCCAAGTTCCCCTCTGAGGTGGTTACTGGGGGCCCTGCATGGAGCTGCTCTTGCAAGGCTCTGGGACTGGGGTCAGCAGAGTCCAGAGTAACCGGCCACACCCTTTCCTCTCGAAGAACCTCAGGCTAAGGGCCTCAGCTCCAAAAAAGGGGTGACCCATTCCCACCCTCCTTGCTCTCTCTAACACAGACACTCACACACACAGAGGGTTCCCTCTACACAGGGAGGGTCTGAGTCCCCACTGGGTTGGGTCAGAGCTTCAGCCACCCGATGGGCTCTCAACAGGAACCGCCATGACATACCCTAGCTCATGGGGAGAACTTCAGGTAGACCCGGTAGAGGGTTGCATGTGCCAACTGGTTTAGGGAAAATGGGAGGGAGGAGCTGCTGGGGCCCTCTGCCCTGGAGCCCCCGTGTCTGCATCAGGGAACGTGTAATGAAGGTTTGGGCCCTGCCCTTTCTCCTTGGCCCTGTGGGAGCTCGCCCTGCCCTCTCCGACTGGGTCAGGCTCCACAAGGAGCTTAGACATCTGGCCCAGCCCGTCAGCTTCTGCAGGCAGGGGGCCTTTCCAGACGTGCCCGGTGCAGCCGGGAAGGGAAGAGACCAGGTGTGAGGACGTGTGGGGGCACCTGCTCTAACAACAGGGCCCCTTCTGCTTTCCCAACATGGCTGCCACTATTCATGGGTCATGGACAGTCACTCCAGATGGGTCCCAGGCAGAGCCAGCAGCTCTGGGAGGGACTGTGGAGCCTGTGGGGGTGCAAGGCTGTCCTTGCCCCCCCCACGTCTCTACCACAGCTCCCCACCCCCTCCATGCCTGCCTGGTGGGGCAAGAATGGGGCACAGGCAGCCGGAAGCCACAAGGAGCTGCAACAGCCCCCACTTCCTGCCTCAGCCCAGAAGGCAGAAGGACCCAGTGCAGACCTCAGGGCCTCCTCCCACGATGGGGTGGGGGAAGGGGCTGGGCCTCTCCCTCTCTGGGCAGCCAGGCTGGTGAGAGGAGACTCTGTGGGGCAGATGGCGGGGAGACCACAGCAGGGGCTGCACAGAAACTCTGCTGTGTCCTTGAGGCTCCGAGAGCCGAGGAGGCTCCTTCAGGTCGCCCAGTCGTGGGAGCCAGGAGCTAGCCCCAGGTGGTCTTACGCCCGGGCCGATCTCAAGATGGTGAGGGTTTTGAGTGGGCACCCGGGACCCCGGGTTGCAGGCCCCAAGGACGTCATAGCACATCAACGGCAAAGGGGAACCCAGAAAGGGCAAGGTCAGTGCCCAAGGTCAGAGGGACCTGAGCAAGACAGGGCTGGGCTCCCTCCCAAGAGGCAAAAGGAAGCCCTCCCCACCCCTAAGACTATAGGAAAGTGGCATCCCCTAGGGGCCCCAGCTCACACCGAGCCCCCACCGTTGGTACCTTGGCGCCGAGGCGCAGCTGGTCGATGGTGTTCTCTGCCTCGGCGTACTTGGTGAGAAGCTTGTGGTAGTCCTCCTGCAGGGAATGGAGAGGGGCCCGGTCACAGCCAGACATACAACGCCCCCCTAGCTCCTCCATGGGGGACCCCTTGGACCAAACACCGGGTGCTGCCCATGAGACTTCTGGGCTCCTCAAAGGGAGGCCATTTGACTGTGGGCACTCACATGGCCCAACTCTGCAGGGTCAGAGGTGCCAGCCGGAGTCACGCTGAGTGTGGGCCAGGGGCCTGGGGGCCGCGGTACCTTGATGCCCAACCCCCATCCCACACACTGGAATGGCTTCTTCATCTGAACTGGATGCCCATCTGTGGGGTCGGACTGGCCCCCCAAGACAGGTGCTCTGCTCCCAGTGTCCCTAGTATTTTCAAGGGCCGAGGGGCTGACACGTCCAATCAGTCACTCGAAGGATGGTGAACAGTCCAACAGAGGAAAAGCAACAGATGTGCAAATCACTGCTCTGTCTGCTCCCATCTCTACGTCCCTGACACCAGCCCAGAGCGCTTCCTCCCGACTTGCCACCACAGGGGAGCAAAGCAAAAACAGACGCAGATCTCCCGGGGGCCGTCTTTGAAGGGAAAATGTTTTTAAATCAAGAAGACAGAAGCTAGCCTCTCCTCTGTCTTTCCCACAGAAGCAGCCATCCCTTGGTGACCAAGTCACTGACAGGACAAGGTGGAATGACCCTGGAGAAGCCCAGCCCTGCCCCACAAAAGGAATGTTGGGGGGAAGACTAGCATCGGAACCCAATAGAACACGCTGTGGGGCCACCCCAGGGGAACTGCTGCACCCAGACAATGGCCACCACGGCCAGCAGGCCCCATGGCCTCCCCAAAATTTCTCTCACCCAAAGCGCCTCCCTGCACATTGCTCCGGGTCTAGAGGAGAAAGAGACCTGCTCGGGTGGTGACAAGTAAAACAAAGGACACCTGACAACACAGGTGTCCTCACTGCCTGTGGACGAAAGCCTTGTGCGACCTTCAAGTCTCTCTCTGGGCACAGTCCTTGCTCCACCATCGGGGGCTCCTGTCCCGATCCAAGGCCATCCCATCCCAGCCAGTCTCCAACCCTGGTCAATCGAGCACTTGGGGACTTGGGGCCCCTATCCATTTGTCCAGCTTACCTGAAGCTGGTGGACCAGCTTGGTGGCCTGCTCTGGTGTCTGGAACTCTTGGGGTACCCTGGCGATGGAGGGGGCAGGGGGCACGTCCCGTGCTGAGCCGGCTTCCCCGCTGCTGAGCAGCACCTCCCGCACAATCTCTGCCGGTGACTTGAAGATCAGGGGTCTGGCAGGGCCCTGTGGCTGCCAGCTATGGCTCTTGGCCTTGGGGGGTTGGTAGCTCTCATCTTTGGGGAACCTCACCCGGGGTCCCACTTTGGAGAAATCAGGCAGTGGGTAGTTCAGCCGTCCCCGGCCATACTTGGAGGCATCAGAAGAGCGGCCAGCCAGAGCGGCCACCTGCCTGGGCAGCCTGTCCCTGGGGGTTGGCTTAGGCCGAGGATTTAGAGGGCTGAAGGAGCCAGCGAATCGGGAAGGCAGTGACCTTGGGGGTATCTTGGATTGCTTCCAGGGTGGGTCCCTGGGCCGAGGGTGGGAGAGGCTGGGGTTTTTTCTCCATCCATCTCCGGGGCACTGGAGGCTCGGAGGTGGGGGTGGTGAGAAGTCATGGAATTCTATGGGGGTTGCCTGAGCAACACTCCCTCTGGTTCTGTCAACTGGATCGAGGTGGCAGCTGAGGGGCTGTGGGAAAGTTTCTGTCGGGGGAATGGGTTGAGGGATATGGGTCTCTCCTTCCCAGGCAGAATCCAGGCTGTCGCTGGGATGACCGAGGCTCACGGTCCCACTGCTCCAGGATCTTGTAGAGTAAAGGTCAATGGATGGGCTGACCTCAGAGTGTTCGGCAGGCTTGTCTCCACAAGCCTCCTTGTCAGAGGCCACCCAGCCCCTGGCCTGGCCCTTCCCCAGAGTCAGAGATGTGGGGCTCCCATTGCCCTCTGAGTGGAGACCGTCCTCATCCCCCTGCCTGGGTGGCCGCTCTCCAGTTTCCTCAACTTCCTGAGGATCATCCGGCTCCTCTTCAGTCATGTTCTGCGGAGAGTCCTGCTGGGGAAACCAGTACAGCGGCAAGTTGGAACTTTCTGGGCTGTCCACATCCTCGGCTTCGATCCCTAGAAAGACAGGTTGACATTGACTGAGCAACCTTGCTGTGCAACCTCCACCTTTCTGAGCTTCCATGTGTGCCTCCTGTGGTGAGGACACGAATCTCCATGGCCAAGTGCTTGTCTGGCCGAGGGAGATCCTGTAAGCTCCAAACCCCGGCTCAGGATCGCCCCGACCTCAAACCTGGACCCAGCATTCGCCATCTCAGCAAGGCCAACACAATCCCCGCCAGCTGCACTTGAAAACCAGAAACCTAGGAGCCACCTGGACACTATTCTTCCCCGGCCCTGCAGTCCAATCTGTCACTTGGCCCTTTCCATTCTACTCTGTACCCACCGCTCAGACCCACTGCTACCCCCTCCATCGTCACCATCACCAGCCCTTTCTAAGCCAACATTCTCTCTCGCTGGGACGACTCCTGATGCTTCCAGCCATTTCCCCAATGGTCCTCCTCACCTACCAGCTTCAAACCCACTCATAGCTCACCATTGTTCCCAGCAGGAGGGCTCATCCTCTAATGCAGTGGTTTTCAACCTTCCTGTTGCCGTGACCCTTTAACACAGTGCCTCATGTTGTGGAGACCCTGAACCATAAAATGATTTTCATTGCTGCTTCATAACTGTCATTTTGCTACTGCTATGAATCGGGTGATCCCTGTGAAGGGGTCGTTCGACCCCCAAAGGGGTCGTGACCCACAGGTTGAGAACCACTGCTCTAATGTGTTCTTAGGTCCCTGCCACTCAAGCCCCATGAGCTCTCTGGTTCGTTTCTCATCACCCCCTCACCCCACCCCCAGCCTCTCCTTGGTTCAGCCACACCTAGCGCACACCAGGTTCCCCCTCCCTATGGGCTTTGCTGCGTGCAGGTGATCCCTCTTGCCTCCCTCAGGTAGTTCACTCCTATTTGCCCTTCAGTCATTAGCTTGATCTTTACCTCTGGAAGGAAGTCTTTTTAGCTCCTCCAAAGTAGGTCAAATCCTCCTCCCTTTGGTAAGTCTCAACACTGGATACCTCTGCCTCACAACACTAGCACCACTACAGTTTTCTGTTTGCTTGTATGATTGTTTCATTAATATTTGTCTCCCTCTATGAAAACAATAATAATTTATAATTTATCAAGGGGTCATTAAGGTGGGGCGGGGGTTAGGGGAAAAAGAGGAGCTGATACCAAGGGCTCAAATAGAAAATAAATGTTTGTGAAATGATGATGCCAACATATGTACAAATATGCTTGACACAATTAATGTACAGAATGTTATAAGAGCTATAAGAGCCCCCAATAACATGATTTTATATATATATATATTTGTCTCCCTCGTTATACCACAGTCTCAATGAGGGCAAGTATCTGTTTTAGTTATTGGCACGGTGGGTGCTCCAGAATATTTGCAACTGACTGAGTGGAAAGTTGGGAAGAAAAAGAGGGAGATGAAGGAAGCAAATCCAAACCTACTGCCATCAAGCCGATTCAGACTCACAGGGAGCCTGAGGAGGTCAATACTTACGGAAGCAGATAACCTCGTCTTTCTTTGGAGGGGCGGCTGCTGGGCTTGAACACTGACACTTTTAGTTACTGTCCAATGTGTACCCAACAGCACCACCAACGCTCCTATGCAGAGCTCCCAGGAAAGAGAGAGATGCTGTAATCATTGCACAGTCAGGGTTCAAGAAATAGCCATCCATCCACCCACTCAACCTGCCAGTCAACCGTCTACCTTTTCCGCCTTCCATCAATTCATCCACTCACTCACATCACCTGTCTATCCATCTCTCTATCAGTGCACCCAGCCCCTGGCCCATCCATCCTCCTGTCCATCCACCCACTCCCCCTTACTCCTACAGCACCTGTCCAGGCAGTCACTGTGAATTAACCCACCTAATCCGTTCTAGACACGGAGTCAGCCTCTGGGACATATTCAGTCTCTGCTCTGGCCAGATGCAGCTCCGTACTAACCTGGACCAGTCTCTGCTCCCCAGGGCTCTTCCCCTTAACCCCAGAACCCCCCACCCCGACCCAGCAAGTCCAGCTTGTTACAGCAGCACACCTGAAGCCTGGACCAGTGAAGATCACACAGGGTGGTCAGCACCGTCCTGACCCTACCAGGGCCCTAGCCCCGCAGGGCAGTCTGTCTCAGCTGCTGGCGGCAGCGGTGAAGTGGAAGGGAAGGGTGTGGGCTTTGAAGCCAGGGAGCCCTGGGTCCAACACTGCTCCCTCTGGTCCCTTACTGGGCAAGCTATGCCTCTGTGAGCCACAGGGTCCTCACTCAGATGTGACACTAGCCCCTCCTACCTGGCAGAGATGGTGAAGAGGAGTGGGGGAGGGAAGGCCAGGGTCCTGCCTGGCCGGGTGCCTGGCACGCAGTAAGGCAAGGGCTGTGGTCTCAGCTATTACATCATAGCAGAGGGTTACCACGTGACCTCTGGGAGAGATGCCTCTGCTGGCTTGAAACACTTCCGGAGTGGGCAGCTGAGGCAGCTCACACAGGCCGGGCAGTGGTTCCTCTACCATCCACGTGGGGTCTGTCTGATGCCAAGCAAGGCTCATGCAGGACAGGCGCCTCATTCATGGGTACGCACAATAGCCACCGCTCGCCTGGCTCTTCCTAAACGACACTCCTCACACACTTGATCCACGTAGCCCGGCATGACCTTGGAGGTCAGAATCATCGCTCCCGTCTCGCAGATGGGAGCCCCGAGCTTCAGAGAGAAGACCAAGAGCATTGTCGAGCAAACCTAGGATGTTTGTCCTGGCTGTTGTCAACACAAAAGGAACTTGGCTATTGCAAAGGGCAAGGGGCACCTACTCTGCCATTGGGAACTGGAATGTCAAACATCGGGAAAAGGGGCACACTCTGTGATCATGGGATATTGAGGGGATCAGGTCTCAGGCATCAGAAGACCCAAACAACCATTCTGATGCGAACAAGGGGGCTCACAAGTGGAGACTCAAAGTCCATCTGTAGACAATTAGACACCCCCTCACAGAAGGGTCACAAGGAAGGGACGAACCAGCCAGGGTGTGGTATAGCACCGATGAAACACACAACATTCCTCTAGTTCTTTAAGGCTTCCTTCCCCACCACTATTATGACCCCAGTTCAATCTTACAAATCCGGCTAGACCAAAGCATGTACATTGCTACAGATAAGAGCTCTCAACACACAGAATCCAGGATAGGTAAACCCCTCAAGAACAGTAATGGGAGTAGCGATACCATGAACGTAGGGGGAAGGTGGGGGGAGAAGGGAAAAAAAGGGTGAACCAATCACAACGATCCATGTACAACCCCCCCCCCCCCTCATCCCTGCAGAGCGGCGAACAACAGAAATGTGGTTGAAGGGAGACAGCAGACAATGTAAAATATGAAAATAAGAATAATTTCTAAGTTATCAAGGTTTAACCATGGTGGGAGGGCTGGGGAGGGAGGGAAGAAAGAGAAGCTGATATCAAGGGCTCAAGTAGAAAGAAAATGTTTTAGAAATGATATGTACAAATGTGTTTGATACAACTGATGTATGGATGGTTATAAGAGCTATAGGAGCCCCCAATAAAATGACTGATGAAACTATAAAAAAAAGAAGAAAAGAGGGCACGTCTTGTACTTAGCCCTTCAAAGTACCAAAGAAATGACCAAGTGCCCAAAATTGTACTGCTAAATACTATCCAAAGTGAGAAAGCGCCCTCACGCAATAAATGATGGCACAGTCAGCCGGTCAACACTGTGCAGGTGTCAGAAAGAGCTTGGGGAAGAACATTCCTGTCCATCGAGCCAACCCAAAGCAGGCTACAACATAAGGCAAAAACCAAACTCACTGCCATTGAGCTGATGCCGACTCATGGGACAGAGAAGAACTGCCCCTGTGGGTTTCCAAGACTGTACCTCTTTCAAACCAGGACCAAACTCACTGCAGGAACAAAAGCCCGGTCTTTCCTCTGTGGAGTGGCTGCTGGTTTAGAACTGCTGACCTTGCAGATCTCAGCCCAACTCGTAACTGCGACACCAGGGCTCCGACAATGTAGTGCAGAGACTCCCACCCCCTCTTCATGGTACCTCTGTGTGGCTGCCCACAGGGCAAGGAGTGTTTGGAGCGGTTAGCAGGGTGGGCTGATACATCATGTTTCATTTTCTCTCTTTTCCTATTTTCTAATGATTTCCACAGTGAACAGTATTTTCACTGACAGCTTTTGCTGACATTTTTATTTACATTAAGTTAGAATTGTTTATGGCTTTAGATTTCCCATTTTAATTTTAAAAACTCAAACAGAGATTCTAATCTAAAACATTTTCAAACACCCACCCACCTATCCCTGACAGTCAGGTATTAGGGTGGGGGGATGAGTTGGGGGCCTTCTGGGGGTGGGGCAAGAGTATCAGTCTCACCTGTTTCTGCAGACTCTTCAGATTCAGAATCCTGACACCCTCCAGCCTGCGGGTCCCACGCCAGGGCCACTGGGTGCTGCTGGGCCAGACGGAAGTCCTCCAGGAGCTCAGGGCTGGTGGCATCAGGGAAGGGCTCATCTCCCCAGCCTCGGGCACCACTCCCAGTGGCATTCTTCTCCTCCTCGGCCCAGGCCCAGCGCCGCCTCTGCCGGGGCCCCTTCCCCAGACCTGGCTCTGCCCAGTGGACCTCAGTCCCTGAGCTGGCCATTGGGCCAGGCCCACACCTCACCTGGGCCACTTCATCCTCAGGGGACCAGAGTCAGAGTTGACTCCTCTCAGGGCCTGCCATCCTGCTGCGACCTGTTGAGACACAATCAGGGGAGAACATTAATCCTCAAGTCCCCTGCTTTATTCCGAACAAAAAGTTAGCACAGGGACCAGATGGCCGTGGCTCACCCTTGAACACGTCACTGTGCCTTATTGTTGTCCATGGCAGTAAACTTGGGCGAATACTTCTTCTCCCCCTCTAGGGGTTTGTCCAGAGCCTTGGGCGCTGGGCAGAGACCCAGTGGTGGACACTGGGCGTGGGAGCCCTGCCCCTTAGAGTTGAGAGGAGGGAGACAAATATCCAGGTAACTACAAATCCAGCTCCTAGGGGATGGGGCAACATTGGGATGTCTCCCAAGAGGCCTGGAAGCCAGCAAAGGGCCCAGTTTAGGCGCCACACCCCCTGGGAGCCTTCCTGCCCTCTCACAGTACAAATTCAGACTGGGAGCTGGAGTGAGGCGGGGGGTGGGGGTGGGTGGGGGTGGGTGGTGGTGGTGGGGGGAGGAGCTATAAAAAGAGCCACGAGCCAGGCTGAGGCCCAGCATGCAGTCTGGTGGCAGGAGGGAGCAGCCCCACCAGGTGCCTTCCTGGATGTGGAGGTGGTCCCCCCTGGCAGCAATACTGAGGGCAGGGGCCGGAGGAGGCGGGGCAGACAGCAGAGTGTGGGGGGAACCACTGGTGCTGGGCGGACCGAAGAGCGCTCTCAGGGAGAATGGATCTGCCTGGGGAGTGGGAGGACAAGGGACCCTTTAGGAGGCTCCTTCCTGCCTCCCTTCCCTTCCTGCTTCTTTCTTCCTCAGCCACGCATCTCCTTTCCCACCCTCCTGCAAGCCCAGATACTCCCCAAGCATGCTGCCGGCCCCAGAAGCACACAGCCGACAGACCAGGAAACCGAGGTCCCTTCCAAAAGGAGACCCCAGTCTGGGAGGGGCCAGAGAGCCTCAGCAAGCCAGCAGGAGGAACCTGGGGGTGAGCTTACCCACAGGCCTGGCTGTGCAGGTGCAGGTCAGCAAGTTGAGGGGCCGTGCCCAGAACTACACTGCACACAGGACTCAATGCCTTGAGTGGATGCTGACTCATAGTAACCCTGAAGGTGGTAAACTGAGCACGTGGTAGGGTGTGTGTTTGGCCTCATTTCTACACTCATAACCACAGGCATAGAAAACTAGCCCCCTTTTGAGAAAGATCTCCAGTGTTCCAAGATAGAAATGTTTTCAAATACACGTTCTCCAGGCTGAATGGTGTGCCTCCCCCTCCCACTCCTCCAACACACACACACCCCTGCTATAGCCCTCCATTCAAGAGCAGTCCTAAAGGAGCTACCATGAGCGACGTCTCATACTTGCATCTGGCTACTCACTGTGCCTAAAGGTTATCTGTAGATAAGAGCCATCGGGTTCAACAGCCAACCCAACTCTGTTTGGACATCTCTTGCTGATACTGATCCCAGATTGCTCCCCTGGAGAGGGCCCAGGGGCATCCGAGGACAACTAACCCTAGGTCAAGAAGAAGACTCACCTCATTGCTGTTTTGTTTTGTTTTTAAATAGTCAAATAAATTTTATTTACTAGATAATTGGAGGAAAAAATATTCTACTAAAGTTCCACCTGAGTTAACAAAAATTATTAATTTTTTTTAAATGAGCTGTTTCGCTTGTATAACTACACCTTATAAAGACTGCAAAAGGTAGCAAAAACAAACTCAGAACTCTATATATATATTGTGAGGGAGTTTCTCAAAGAAAAGCTTTCTTTTTTTCCTTCTTAGTTTTTCTTTTTTTTAAACATTTTATTAGGGGCTCATACAACTGTTATCGCAATCCATACACACATTATTGTGCTACCTGCTTATGATATTCCCCACTGACGATGTAATATGTTGGTTGCATGATATGCATGCCTTAGGAAAGATCTGTAAGCCCCATTACATATACTCATAGAAACATACATTCACTCTCTTGGTCCTGACATGGGACGAGGAGCCCCTGTGCCCTGCTGTCTGTTCGTCTTTAATATTTTCCACAATCATGTTTGACTGTGGGGACCCCCTCAACCCACACTGTAGCACAGGGCAGAACTGCCTCTGTGAACTTCCCAGACTGTAACTCTTTACTGGAGCAGAGAGCCTCGTCTCTCTCCATGGTGGTTTCGAACTGGTGTCCTTGAGAAACACAGCTCAACTCATAACCACTATGCCACTGGGGCTCTGAGGTACACAGGACAGCCAGGGGCAAAAGGACAGCCTCCCGTCCCTCCAGGCACCATAGCAACAATGGAGCAAAACTGCAGGCCTCCCTGGACAGGCGTCCGTGTCTCAGCCTCGTGAGCACTTGGCTCCCAATCCGGAACCTTGATTTATTGAGAAAAGTTAGCAGGCAACTATTTCTGGGCAGAGAGTCCCCAGGGAACCGTCCAGTCAGGGAAGGGCTGGGACAGGAGCTGGGAGCACAACATTCTCCCCCAACCGGCTGCCATGTCTGCTCTCCTGCCCAGTCCCCGTCTCTGACTCCGCGGAATCATCGTCCCCGGCACCCCTCTCTAACCCACAATCCCCCCACATAGGCTGCGTCCGGTCAGGGATGGCTTGGGCTGGAAGCACACTTGTGCTGGATTCACCCTCATTGAAAACTACAGCATGCAATGGTGTGACATCACCCCGCTGGGAACTATCCATTTGGATCCAGTTCTAATTTTTTTAATTTTTAATCAGAGCTGCCCATCATGAAAACCATGTTTGTTCACATGCTCACATGCATGGTCTACCCTAGTTGATGATAGATTTTAGAAAAAAACACAACAACAACAAAAAATTTAAGGTGCGGTGGAAAATAAATAGTAAGTATTATAAACAGTTCTAATCCTTGTGTCCCATATCCTTGCGGGGGTGGGGGTGGTGGGGGTGGTGGGGCAGGGGAGGTGGGAGGTGGAAGTTGTACTCATTGAAATCCCTACCATGGCTCTCACCTGGTGAGCACTTATGTAAGAAGACCTGGTGCCAAAAGGGATTACAAATCAGAACGGTGTGTTGCAAGATCAGCAGTTTGAATCCACAGCTGCTTCTCAGGGGGGAGATGAGGCTCTCTGCTCCCGTAAAGAGTTACAGTCTCGGAAACCCAAAGAGACCGTTCTACTCTGTCTTGTAGAATTGAGAGGAGTCAGAATTGACTCAGTGGCCGTGGAGAATCTTGCTGTAGAGTCTACTGAGCTCATTCTAATTCACAGGGAGCCCATGTGCCCGAGCAGGAAGTGGAACTGCCCCCTGTGACTTCCAAGGGTTGAATGTTTATGGCTAGGGGCCCTGGTAACTTAGTGGTTCCGTGTTGGGCTTCTAAGGACAAGGGCCACGGTTCAAAACCACCAGCCGGTTCTGTGGGAGAAAGATGAGATTTTCCTACTCCCGTGTAGAGTTACAATTTCAGAAACTCACAGTGGCAATCGCACCCTGCCCTACAGGGTCGCTGTGAGTCGCATTGGCTTGAGGGTGGCGAGTGATCTTTATGGGAGCAGACCCCCAGGTCTTTCTCCGATAGTCCCCGAGGGGGTGTCAATGCCCATCTTTCTGCTAGCAGCTGCGGGAGTGCTCAATCATCGGGACACCAGGGTGCTTTCAACATTGTCTAAAAAAAGGAAACAAAAGCGATCCTGAATGGCAAAGCAAAAGTATCTCTATTTTCAAAGGATGTGATTCAACGTAGCGAAAACCCTAGGGTCCGCAAGAGAACGTCTAGAAGCATGCAACAAAGTTGCAGGTACAGAGCCAACAAACAAACTCATTTGAGTTCTACACACTAACAATGACATCTGAAAGGAAAATCAGGGACGTAATTCCATTTATCATAGTGTCTAAAAAAATCAAATGCCTAGAAATTAAAATAACCAGGAATTGAGAAGAGTTAATACGATGAAAGTTATAACACACCACTGGGCGAGATTAAAGACGATTTAAGGAAATGAAGAGATGTTCCATGTTCATGGATTGGAAGACTTAATATTGTCAAGGTGTCAGTACTACCAAAAGTGATCTATAGATTCTCTGCAATCCTTGCACTCCATCGGCAAGTGCTTCAAGTCCTCCTCATTTTCAGCATGGTTGTATCATCTGCACATTGCAGGTTGTTAATAAGCCTTCCTGCAAACCAATGCCACATTCTTTTCACATAATCCAGCTCCTCTGATGATGTGCTCAGTATACAGATTAAACAAGTAGGTTGAGCGGTCACAACCTTGTCACACACCTTTCCTGATTTTAAACCATGCAGCATTCCCTTGTTCTTTTCACGAAACTGCCCCTTGATCCATGTACAAGCTACACGTGAGCACAATGCCGTTCTGGAAGTCCCTTCTTCTCAAGGTTATCCGTAGTTTGGTATGGTCCACACAGTCAAATGTGTCGGCACAGTCAATAAAACACAAGTAAATATCTTTCTGGTACTCTCTGCTTTGAGCCAAGATCCATTTGACATCAGCAGTGATATCCCTTGTTCCATGTCCTCTTCTGAAATTGGCCTGAACCTCTGGCAGCTCCCTGTCAATCCACGGATCGTTGAAGATGAGACCTGTCCGCATTGCCCGCGTTTGTTCTTATAAGAACTGTATGTGTGGTAGTCACCTAATCTGGTGTCAATTTAAGGATTAAGAGTGTAGGGGTGGAGTCTAGGCTGTCACTCTGGAGATAGCCAATGAGACTTCTGTGTGGGCATGGCCTTCTCCTGGGAATTCTGGGAAATCTGGTACTTCCTCCTTGGAGGCTCTCTCTCTCTCTCTCTCTCTCTCTGCTACTCCCTGGGAGACATTGCAGAAGACAAGCCACATGGACGAAACCAGACCTCAGAAGCGGAGAAGCCACAGAGAGACCCCTGCCAGCGCTGGGATATTTCCAATGACACTGAATCCAAAGACTTTCCACCCACTGGCCTGCGATCTTCTGCATTCAACGTCATTGCATGGGTTTTGTGAATCTGAAAAGGACTTTATAGATTGATATCAGAACTATGGGCTAATATCAGACTTATGGACTTGATCTGGACTGGGCTGGGATGTTTTCTCAATGTTCAATTGCTCTTGTATATAAATCTCTTTCTTATACACATATGTGTGTCCGTGGATTTGTTTCTCTAGTCTACTCAGACTAACACAGTATGGTTTTTGATGGCACAGTCAGGGCCTTAATTGAGTCTGTATGAAAACCTTAAGCAAAGCAAAATGGATTAAGGCCCTATCTGTGCCATCTAAAACCACACAACTCTTATAAGAACTAACAGGGGCAATGCTGTCTGGCCTCACTTTCAATGAGAGATTTTTAATATAATAACAAAATCACAAACTGCAAAATATTAAATAAATACATGGAAATTAATAAAAATGAAAAAGTTTTGTTCAGCTAAAGACTTTACCAGAAACAAAAAAAGTAAAAAGATAAGCTACCAACTGATAGACTATCTTCAGAAGCTATTTATCTGATGAGATCCTAACAACGGAACTATATATAAAACTTCAACAACTTACCAACAAAAGACAAATAACCCAATCATAAAATGGGCAAAAGGGTCTTCTGATGCCTGACACCTGATCCTCTTGACACCTTGTGATCACACAGGCTGGTGTGCTTCTTCCATGTGGGCTTGGTTGCTTTCTCTCTGGATGGCTGCTGGCAGTTTAACTTCAAGCCTTTAAGATCCCAGATGCTATATCTTTTAATAGCCGGGCACCATCAGCTTTCTTTACCACATTTGCTTATGCATCATTTTTTCCTTCAGCGATTGTGTCAGGAAGGTGAGCATCAAAGAATGCCAGGTTATTAGAACAAAGTGTTCTTGCGTTGAGGGAGTACTTGAGAAGAGACCCAATGTCCATCTGCTACCTTAATACTGAACACTTAAATATGCGTGTGATCACAAGGTGTCGACAGGATCAGGTACCAGGCATCAGAAGGCCCAAGCCAAATAATTATATCAATGTGAACAAGGGCAGTTGGAGTGGAGACCCAAAGCCCATCTGTAGACAACTGGACATCCCCTCACAGAAGGGTCACAAGGAAGGGACAAGTCAGCCAGGGTGCAGTATAGCCCCAAGGAAACACACAACATTCCTCTAGTTCTTTAATGTTTCCTGCCCCCCACTACCATGACCCCAGTTCCACCTTACAAATCTGGCTCGACCAGAGCATGTACACTGTTACAGGTACGAGTTCATGACACACGGAATCCAGGACAGATAACCTCTCAAAACAGTAATGGGAGTATTGATACCATGAGATAGGGGGAAGGTAGGGGGAGAAAGGGGGAACTGATCATAATGATCGACATAACCACCCCCCAGGGGGACGAACAACAGAAATGTGGATGAAGGGCGACAGCGGATGGTGTAAGATATGAAAATAATAATCATTTATCAAGGGGTCACGAGGGCAGGAGGGTGGGGGAGGAAGGAGAAATAAGAGGAGCTGATACCAAGGGCTCAAGTAGAAAGAAAATGTTTTGAAAATGATTATGGCAACCTATGTATAAATGTGCTTGACACAATTGATGTATGGATTATTATAAGAGCTGTAAGAGCCCCCAAGAAATTATATATATATAAAACAGCTTGTGAGCAGCCCGATATCAATCAATAAGATAAAATGGGTCAAAGACTCGACTAGACATGTCACTGGAGGACAGTCAAAGGGCCAACAGCAGCAGTGTGCAGTATCGTCAGCCATCAGAGACCCAAACCCAAACGACACTAAGCTCTCCTTCCACTCCCACTAGGACAGCTAAAGTTGAAAATGAGAAAATTTAAACAAAAGATGATAAATGCTGTCAGAGTGTGGGGAAACTGGAACCCTTACTATAGCTGGTGGGAATGCAAAATGGGATAATGGTTGGAAAACATAAACTCCCTGAAAGCAGAAAACCCCAGGGACTCAGGCAGAGACCTGCCACCAGCGTTCACAGTGGCACTCGTCACAACAGCCCAAGGGTGGAAACGCCCTAAATGCTCCTCGCCCGATCTGTGGATGAACAAAAGGGGGTGCAGGCACACTACTCAGCAGAAGGCGAGGTCAAGTCTTGACGCCAGGTGGGGACCGTGTGGATGAACTTGAAGACCCTGTGCTGAGCAAAAGGAGCCCACCACAGAGGGACGAGTGTTGGATGACCTCATGCGTGTAAAACACAAGAAAAGGTAAATGTAGAGAGACCAAAGTTCATCAGTGGATACGGTCAGGGGGCAACCGTGATGGGGAAAGGGGGTACGGGGAGGGGGTTCGGAGAGCAGAAAGGAGGGTTAATAATAGTGAAGGAAAAGTAGAATTGATTAAGGTGAGGATGCACAGCTGATTATTATCATTGCTATCAAGAAATGAAACACAAAATTGGCAAAAGTCGTGTCACAAATAGTTTTATAACTATATAAAATGTGCTTCTTTAAAAACAAACAAACAAAATCTCTCCAAATTCCTTATCCCTTGGAACTAAATATTGGTCTGAGTGGCTAAAAAAAAAGGGAAAGTAAGACTGAAATAGATGTGGTGTCTTCAGTGACAAGCAAGCTCATTTCGAACACATGGAAACATACATTGATAACAGTGACAAAAAGAAGAAAAAGTAGCGACTGAAGCTGCTTTGGGGATTTGGTTCCTTGGTTTGCAGGACTGGGGTCACAGTTTCATGGGACGTCCTATCCCAGTTCATTGGCGAGTAACATGTTCAGCATATCTGTTCTCCCTCCTCGTCTGCTCTTGGAGGCTGAAGAGCTTGCAATCAGCCATCCGAGGCACAGGAACAGGTCTCATACCCCCAGAGGCGCAGAGGAGCCAAGTCAGGCATGAGAGGAGGACGTGAAATGAATGTGTGGGGCTCTGCTTCCAAACTGCCTGCTCTCTCTCGAGATCTAGAGAACTGGACGGTGCCCGGCTGTGATCACTGAACATCTTTTTAGGCCTTTTCTTCCATTTTATTTCATGTTCACGCCACAATAACGACTCCTTTAATTTAAACTGAAAACCATAGAGGATTCTTGAAGGGGTATAAAAGACTGAGGACGGCGTGGAGAGTCAGCGAATCGTCTTGACCAGGCTCGTGAAGGTGCTGGCGGCTTGTAGCTGCAGCTGGTAGGCCATTGGGATCATGGAACAGTTTGATCAAAGATTCCATAAAAGAATCCCGATCAAGAGGAGGAGAATGTGGACAGATTTTCAAATGCTCATGGGCGCTAGACTTTCTAGGTCCATGAAGGTTGCACGAAGCCCTGAAACTACTGCCTAGAGATAAGTCTTTTACCCTTACACTGAAAAATATTCCTTGAACTCATTTGAAAACTGAACAATCATTTCCCCTACGTAGTAAAAGGATGCCTGCTGTGGACTTTACACTCTTTTAAGCGCTATCTATATGAGATCAGATGGACAACAGCCACTCAAAAGACTAGACGGGAAACCACAGGGAAGTTTTACACTGGGCGGGAGGAAGAACTCAGACAAGGAGGATGAGGGTGGCCACCCAACTCGAGAACAACATCCGTGTCACCCGGTTGTACGTGTAGAAACTGTTGAATCGGTGTGTTACTGGGTGTGTTCTCATCGACACTAACATTAAGAAAACATAGAAGGGAAAGGAAGTCACCTTTCAGGGGCTACCGGAAGGGAGTGTGCATCAGTGGCCCTGGGTGAGGCCTGCACTCTGCCTTTTGAACCTGGGTCTCCGGCAAGGCCCCCAGTGTGCGCCCTGTGCCTTTCGGCCTTGCTGTGTGGGCAGGTGTGGGAGGGATTGCTGGGCGGAGCAGTTACCTTTTCTCTCCCCTGAAGAAAGCCTGTGGTTTTCAGACGTTTACAAGGCCTTTTTCCACCCCAGCCGCAGAGCAGCCTGGCCAATCACAGAGGCCTCAGGGTGCCTAAAGGGGAACATCCTGTCTCCTGGGGTGACTCAGTCCTCGCAGAAATCTCACCGTGGGGACCCGAGGAAGCTGTGCGTCACAGGCAGCTGTGGTCACAGGCTGGAGTTTTTTGCAAATGCCCCTCAGGCCCCTGAGCTTGTGAGCCTTGGCTGAGCAAGGCCTCTGCCTTCTATACAGTGTCCAGGTGTCACAGAGCCCTGTCCCTGTGCCAGCGGGGCACACTCGGGTCGGTCGGTCAGTCAGTCAACAAACCCACTCAGTGAGGAGCCAGCTTCCTGGGCTGCTGAGTGAGAGAGAGCCAGGCTGGGCCCCACCCTCTGGCTTCTCCCCTTGCCTCTCCCGGCTTTAGGGGTTCTCACTATTAAATGGGGGCAAGGCCACCTGCTCTTGCCACCACAAGAGAAGTCGTTCTGCTAGGCTGGGCCTGAATCTGATTACTAGTTGACCCCATTGGCTTCTGAGAAGAACAGCTTCAGAACTATCACCCTCCCTCTGTCCTCCCCTCTTCCTCACTGGGGTTACACTTCGCCAACCTCACACGTGGGGTGCCTAGCTGCACAGAGCAGCACTGCTCCGGGGCTTCCCAGCCTGTGACCTTTCTGCAGCCAAGCCAGGCCTGTCCTCAGAGGAGCCTCTGGAGGGAGGGTGGAACCACCAACGTTCCGATTAGTAGTCTAGTGCTTAATCAGCTCGGCCACCCAGGAACATAACTTAAAATGTTTTTAAACTTTAAAATGATTCCTGTGGTTTCCTGTTGTGTGCCATGCACGGCACCTGCTACAGGGATACAGAAATCACTCAGAGTGCTCCAGTCTCGCAGAGGGGTGTACAACCATGCAGCGCTTACACACGGAAGATGCTTTGAACAGGGTTTGCAAGAGGAAGGGATTCCATGCAGAGGGAACAGCACAGGCAAAGGCCCGGCGGCCCAAGCAGCATTAGGAGGAAGGGGAGAGAGCCTCCCACATCAGCCAAAGGCCAGGCTGTTGCAGGCAGCAGGACTTCGGGTGCTGAAAGGTGGGGATTTGGTGAAGGCTCCAACCATAGGGAAGGGGGAAGGGCAACTAGCCCCAGGAGAGCCCCTTTAAATTCAGTCCCCCTGCCACCCCCACCGGCCACTTTCTCCAGTGCCCCTGTAGGCAGGGGCTCATTTTCTCTGGTACCCCACCAGGCTTCTCTGTCCCCTCCTTTGTGGCTCCATCTCTTAGAAGCACCAAGCCTCTGGGTCCTCCCGTGCCCACAGTAGCCAGACAGCCCACCTTGTGCCTCCTCATACCTTCTCAGGCCTCTGCCCACGTGGGAGGACCATCTGTTCACCCCTGGCATCTCCCGGATGAAGAAACTGAGGTGCAGAGAGGTGGAGGGCTTTCAAAAGAGCTCCCTGACAGGAAGTGTCGTCTGGGATTCAACCCAGGGCGCTTTGACACCGAAACCAAGAGTGTCAAGCTAGTGGGGCTGGGAGGGAAAGGAAGGGAGACCTCCCCTGACACCAAGTAGCTAGACCCTCCAGAAAGATCCTGAGCTCAGCTGTCTTCTGAGACCCTGGAGGACACAAAGCTGGTCCCTGAGGGTCTCCTGCCAGCCCTGAGGATGCACAGCCCTGCTCCTCCGCCCGTAGCCCCCAGTCTGTCCTGCCAGCCTGAAAGGTGGGCTGCCAAAGTGGGCCATGCCTTCCTGGGACTCAGTCTGCTGCCTCCTGCCCGCTCCCTGTCCCACATCTTCTCCAAGGCCCTCAGCAGTCTTGGAAGTAGCTCTGCCGCTGCAGTTGGGGACAGCCAGGCCAGAGCGGGGCCAGGCTTGTCCAAGTTCACACGGAGATCAGGCCAGAGCTGGGACGGGAATGCAAACAGGCCCGGGGCTTGACAAAGTAAAAACCCGCCCCCAAGGGGAGTGGGGCTCCAGTAAGCCAAGGGAGACGCCATCCAGCTGCCGTAGCCGTGACTTCCTGGCTGGGCTGGTCCGGCCACCCGACTGTCCCAGCGAGTCCGTGAGTCTTTGGTCCAGCGGGAAGGCCACCCCTGCCCTCCTCCGCGCCCTTACCTCTCCCGGGCCTCCACCACCATCCTGACTCAGGGTCTTTGTTCCCAACCTGGGGAGCCCCCTGCCTCCATCTCGCCCTGGCGTGCCTCCAGGCCGCTCTGCCAGCCAGAGCTGCTCACAGACAAGCATCGCTCCCCACTCTCCCCGCCCCGCCTCCCTGAGGCAGCAGGAAGCGCGCAGCCTGATTTCCTACAAGTGTCTGCGGCAGAGCCAAGCAGGACTGAGGCGCTTAACCCCTTGCAGGCCCTCTGTGGGTATGTGTAGGCCAGGAAAGGAACTTTTCACACCAGGATGTGGGGCCAGCTCGGCTAAGACCTTCTAGGTAAGGTGAGGAGACCGACCTACCAAAGAACGTAGCAGTTTGGCCAAGGCCACGGGGATGCTGACCTGGCGGGAGGCGTCCCTCAACCCAGGCCCCTTCCCCTGACCCCAACCCCGGAACCCTCAGGGGCCAGCTGTGCAGTGTGAGCTCTGACTTGCTGTTTGCTGTGGGTCTCCCCAGCTCCCACCCTCATCTGCCCACCTGGGCAATCCGTCATCTCCTGAGGCTGCAATGATCCACACCACCCCACCTGCTGGCCCTACTCCCAGCTGGGCATTCAGCTACAGGGACTGCTCTGGCTGTAAAATGCCTTCACAGGGCTCATCAGAGGGCAGTGGCAGTGTTCAGACTTATCCCAGTGGGCTCGCCAGCCTCTCCCAGGCTTCTAGTCCATGCATTCACCTGTACCAGGTGCTTTTCAAGCTTGCTAAGCACAAAGTTAGCAGTTCAAAACCACTAGCTGCTTATCGGGAGAGAGATGAGGCTTTCTTCTCCCCTAAAGATTCACAGTCTGTGAAACCCACAGGGCCAGTTTTACCTTGTCCTACAGGGCCGCCAGGAGTCCGAATTAATTCGGTGGCAGCAGAGTTTGGTTTGGAAGACAGGCAAAGCCCTCGCTCCACTTTAGTGGACAGACAGGTATATGACGTGAGGGACAAAGGTGTGAATCGAATAGGGCAGAATAGGCAGCTTTCGACTCACATGAAAAGGCTGGGGCTCACAGAGATGACAGAATCTGTCCCTGGGCATCATCGATCTTAAAATCTGGTGGATTGACCACGTGGTAGCTGGGATGGCCTGGGAGACCAGCCCTGGGGTGGAGAGGCCTGGGTCTGGGCACTTCCTGTCCTGCATTGCAGCAGTCAGGGTGGGGCAGGTGAGGAGGGATGGCTGCCTATGGGCATCATGATTGGCTGCCTGGCTTCTTTGAAGAGGCAGCATTCAACAAGGGACTGGGAAGAAGAGGGGACCAGCCGGGCAGCTGCCAGGAGGTGTGAGAGGCAGAGTGTTCTAGAAGGGCAGGCGCTGGGCTTGCCTTGGGGACAGTCATGCTTTGGTGCCTACGACAGACTCAGACAAAGGGAAAAGGGCAGGGAGCTGGGGCCCGAGAGCAGGGCATAGACTCTGGGTTCCCCACTCAGACCCCTCCCCTGACCTGGAGATCCTGATTCAGGAAAATAAACAGACAAACAAAAGCACTATCCACAAAGCTCCCCAGGTGGCTGAGGATGGGAACTCCCAGTGGAGAGGAGCGAACAGGGCCACTGGAATCCATGTGGATCTGCATTCCCGTCCTCTTCCTACCTCTGTGCCTGGGAAGCATCGCCTCCCTGAGCCTCAGTGTCTGCTGGAAAGTAGGGACAAGAAGGGTAGCCAATCACAGGCCTGCTGTCGAGGTCCAGGGGTGTACAGTTATCAGAGGGCAGGGCATAGGGCATGGCTGTTACTGACCGAACAACTATGATTAGCATCCTCACTCCTTAAGAACAGCATCTGATCCCCTCCAGGGTCTGGGTCTTGCAAAGAGGCAAGTCCCCTTGGATGACTGGAGCAGTTTGTGGCTGATGGATATGCTGGCTGGCTGGCTGGGTGACCAAACACTCCAGAGGCCAGCTTGTGGGTATCTGGCAGAGTCAGGACTAGACCAGGTGCCCTGAACAACCACCCCTCCAGCCCCGCCCCTGCCTTTTTTTTTTCTACATCTGGGTGTTAGAGGGGCTCTATCTGCAGCCCTCTCTCCAATGTGCAGCTGAGCCAAACCCTAATAAAGCTGGTCCCTGCCAGCTCTGGTGACCATGTGGGCCATTGTGTGAGGGGCGGGCTCATCTGACACCCTGTCACTCAGTCACCCTCCCTCCCTGGTCATTAACTCAGGCAGCGCTGCCATCAACGCCAGGTGGCTGCCACTGCTGGGCATGCCCCATGGCCCTGGGTAACCCCAAACCCCTCTTTAGGGGCAGCTGCCTAGCACCAAGAAGAACCCCTTCTTACCACCCTTAAGCCTGACCAGACACCTCCCTGCCTTCCCCTCCTCTTCACCAACAAGCCAACTCTGACTGCCCCACAGCACCCAACCCAAACCCTCCCTCCCACCATCACCAGCTGTACCACCTCCTCCCTAGCTTGGCCCCTCTGCCATCCAGGTGCATAGGCCAGAGTCCACTGTCACTCTGGGCCTGTCCCTCTGCCCTGTGCCTGATAACCAATCTACCCTCAGCTCCTACTGGTCTGGCTTCCTAGCCCTCCTCAGCCTTTGTCCACATCTCTGCTGGACTCCCCTATAGCAGTCTGCAACAAGCCCTTCCCCACTGCACCAGAGGGATCATCCCCAAACAGAAGCTCCTACACTCCGCCTGCTATGCTAAACCCCTCTGCTGGCCGCCCTGCGTGCTGTGCGCTCAGCTCTCCACACCCTCTCTGTCCTCACTCGGCCCCTGGCTGCTCTTTGGGTGGGTGCAACCTGCCCCCGGCATCACTCACTGCACATCGTCTCCCCATGAACCATCATACAACCTGCAGAGCTCAGTTCCAGTAAGCAGCCCCTCCTCAGAGACTCATCTGCGTTCGGAATTCAGCGTTGCTGTGCGTGATTATTTGGCTGAGGTTGCTGTCGGAACTCAGCTGTGACCCTCGCCATCGGATCCCCAGCATGCGGCACAGGCTTGGGTGGACACACAGCAGAGACTCAATGAACACAGTAGGCAACCACCTGGCCCTGGCTCAGTGCCCCTCACAAGAGCCCCCCTAAACAGAGGCCTCAAGAGCCTGAACAACTTGTCCAAAGTCACCAAGCTAGTGAGTGGAGGACAGAGCCGGGTGTGAATGCCTGCGCTTGGTGTTCAGTCCATTGCACCCTTCAAAACGGCTCATATTGCCTGGAGCTTATTGCCAACAAGTTGCGGTTCCTTCAGCCCATGCTCTCTCTGTACAACGAGGCTCTGGTCCCCTGAAGAACCTTTCGGTTTTCCAAAGGGCTTTATCACCCTTCACTCTGCCAGAAGCTTAGGAAAAGCCCTGGGAAGGGGGCAGGGCAGGGGTATGAATGCGTTATCTCCCTGTCATGGAGTCATGCCCATGCATAGTGACCCTATGGGACAGGGTTCCTAAGACTTCGAGATCATGGGTGGCTCCCTTCATGGTCAGGTGAAAGGCCAGACAGTTTGGCCTGGATTCGGGCTCAGAGTGACCTGCTCCCAAGCTAGAGGTCGGCTGCATCGCACAACTGATACTGCAGCCTCTGAGCCTCATCCCCTGGCAGGCTCCTCCTTTTCATGCAGGCAAAGGGGAGCAGGGGACCTGCTGTACGGTTCAAATTCAGGGACCGGGGAACATCAAGGGATCTAAAGTCGATGGTGAGGAGGGAGTAGAATGCCTGGTGGTGTCTGATCCACTGTACAGAAGTCAAGAGGAATTACTGAGAGCTGAATGATGGTGGGCAGGAGCAAAGTAAAAGGAAATAGAGGAAAGAACTAGGAGGCAAAATCTATAAATAGAGGCATACATATAGATATGTATCTATGTAAATATATTCATATAGAGAGATAGGGGTATTGGGCTATGGATATATATATTTATAGGGTAAAGCACTAAAGTAGCAGAGAGACTTTGGGCCTCTACTGAAGTCTTCCCTCAACACAAGAACACTTTGTTCTAATAACATAGCACTGTGTGATGCTCATCTTCCCAACACAATCGCCAAAGACAAAATGGGTGCATAAGCAAATGTGGTGAAGGAAGCGGACAGTGCCCAGCTATTAAAAGATACAGCATCTGGGGTCTTAAAGGTTTGTAGTTAAACAAGCGGCCATCTAGCTGAGAAGCAACAAAGCCCACGTGGAAGAGGCACACCATCCTGTGTGATCATGAGGTGTCCGTGTCAACAAGACCAGGTATCAGAAGATCAAAAACAAACAATTATATCATTGTGAAGGAGAGGGCTTAGAGACCCAAAGCTCATCTGTTGATAAGGGTGCAGTGTAGCGCCGACAAAACACACAACATTCCTCTAGTTCTTTAATGCTTCCTTCCCCCACTGTCATGCTCCATTTCTACCTCACAAATCCTGCTAGATGGGCATATGTACATTGGTACAAATAAGAGCTTTGGACACATGGAATCCAGGATAGATAACCCCTCAGAAACAGTAATGAGAGTAATGATTCCATGTGGGTACGGAAAGGAAGGGAGGGAGGGGGAACTGACAAAAATGATGGATGTATAACCACCCCCCTTGAGGGGGATGAATTACAGAACTGTAGGTGAAGGGACACATTGGATGGTGTAAGATGGGAAATATATATATATATATATATATATATGAAATATAGATATAATTTAGTAAGGGTTCATAAAGGTGGTAGGGTGCGGGAGGGAGGGAATAAAGAGGGGCTGATATCAAGGGGCTCCAGTAGAAAAAATAGTATTTTGAAAATGATGAGGGCAGCATCTGTACAAGTTCACCTCATGTAACTGATTTATGGGTTGTTATACTATCTGTAAGGGCCCCCAATAAAAAGATCAATAGACAAACAGAAAAGCCTGGCATTTACTAATGTCCACGTGTAAACAGTCTCACTCTGGCTGATTTCAAGCTTCCACAGATGTCACTGAACCCAGGATTGGGAAGGGATGTGCACAATCAGCCCACTTGGGCTGACACCCACACATTGTTGCACTTCCCAAAGTAAGCACTAGCTAATCCCAGTAAGAGCTGTGTGTTCTCAGGTGAGTGGCTGAACCTCTCTGGGCCTCAGCCTTCTCACCTGTAAAACAATGGAGACAACAACAGCACCCACCTTGGGGTGAAATTGTGAAAGCTAAGTGAAATCGAGGTGAACAACTGTGCGCTGGGTGCTAGGCTCGGTCCTGAGCTCTGGGTGCGACAGTGGTGATGGAACAGGTAAGGGTGCCCGCCCTGCCAGACCTCACTCCTCCAGGCAGGAAAGCCCTTAGCATGGCGGCTAATATGATCGGTGAGCGTTACGATTATTATTATTTCTGCCGTTGCTATTCCAGGCCTTAGTTCCTCATGTGCAAACCGAGCCTGTGAGCCGAGCAAAGGCTCTCTGTGATGTCACCTCATTGGCAGTCCTGAGGGGCGTCTCCCTCTTCTCCCTGAGGCTCTGAGAACTGAAACCAGGCGGGTGGCAAGAACCCAGGTCTTCTGATTCCCCACACCCGGCTCCTTCCCACTGAGGAAGCACAAAAAGGGTCCGGCATTTAGCGGATGATGCGAACACATAGGAAATACTCTCCCTGCCGCCCCTCCAGTGGGGGTAAATCAGAATGTTCAAGGCGGCATCAGCTTCCAAACATACCGTATCAGCAGGGGCCCCTACAGTGCTGGAGGGGGTCCTAGTTTCTACAAGAGCCCTAACTCTGGCGCCTCCAGTGGAGTGTTCAGACCATGGGAGTCGTGGGAGCTGATGAAATCCCCTCGCAAGAAATAGCCCACATCACATGTCTCAAATGCAAACCGGCTGGACTCTGAGAGGCATGGTGCCACATTGGCTGGCCTGGCAACAAGCCACATAGAGTTTTCCCAAATAGTATGGGTCCCGTGTTCATCTTGTAAGTTAAGCCAGACGTAGGGCCCCCCTATACAGGTGGGCAGCTTTCTGCTTTCCTGCCAAGGAAAACGAAACAGCTTAAAAAGAAAACCCACCAACTCCAGAGGGGGTGAAATCTAGGAAGTTCTGGTAAGTATCTAACCTCAGTCCTTCCTGGTTCAATTGCAACCCATCTCTTCTGTCCTAGAGGGCAGGAACAATGTCTCTTTTCAGCATAGACTGTCTCAACCTTTCTTCTCAGTTCCAAATACCCCGGGCATGTTATCAACAACTTTCCTTTCCAACGTTCTCACTCAGAAACACAGTTTTTAAGCATAGGAAATGACCGTCTCCACCCTGTCAGCTCTTTGAACAAACGCGGAGGAAAGGAGTGGAGATGAATTTCGTTCAAGGTCGCAAAGCAAACAGGTTTACATTCTGCCAGTGCCAGTCCCATCACCCTGGGGAGAGGCAAGCTCCGAGCCCGTGGCCCTGCTGTGCGCCCCCTCTCTGAGTTTGTCTCCCCATCTAAATACCAAGAAGAGATTGACTAATTCTAGAACCCGAATTGCCCACCCCCACGCTGGCCCTCGCTCTATCCACCCTTCCCCTGCCAAAAAGAGGAAGAGAAACTTGCTTTTGGAGTCGTGGGGAAGGCGCTAGGCTCCGAGCCTCTACGCTGCTAGGGCTGTTGCCTGGTGAGCCAACCTCACGCAAATCCTGGAGGGAGCCCCACCTCCCTTGGTAACCACAGCAACTCAGCCACGCCTTCGGCCCAAACACAACCAGAGGCCCCGCCAAGGACCACCCCCGGACTCCCGGGGGACCCCTCCCCACCCAGCGACCAACTCGGGCTAGAAAGAGAAAAGGCCAGTGTCCCCATTGCACGGAGATGCAGACTGAGACCGGAGTGCGCAGCGTCCATGCGATCTGGGTTAGGATTCGATCGCGCGCCCACGGCTCCCACCCATTCCTGGCATAGCGACCCGTGCCCTTCGCGGGCGCGCGGGGATTCCACGTGGGGGAGACCGAGAACGCTGCCGTCCCAGCAGAACAGAGCCCATCCATTCCGTCTACTCTGCTTCCCTTTGCCCGGACGCAGAAACCCAGCTCGGTCAAGGGACCAGAACTCGGCCAGAGCCCACCGCCAGCCCCTCCCCACGCCTCACCTGCTGGCGGCCGCGGCGCGCGGGTGGTTTCCTGGAGTTGATGGGCAAACAAAGGCCTCCAATCGGGGCGCGGGGCGGGGCGGCAGTCTTTTTGCCTAATCCTCCAGACCCGGTTGTGGTTGATGCTGGGCTGCTCGGGGAGGCGGGGCCTTAGTCAGATCCACCAATCGCAGCGAAGAAACCGCCTCCGGCCCGCCCCCAGGGACTCTAAATCGGGGCAGCGGGCTCCCAAACGCCAAGATTGAAAATCCCCAAACGGGGCGGATGCGTCCCGGAACCTGCACCCACGAGACTGCAGACAAGGTCAGGAGGGTAAGGCGTTTGTGCAAGAAGGCCCAGAGCCACCGAGAGGGAGAAATAGCACCATTGTATAGCCTGAGCGAACTGCTTACTTACAGTAATAATAAACTTTTCTTGAGCACAAAGTGTCAGGCACTGTTGCAAACTCTTACAGTCTGATGTCGCTGCTGCTCCGTGTGGCACAAGACTGACTCAAAGCGACTCAGTGTCAGGCAGTAGAGCTGCCTGCCTCATCTGATTGTCTAGGCTGAGATGGGCAGGGGGCGCCGAGTGGGGTCCTGCCCGCTCAGAGCCAGCACTTCAGTGTTGTGCCACCAGGCCCTTTCCTAAGAGGGTGGGAAGCTTGTTCTAGTCCAAACCCCGTTAGACAAGCAGGAAAGCCCTGGGGCAAAAGAGGACCAACCATTGTTCCTAGTGACGCCACCGCCCAGACTTGATGAGTCACTGAAGCCAGCTTCACGGTCATACAGGTTTGAATCTCTTGTGGTTATGACGTCCATGCACCATTCGAGGGCTCCCCACGTTTCAGTGTGTTTCACCAATTACAACGCCCTTCTCTAAAGAGTGGTCTTCCCTTTCGTGGAAAGCAGGAGGGAGTCTTGCCAGCCAGGTTTCTGAAGAACACTGGTTGTATTGAAGATTGACCTGCTGCTCCTTTTGGTGGAGATCTGACAGCAGTCGAAGAAGAAAGGCAGCTTAGGGTGTCTATCCTGGACCCTTGGCACTTTGGCCATTTGGTGCCACTGAATTTCAGGAAAATGGGAGCCAACAGCCCCACCTATTAGGCTTGCTCTCAAACCCAACTCCCTGCCATGGATGACTGAGAGGGCAGGTACAATTGCCCGCTGAGTTTCAGAGATGGTCACTCTATACTGGTAAGAAACCGCATCTTTCTCCCTCAGAGAGGAGGATGGTTTCGAACCACTGATCTTGCAGTTACCCACCCAACACATAACCACGACGCCCCCTGGTCTCCATGGGATTGCTAGGGGAGTAAATAAATTAAAAATTAGCCAGGCTCACAGTATAGAAATAGAACTCATTTGAAGAGCCACTCGTCAGTCATGTTGCTCTGTGATGGCTTTAATGATGTCCTGAAGCTGGAAGCTGTATCGCTGGCATTTCAAATAGCAGTAGTGATCCTATAGAGGATTGGCGACGCGACTATGGTGCTTCCAGACAGGAAGAAGGGTGGGAAAGGCTACTTCTCAGGGATTCGCCACTGAGAACACTGAAGAGCAACAGAACACTGCCTGGTGCAGCGGCTCAGTGGAGCCTCGGTGGTTGGAAGGCATTCCAAATAGGACCGAGGAAGAGCTGCCCCCTCAACAGACAGCCAACCTGGATGGCGCAGGGAGAGTCATCTTTCCAAACAACCTGGGTGGAGTAACGCTTTCAGGACCTTCGTTTGCTCATTGGGACATGACTCAAAATTAGAAACAACAAACAAACAGCTGCAAATGGCAAATAGTAATTGGAACGTGGCTATACAAAGGAATCCGGGGAAACTAGCAAGTCATCAAAAATGAAAAGGAACAAGTAAAGATGGTTAGCCTAGGCATTCGAGGGCTATGGGGACAAACCCTCACCTGCCATCTTAACCGCAGTTAAAATTAATTAGCAATATCCTCATTTTGCAGATGAGGAACTTGAGGCTCAGAGAGGTGCAAACACTTGTCTAGGACCACACAGCAATTGAACTAGAGTCTGATCTCAGAGGTCTGAGGCCCTGACAAACACCTCTTGAAGCCAGGAAGGCGACTAAGGGACGAGATGAGAGTATAGAGATCTCCTGGGAGGGGCTGGAGTCTTTGGGGAGACCAGCTGCCTTAGAGGTTCAGAGGAATCCATGGCCCTGTTTGCTTAGGCCAGGGAAGAGAGGCATTGGGCCTGGCACTGGGGCCACACAGTGGCTGCTTTCTGCCACAACCTGCCCTGCCCACCACTATGTGCCTTTGCTTCAGACCCTCTACACCAGTGGTTCTCAGCCTGTGGGTCACGACCCCCCAGGGTTCGCCTGATTCATCACAGTAGCAAAATGAGTTATGAAGTAGCAACAAAAATAATTTTGTGGTTGGGGGTTCACCACAACATGAGGAACTGTATTAAAGGGTCAAGGCACGAGGAAGATGGAGAACCACTGCTCTGCACCCTTCTCCCAAGGGCAGTGCCTGGCAATGGGAAGGAACTGCTTTGTCTGTACAGGGAATGCTGAGATATGTATGACTCCTGGTCCTAAGGCCTTGTCTAAAGGCTGGCAGGTGAATGAAAGCCCAACCCGAACCCCTGGCCTTAAGCAGACAGCACCCCAGTGGCCCCTCACGCCAGTCTAAAGCTCCCTCTGCAGGCCTGTACCTGGGCTTCCTCCTCTGCCCTGTTCTGCCCCCACTCCCTTAAGTGAGCCCTGGGAGACCTACCAAAACAGACACTTCCCTGTGTTTTTCAAACATCCTGGAACTTTCTACCATCTGACGCCCATCACATACTGTGAAGGTATTCGCTGCTCATACTTATGTTTTGCCCTCAGACCTGCAGGGAAGGTGCTCTGAGATGCGGGCAAGATTCATGTCCTTGCACACTGAGTGGGGTCTGGTGTGTGACGTTGAGAGTACCTCCATCTGCGCCCCCACCCCAGCACCTCCACAGCCCCAGACCCCCCTGCACACAGCACACTGGCTCCTAACCTTGTTCAGGTTTCTTTATTGAAAAATTAAAGTTGTAAGCTCTGTATATAAATACACTGACGTTGCTGGTCACCTGCAAGGCCTCTGGGATGGGTGGAGGGGTTAGGGGAAGCTGGCGCTCTGGAGCGCTTGGCGGGGGGTGGGGGGTGAGCAGGAAATAAATAATAAATATCACGGAGTATTGATACCAGAGCCGGGGGCGGGGTGTGAAGGGGAAGGTGCTTGATACTTATTTGTGGCACTAAAGGTCCTGCTGCCCCCCCCACTCTTGCCTGGGGATGGGGTCCACACAATCTCACTGCGACCTCACTCTAGAGGAGGGTGGTGGACCGTGTCCTATAAACACCCCCCTGTCCAACCTGAATGGGCCAGGCTGTGGCAGGTCTCCACCGGAGGTGCTGAGATCCAGACACCCACCCCTCGCCCACCCCCACATCCCCCTCTCATAGTCCACATGGGTACGGAGTGCCTACTGCACCGGCACACACCAGGGCCTGGCCAGACCTCTGCTGCCCAGCTCGGGTCCAATGGGCCTTGAGATGGACAATGTCTTCCTGCCACTCAGGCCACGCAGCCCTGGGCCCTCTGAGTGTGGGAGGGAAGAGGGGCCGGGGCCGGGGGCCAGGCAGTGGTGGAGTGGCGTGGGGCCCCGGGGCCTAGAGCATCACGTTGAACTCGGTGACCAGGAAGTCGATGGAGTCTCGCTCCTTGGTCTTGAAGGCCTCGGCAATGATGCGGGCAGCCTCCCGGTGCTCCTTGCCACGAAGCGTCAGCCCGTTCACCTCCAGGATCACGTGGCCCACCTTGAGCTGCCCACAGTTGTGAGCCGAGCCGCCTCGCTGCAGGGGGAGACACCGTGCAGGGGCGGGGCGTGTGGATGGCTGGGAACAGGGCCAACCCCGCCTATGATCTGCACCCTTGCCTGGATTAGGAAAACAGACCCAGCGAGAGCAACCCAGGACCACCTCTGGGGCGTGCGGGGCGTGGTCCCCAGGGCTCGCAGGGTCTGTGGGGACACACCTGAATCGTGACGATCCTTGGCAGGGGCTGGCGGGTGTTAGCGCCGCCCTCGATGGCGATGCCCAGGGTGGCCGCACTCTTCTTCACACGGACCAGGGTGGATGTAGGATCAAGGAGGCCAGGCTGTGGATGTGAGCAGGAGGGCATGGACGAGGCCGCCTTGACGGACAGGCCTGCCTGGGAGGCTGGGCTGGGCATGACACTCTCCCTGGGGCCGGCAGGGCTTAGCCAACAAGCTGTGTGGGAGTGCCAGGATGTGGCAGGCCCTCAGCGCTGTGCTGTGGGCACTGCTGGGGACTGAGGCATCCCTTTTGACCCCTGGCGGCCCTGTGGGGGGCTTTGTTGTGCTGGGATCTCTGTGGGAGCAGACCACTCTCTCAAAGCCTCCGGGGTGGGGTGGTGGTGATATGAGCCACCAAGCTTTTAGTTAGCTCTCCTGCTGGGCCCTGTAACCCCTACAAGACAAACCCTGAAGGCTTGGGGTCTGAGAGGCTTGTCTGAGCTGGTCTGGTGATGGCTCCAGGGCTCCCACCCCAGCCTGCCCACCTCCAGACACTGTCAGCCACCACGCCACGTGAGAACGGAGGGGACCTGAGCCAAGTCCATCCCCAATCTCACAGCCCTGTCACTCAGGGTCAGTGGCAGAGCTAGGACTTACACTGGCCCTTCCGACCCCTAATCCAGGGTTCTTCCCAAGGCCCACATCCCTCCAGGGATGGAGGCTTAGTACCTCCCCTGGGAGTCAGGCCATGCTGAAGCCTGGCCCCCTAGCCTCCCCACTTACCGGCTTGGCAGCCCCCTCTGCGGTCCTCTCGTTCCCAGGTGGCTCCTTGCTGCCCCTGCTCTTGGTGGATGCCATCTGCCTGGCTCCACCGGGCGCCCTGGCCTCCGTCTCACCAGCATCCACACCACTGTCTTCGCTCAGGGTCTGCCCACTGTCAGACAGCTGCGAGAGCGTAGAGGCTGCTGGGGCAGTGGGGTTGGAGGAAAACAATGGTTCATGCCGCTGGGTCCGGGAGGGCTTCAGGGAGGGAGTGACGGAGCTAAAGTTTAGACGACAGGGCTGGGCAGGTGAGCAGTTCACAGGCAGAGATATCCCCCTCCCCACTTAAAACCCCACCCCCTCAATCAGGCCTGCCAGAAGCCGGTCACTTGTGGGACTTCTGCCCGGACTGCCCAGTCCTCCGCCTCCTCCCAGTGATTGAGCCGGATGTCAGACATCACACCCGGCCCATGGGGTGTTGCTCAAAACACAGCCAAGACAGTCAATTTAGGTTTTATATCACCATGAAATGTCTAAGGTTCTCAAAAAACTAAAAAAGACAGTCAGGCCTGGTTCCACGCAGGCCCCCTGAGCGAGGGGCGGCCGTGGGTTCTCTGGTGCACCTGTGTGTGAGGCTCGAGGTTGAGAACGAACACGACAGAGTCGGGCAAATTGGCCTGGTCAGCAGCATGGTGCTCAGCCTCTCTGGTCTCGTTCTAACCCAGGACCATTAACGGCTGTCCAAGGGACTGCCCTAAAGAATAACAGATGTGGGGCAGAGTGATGCGGTCAAGAGCACAGATGTGAGCCAGACTCCTTGGCTGCACAACTACTTCCTGTGCCACGGTGTTTCCACCTGTGAGATGGGGATGCTCACACTGCCAATCCCCCAAGTATATCCCCGAACATGACGGAGCACTCGGTAGCACAAAGTTATGAACACTTCATCCATATAACCTAAGACCTAATGAGTCACTGGGCCTGGGGGATCAGGACTACAGTCTTGGGGGGGGGGGGCACAAGGACACGTTGAAGTCCACAACACCAATGCTCTACATGCTACTTTGGGGGAACGTGTCTGGGGTCTTAAAAGCTCGTGAGCAAACTGATCAAGGATTTGCAAGGATGGGAGGGTGGGGGATGGAGGAGAAAAAGGAGCTGATACCAAGGACTCAAGTAGAAAATGTTTTGGAAATGATGATGGCAGCATATGTACAAATATGCTTGACATGACTGGAGTATGGAATGTTATAAGAGCTGTAAGAGCCCCCAATAAAATGATTTAAAAGCATTTGTTTTTTTAAAAAAAAGCAGCTCATGAGCAGCAGCCATCTAAACTACAAGTATCAGTCTCTCCGCGCCCAAAGGAAAGAAGAGTGGTGACATTTAAGGACAGACGGAGGCTGTCCCGTGGACTAACAAGCCAGGTGAACATCAGCCTCCACAACCCTGAGATCAGGAGAACTGGCCGTGTCCGCCCTGCGAGAATCCCACGAGAAGGGCCTGGACCAAGGGGAGGAACATCGCTATGGAGACCCAGCAGGTGTCAGACTGAGACGGGTAGAATCCTCAAGACTAGGGTCCTTTGTCACCCTTCAGGTCTGGAAAAGAACTCGCCACCCTGTGTAACGCTTATCAGCCAGGTAAGATGGAAAAGGGCAGTGTTACCCAAGACAAAGCTCAGGGTATGGAAAGCCAGTGCAGAGGGGGCAGTGGGGTACGTGGCGGTACATGGAGGGGCTTCCATGCATGCACAGAGACCAAATGTGCATGAGCCGCTCAGGAGACCTTCACCCAACAATGGACAAACAAAGTTTGCGAGAGCGCAGCCACTTCCACGGGGCTGTTTAAAAGCAAGGAGAGCACCAGGGCTTTGTCAACAGTCAACTAGTCTCACGAGGGCGGTGGCTGGAGAACTAACGGAGCTCATCACAGACAGCTGGCAATGTTGGTGCTGCACAGCTATTTGCTCGGCCTTGTGTGTGTGTACCCCGAGCAGGACCTGGTGGAGAGGCAGGCAGTGGTGGGGATTTGATCACCCTGGGCCTCTGTCCCACTCCCTGCTTCCTCTTGCTGAGCTACTGCGTGCAGGAGGGGCCTGACGTCCTGGCCTTGGCCTGAATCTCAGTCCGCTGGCTGCCCAGCCACAGAGCAGGCCCTCAGCTAACGTCTGCAGACCTGCTGGGTCTCCTTCTGGCGTCACAGGGAGACCCACATATTGCTTTGCCCACAAGATGGCAGCAGAAGCCAACAAAACACACTTACTCTGTCCCGCCACCCCCCCCACCCCAATATATCCATTCTCATAAAATTCTGTTGTTTGATCCCATGGAGTGGGGTTGTACAGTCATCAATGCTATCAGCTCCCACCCCCCACCCCCCCATCTCCGCAGTTGGACCTCTACTGGGAATCCAGTGTTGCTGGGGTGGCTACAGGGGAGTCACGGTACAGGAACCCCACCCTCCCAGCACCGCTGCAGGGCAGATGTGGTAGATTCCCTGGAGCAAGGGCAAAACTCAGCTCAAAGAGGGAAGCAGTGTGTGGCCAAGTCACAGCTGGGAGCATCTGGATCTTTCACATTTGCGGCTCTGCCTCCAGGCCCACCTTAACGGACTCCTGGCTGCTGGGACCCTGAGCCAGAAGGCCCCTTGGGGAGCCCTTGGTTTGACCCCTCCGCAGGCAAAGAGGGACCATGAGAGAGGGGCTAGGACCAGCCTATGATGACACAGCCCGGGACCCCAGGGCCTGGGCTCATTGCCCTCTGGGCCCCCACTCACCTCTGGCCTGAGGCAGGGCTCTGACTTCATTCACGTCCGGCTCGCTGTCCGGGCGGTGCACCTCCACCATGACAAAGTGCTGGTGTGTGCCCGTTTGCTCTGGGGGGCCGGAGGGCAAGGGCGGCGGAAGGCAGCCCCCAGGAGCTGTGGCCTCTACAGGAGGGCTTTTCGGGTGCGGGGGCGACTGGACCCGGGGGAAGGGACCGATGGGGTGCTGGTTGACCAAAGCCAGGTGGGTGTCCAGTGGCCTCTTGGCGCCGGGGTTGGCAGGGGAGACGGAGGCATAGATGGGGGAGGAGGGTGCGTCCTGTGTGGAGGAAGCCCCCGGGGAGGGCACGGTGCCTGCTGGTGGGCTCCGGTTCCTCGGAGCGGAGAAGATGATGCCCAAGTGGGATGGCTCGGAGGGGGGCGGCTGGAGGTCCTCTCTCCCTGGCTTCCTTGGCTGGGCGAGCGAGTGGTCATGGCTTTGGGCCAGGGGTGGCGAGGGAGGTGGTGGCTTGGAGGTCAGCAGCCCCTTGGAGGTGGACTTGACATCATCCTGCCAAGAGACCCAACAGGAGTAGCAAGAGTCAGAGCTCATGGTGGCTTGGGCGCGGGGCGGCCCCTGGAGCCCGAGCGGAGCCAGGCCCGGCTGGAATTCGGTTCCTGTGATCTGCGCGTGGCCGCGCCGCTCTGAATAATGCAATGCCCCAGTGGAAAACGGCTCACCAGCATCTCAGCAGCTGATAAGCGTCAGGATCTTGGCAAGGGTCTCTGGGGGAAGGCATCACTCCCTTTGGGAATTGAAGTTCTTGGCATGAGCTAGGGCTTGTCACAGGGAGGATGCCTTAATTAGAGGTGGGAGGAGGAGTAGATGATGACCTTCAATGGATGCCATGGGATCCTCCCTCTCCTTTTCCAAATTGACCACCATCCGTGTCCGTGACTCATCCCCCCAGCTTCCCCTCCAACCTTCCCAGCTGCCAAGGTCAGCCTCATCTCACAAAGACACGCTGCTTAGGGGTCACTCTGCCTGCTGGGGGGCACGGCAGAGAGGCAGGTGGGGCTGCTGTGTGGCCCCAGACAGGGCACGCCACCTTTCTGGGTAATAGGAAAATTGTACCTAGCCAGCAGAGTGATGTAGGGATTCCATTAGCAGATGCAGGGCGAGGGCTGCGATTGCTACCTGTCCTCTGCCGATGGCAACACCCCACACCTACAGAGCGCTGCCTGCCCCTCAGCCTCACTTCTGCGTGCTCTACATACGCCCCTGCCCCTCGGTGACCCCTTGGCACTCACCATAGGCAGGCCACCCTGGCCATCCACTCCCGTGCCATGGACAGAGACAATACGGCACTGAGAGGTTATGTCGTGTGCCCAAAGTCACACAGTACATGTCAGAGGGAGGGTCTGAAACCAGGCAGCCTGGCTATGGGGGTCCACGGGACCCAGGTGCTGCCGTCCCAGTGACTGCTGCAGCCACATTCAGCATCTTCCTCTGCCTCCCCAGTTCTCCCCCACTTGGCACCATGTGTCAGCACCTGCTGGGAGAGTCAGCACCCATATCGTAGCAGGGCAAGCAGAAGGTGACTGAGTGGCCAGACTGAGAGCTCCCAGCAGAGGCTCAGTCCTTCTGCCCATGCCCCAGGCTCCAAGCTGGCCCCAAAGGGCAGAACCCAGCAGAGGGTGAGAGCGGGTCTTACCAGGGAGACATCCGGGAGGGGGTTGACACTGCCCTGGGCAGCCTCGCCAGTCTCCTCCAGGTCCAGCGTGTTCTAGAAAGGGAGAAACAAGCGCGGTGAGTAGGTATCAACCCAGAGGTGAAAACTGGCTTGTTCTCCAGGTCACTGCGTCTAGGGGGCATGGCGACCCCTTCACGTGGGTATGAAACTCTGGGCACACACTGCCCTTCGGCAACTCACTCGTTGGCTCAGGCTGGCATCAAGTTCTGACAGTCATTTGGAAACTCATTTGTGTCTGCGGCTTGCTGATGATTTTTTAGCCCCCGCCCCCACTCAGCCTCACCCCCGGAATTAGCTGGAAATGCCGTGGGCTGTCTCTGGCCCCCTGGAGCTGAGCCCGGAACCTCGCTGGCAGCTGCCTCCCCACCACCAGCGATGGAATCCAGGGGAAGTGTGGAAATGCCTAGGTGGAAATGGGAGAGTATGGGGAAACAGCTCTCGTTTTCATTTTATGGTTTCAATCTTTAAATGGGTGGTTTAGGGTTTAAACGGGCACGATTTTTGCCAAACTGGTCCTCTCTTCCTTCCTTCAGCCCCTGGGAATAGCCTAATGTACAGGGTCCCCTCACACTCCCCCATGGGTAAGGGGACCAGACGTCCCGTTTTTGGCGGGACAGTCCCGATTTTTTGGTGCTTTAAAAAAGTCCCGATTTTTGGAAAGAATGCACGACAAGCTAGGGAACGGTCTATTTGGTCCTTATAGACCAAATTTTTAATCAAGAACACCCCCCCCTCCGGTCAATGGTGTCCCGCTTCAAATCTGGTCACCTTACCCTTGGGGCACCCCCCAGAGCAGCTCTGGGGAGGCGGCTGAGATACCATGGCCACCTCTGCTAGGCGTGGGGATGAGAGGTGGGCATTCAGTGGCACAGGGGCCCCTGAACAGTCTCTGCACAAAAGGGAGTCAACCTTGATTTGCAGGGTTTAAAATTATTAAAGGGAAAAGGAAAAAAATACACAGCTGCAGACGATGTGTTCATATATAAACAGATGTGTGTGCCGACAGCCACATCGAGAGATTATCAGCCTTCTACCACCTCCTGCCACCAAGTTGATGCCAGCTCATGGCCACCCTACGAAGGGTTTCCGAGGCTTTGTAAATCTTGACAGGGAGCAGACAGCCTCACCTTTCTCTGGCAGAGCCACGGGTGGGTTTGAACCACTGACCCAGGGAGGCACAGAGAGGGCAGACAAGCATCAGAGCTCTGGCTACTGCCTCTCCCACCTCCTGCAGATGGCCCTGGGGAAGTGGAGTGAGGATCAGGCGACAGGGCACAAAGCGACCGAGACCAGGGAGCTTGGGTCATTAATTCATGAATCACCACGTGTTCCTCGGGCAGCCAAGGCTTTGGGGGGAAGCTTGGGTGGGGATGCAAAGATGAAGGGGTCTTGATCCCTGCCATCCAGCAGAGAGCCATGCACAAAGCAGCTGCTCCCAAAGCCTTGCTCTGGGTCAGTGGCAGGGCTGGCAGAAGGAAGGGACAGAGAACAGGCCCCTGGGTTCCCAAGACTAAGTCTTTAAAGGTGCAGAAAGCTCCATTTCTCTCTATGGAGTGGCTGTGTGTTGGGACTACCGACCTTGCGGTTAGCAGCCCCCCAAGGCATTACACCACCTGAGCTCCTAACCACTCAATGGCAGATTGGAATCCTCACGCAGGTCTGGGTCATGTGAACCTGCCGCCGCACCCTGACCCCAGGACACTGGGACTCAGAAGGTCCCCGGAGCCACCCCCTCGGAGAAGACAGATCTTGCTGTCCTCGGGCCTCCGCGCTGCCATTCTCTGACAGTAATGCTGGCCTGGAGCAGAGAGAGAAGGCTGGGAGGGGGTGGGGCTGGAGGAGGGAGGCCTGAAGTAGAGCAACAGGCAGACTGCACAGACCCGTCTCCATCTGCTAAACCCAGACGCTTGGGCACGCGGAGTCCTGCAGCCATGCTCCACATGCCCTGGAAATAGCTGCAGACAGCAGGCTAAGAAGGCCGGGCTTGCGTCAGCAGAAACAGCTCTGCTCGGAGGATCAAGGTCAGGGATCTGGTGGGAGCTAGCTGGCCAGCACAGCCTGGCCACTCCCCAGCCCTACCAGCCCGGGCGACCTCTACCCTTTGCACCCACTGAGGCCAGAGCCCAGCATAGGCCAGGTGGCTCTATAATCTTGTCAAATGTGGGACCCTTCACCCACTTTACAGAGGCTGAGAGGAAGGTCACCCACCCAAGGTCATATAGCAATGGTGGGGCAGGAAGCAGAACCCCATTCAAAATCTGAATCCATCCATATGCCAGGCCACCCCACCCCCACCCTGAAAAAAAACCTGCTTCCCACAAAAGCCAGCCCACCACAAAGACCTACTGCCAGTGCAGCCCCATCTGCAGAACCCCCCACCTCACCCCACCCCCACCACAAGGAACGCCTCTTTGTGGCCCATGGTGGCCCAATCAGGGTCCAGACAGGCCAAGAGGGGATGAGGAACAGGAGGCAGGTAGACTCCTACTGCTGGAGAGGGGGAGGGGGAGGCAGCTCCGGCCTTAGGACACTGCCCAGCTGCTGCCTGGGAGGCCTGGGTCACCTCACAGAGAGTCCCCTCCCACTTTCCTGCTCCTGCCCAATTTCCAGGTTTCTGGGTCTCTCGCTCATTACAAAGGAGGCGCCTGCTCTTACGTAAAGGTGCTATTTTCAGCTCTTTGTTGTTTGTTCTTTACTCTGCTGTCACGCCAAAAGGCTCCTCCGGCCCCTGCCCCAAATGCACCACAGGCCCAAGTGGGGCGACCTGGGCCCCATTCATTCTACCGGGAAAATGGGGGGGCTGAGTCCCCTTCTGGAAGGTCATCAGCGGGCCCACATTTCCACACAAGGGGCTGCGGGCAAGAGGGAGACAAGGTCAAGGGCAGCGGATGAGGTTTGGAAGACTAGACCCAGAAAGCCAGGCAAGGAAAGAATCCATTGGCCAGAGGGACAGAGAAAGAAATCTCAGTGCTCCGGACCCAGCCTTGGGGGTGGGAGAAGGCAGCTACCCCAGAAAGAAGAGGCAGTAGTAGGGGTTGGGGATTGGAGCAGTGGTGCTCACCAGAGTGAAAGGTGGCCCCAGTGGGGGTGTGATGGGTCCAGACCCTGGGCTGAGGGCAATCCTGGGCTGGGCAGGCGGGGTCTGACCCTCATGTTTTCCCAGCATGGGGTAGGAGCGGAGGGCTGCAGGCTGGAGGGGAGGTGGGAGGAGTGGGCTGGGAGAGCCCATGCTCCCTGGTGGGCTGAGACGGTGAGACGTCCCAGTGCTGGGCCAGCTCCTTACTCCTCTCCACTGCATCCACTCCTGCTGGACTACGTCTGACCACCAAATCACTAACAGGAAGAGGGTCCCCGGGAAGTGATGCTGCTTTCCAGCGGTGCCTGCTCCCCTGCCAGTTCCTTCCCACAGGCTCACAGTGCGTTGGGAGAGAGGACTTGGGCCCTGACGGCTGTGTGGCCCAGGACGCCAAAGACAGGGCTGGAGGGGCCCTTAGGTGCAGGCATGAGCAGCCAGGGCTCCCTGGTGGCACGCAGGGTGTCGGTGAGCCTGGCTGGGGCAAATGGCTCATCATCAAACCTCCAATTGCAGCCCCCTCCCACCACCCCCTGCCCACTCCCATCACGAACACAGAACAGCAGCGCCTGTGACAGCCACACGGCGGCCAAGGACGTTTTCACGTCATGGGCCAGGTTTGTGAGCCTCCCCATGGCCCACCTGTGCACATCTCACCTGGTGATGGCAGCAGTCCCTGGCCTGCTGCCAGGTCTCCATCTAAGCACACTTATAAACAAGCAGGAGCCCTGGTTGTGCGATGGTTCTTGGCTGAGAACCCAAAGGTTGGGGGTTCGAATCCACCAGCTGCTCATGGGAGACCGCTGTGGCAGCATGAAGACCGACAGCTACCTGAGGACGCGCTGTCCTGCAGGGATGCTGGACATCAGGATGGAAGAGGTCCACAGGTTGTAATAAAGCAGCACTTGGTTTGAGAGTGTGTTTCCTTATGCTGAAAACTGTACTTTGTTACAGGATGTGGCATGAAGAGAGAATAGAATTTTTCTACCAATGTGCTGAAGCCTCCTCACACGTGTAATGTTTCCTCTGTAATCGCATGTATCTTAAACGCTTTAACACATCAATTTGCTCAGAAGGGGCCCCAGGCTTCACCACCTGCCAAAGAAGTCCCTGCTGGAGAGAGGTTCAGACCGAAGCCAGGACGTAGACCAGCTTTCCCCTCTCCTACTGGGAGAATCCGGGCTCACAGGTGTGCAGGGGCCAGCCCCTGAGGACTTGGCTTTTGTGGGTGCTGGCACCCCACCCAAGTCACCCAGGCACACGCTTACAGCTACAGAGGCAGGCAAAGGCTGGCGGGAAGGAGGAGCCCATATCCTGGGACCAGGTGGACCTGCAGCCGCTCTGCAGGCCCTTGGTGCTTCCAGAGAACGTACGGTCCTGGGGGTGCAGGGGTGGAACAGGGCGCATGTCAAGGCATTTCAGGATAGAGTGGGATGCTTCTCTCGGGGGGCGGGGGGGGGTGCCAGCATGAGCCTCACTGTGGCCCCATGGACGCTTGGCCACTCCTGGACGGCAGACAGGGAACCAATCTACCTGTGAGCATGCCTGAACAGCCATAGCTATAGCAGCCCCTCCAGGCCACCTTACCACCCTGCTCCTCAGAGGCCCCTCCACAGTGTAGGGGAGAGATCCCGAAAGGTACGATAGGATTCTGCTGGCAGACGCATGCATACACGCACACCCACACGCTTGCACGCATGCACACACGTGCGTGCACCCTGGACTTGCTGTTTGGTCTCATCCCACCCTCTGGCCCACTTCTCAGAGTGTGACCCATGTAGCTGTTCCCATCATTTGATTCTAGCTGCCTCTCTGGGAGAGCCATGTCTCTTGCTCGGCCCTGCCAGTGGCCAAGGTACCAGCCTGGCACACCGGGGCTCTCAGGAACTGCGTGCTGCATAGAGAAAGGAGCAGGGGAGAAGCACATGACTGTGTGCATGGGACTATCCTTCCTGCTCACCCATGGCAGGGGAAGGCTTACTCGGGAGAGAATTCCCTAAGCCCACCCAGGGTGGACCTACGGGAGAACTACAGCAGGAAGGAGCGAGGACACTGGGCAGTGTGCGCCCTGCTTCTTGGAAGAGCTGCCTTGGCCACCTGGGCTCTCTGCAGCTGGAAGCTCCAAGACCGGTTCCAGCCCCCCACCACCCTGCTCGCTGGGCTGGAGACCAAGGGGGGCAACCACACCCAGCACCCCTTCCTGCCCTAATGCCAAGGGGGAACCTGCAAGACAGGGCCCTACCTCAAGAATCCCTGGGCAGGCAAGAAGACCTTTCCAGGTACATCGGAGACCTGGCATGCAAAAGCCCTCCGAGCCAGGTAGAAATGATACCAACCAGGGCAAGCCCTAGCAGCCAACTCCTGACCTCCATGGCGGAAGGTTGGCTCTGCCCTGACAACAGAATCGGCCCCTCCGTGGCCCCCACCTCACAGCAGCATCACCACCAGTGGTTTTACCAGTCGATTGTACAGATGTGGAAACTGAGGCTCAGGGGGCTCAAGTCACCTGCCCACAGTCCCACGGCAGCAAGGTGGCTGGGCTGCAAGCAGTGAGGGATTCACAGAGCAGCCCTGCCTGCTGCTTCTGGCCCAGCATGCCCTGGGGCTGCTCCCCTGGCCAACAGCTTTATGGGGACATATCAGAGGTAGAAAAACACTCCCAGGGCCAGCCCTGTATTCCACAAATGGAGAATAAACACGATTTGTCATCAGGGTGGCTACATCTGATTCCCTTTGATGGATGGTGTCTGGTTTGGAGGAAGCGCTGGCGACAGGTTTAACCTGGGACTGCTGCCTGCACAGCACGAGCCTGGCAACTCGGCTACGTGGAAACTGGCTCCCTTTGGGGCCACTGACTGGGGCATCTGGGTCACTGATACCAGATGCCTGATGCCACCCTGTCGGAACGTGAGAGCCAAGCAGTCTGCTACCATGCAGAAGTACGCCCGAGGGTGCTGGGGAGGGTGGTTTGATCTCCATATCTGTCTCATAATTGATTCCAGAGACCCCGTGGTGGGCCAGGCTCTGGGGACACGGACAGGGAAGAAGGTGGCTCCTGACTGTGTCCTGGCAGCTTCCCCATTTTCTGGAGAAGGCAAATGCTGGAGCAGGCTGAAGTCGTAGGACGGGCCTTAGAGCTACGCTACGCCAGCCCTATGGGCAGCGTCAGCAAAGACATTGTGGCCACAAGAAAGTGGCACCTTTGGTGATTGAGCTCTGGGGAACCACTTGTGACTCAGCATTGCCACAGCCAGAACTGGCTGGTGCGTGGCACTGTCACCGGGCACTCGGTGTGGATCAGGACTTTCCCTCTGCTCAAGTTCTCTCGGGGGACGCAGCTGCGGCCCTTGTCTGAACACGCAGAGCCCCGCTAGGCTGGCAACTCCCAACCAACAGAGTTGGCAGCGCCTTGGTAGTCTGCCTTAGTTGTACGGATGGGGAGACGGAGGCCAAGAGCAGTGGGGGGGCTTTCCCAGGGGGCCCAGTGCATGGAAGACAGAGTGGAGGCAGAACGGGGGCTGGGTTTGGGGGAGTGGCTTCCTGGGTGGTGGTGAGGCCTATGGGGTCTCCAGGCTGAGGCCTGCTGGGTGCACAGGCAGGGCTCAGCAGGCAGAACTGGGCAGCTGCAGGGGCTACCACCACCTTTCTTAGCAGCCTGGGCTGCAGCATCCCTCAGGCCCCTCACAGCCCACACCGAGATAGTTGGTTCGTGGGAATGAATCCATTCATCTTGGTAGAGACCCACCCTTGTCTCCTCTCCACAGTAACCGGGTCCCTGTGAGAACACAGCCAGGCCCCACCATTGTTCCAACAAGCCAGTGGCTCCCACCCCGCTCAACGAGAACCTACGTCTTCAGCATGTGAACCCCTGAGCTCCATCCAGCCTTACCGGCCTCTCTAGTTCTCAGACACCCCTGACATGCCCCCCCCCTCCACCAGGAAGCTTGCACCTGCTGTTCCCAAGCTTGTGACACTCCTCCCCCCAAAATAGTTCCTCCCTAAGCTCTTTCACGTCTGAACTCAGTGTCATTTCTCGGCCATTCAATCCCTCCCGACCCTCCCTGCCCCCTGCATCTCCTAATGCGCAGCCCCCACCGGGTTTATTTTCCAACTTAGCCTTTTCACCTCTTAACTAAGTGGCATGCACAGTTATGTCGCTGTGCTTATTTCCTGTCATCCTGCTCTACTGGAAACTGCAGACTAGGAAGGTCTCTTTGCAGCTGTTCACGACTGCATCCCAGCACGCAATGCTCAGCAAATACCTGTTGTAGAGTTCAGAGGAAAGCAGATGAAGAGATGGAGACCCGGGTGGGTGGATGCATGTGAACTGTGCCCCCCACAGAGATCTGTTGGAGTTCAAACCCCTGTCCTGTGAAGGGGCCCTTGTTTTCCAAGAAAGTTCTTGGCAGATGTATCTGTTACGTTAACAGGGTGGTACTGGAGTAGCAGGGAGGGCCATAAAGTAAGCCCTGGTGTTTTATAAAGGTAATTAATAGTCACAGAAGCAGAGATGCCTGGGAAAGATGTCCTGTAAGGGCCCACCTGCAGCCAAGGGGTACCCAAATCCTGGGGTGTTCCTAAGTCCAAAGAGCTGAGGAAGGTACCCACACCCTACCCCAGTCAAGAGGGCATGAGGTCAGACTTCTAGCTGCGATTGTGAGGTGACAGCTGGCTTCTATTGATCACAGCCACTGCGTGGCCAGCCTCAGGGGCACAAGGAGGCTTGGGTTGGAATCCTGCTCCCCCTCCCCCATCACTTACTAGCTGTGTGACCTTGGAAAAGTCATCCTCCTCTCTGAGCTCTGGGATTCCTCTCTGTAAAACAGGGTCCCATAGGACCGGTCCCACTATGAGACACGATGTCCCTCACTGACCCCTAACACTACGGGGACAACACTGGAGATACAGTGTAGGAATTGCACCCAATCTGACCCCACCACACTGAGGCAAAACACTAAGGATGTGCAACAGAGCAGCAAGGGGAACAGAGCAACAGAGTCCCCAGGGAGTACCCAAAATAGACTTTGGGGCCAGGGCGGGGCACTCCATCAGACTTGACCAGAAAACACTCCTAAAGGTCAACAAACAGACCTTGAACTATTTACAGGCTTTTGTCATTAGTTTTTGTTGTTGCTTTGTTTTGTTTTGTTGCTTTGTTTTTTTCTGTCTTGGTTTTTGTGCATAGTATTATCTGCAAGTCTATCTAGATAAGATAGGCATCATAAACAATCTGGAGGAGAAAACAAGGGACCGAAGGTTGTGGGGGAACATGGGAGAGGGGGAGGCAGGGGAAAGGAAGTGGGTGTTAACAAGTGGGTTCCCTTGTTCCCAGGGACAAGGGAACACAAGTGATCCAAAATCGATGGCAAGGAGGGTGTAGGAGGCCTGGTAGGGCAATGTAACAGAAAAGAATTACTGAAACCCAAATGAAGGCTGAGCATGATAGTGGGACAAGAGGAAAGTAAAAGGAAATAGAGGAAAGAACTAGGAGGCAAAGGGTCATTTATAGAGGTCTAAGTAAAGGCATGTACATATGTAAATATATTTATATATGAGGATGTGGAAATAGATCGATAAGTGCATATATTTATAGGTTTAATACTAAGGTAGCAGATAGACATTGGGCCTCTACTCAAGTACTCTCTCAATGCAAGAACACTTTGTTCTATTAACCTGGCATTCCATGATGCTTATGTTCCTGACACAATCGCTGAAGACAAAGTGGGTACATAAGCAAATGTGGTGAAGAAAGCTGATGGTTCTCGGCTATCAAAAGATATAGCGTTTGGGGTCTTAAAGGCTTGAAGATAAACAAGCGGCCATCTAGCTCAGAAGCAACAAAGCCCACATGGAAGAAGCACACCAGCCTGTGTGATCATGAAGTGTTGATGGGATCAGGTATCGTGCATTAAAGAACAAAAAATCTTATCATTGTGAATGAGGGGAGTGCGGAGTGAGACCCAAAGCCCATCTGTAAGCAACTGTACATCCCCTAACAGAAGGGTCGGGGGAGAGGAGATGAGCCAGTCAGAGTGCAGTATAGCACCGATGAAACATACAACTTTCCTCTAGTACTTTAATGCTTCCTCCCCACACCCCCCACTATCATGATCCCAATTCTACCCTACAAAGGTGGCCAGACCAGAGCATGCACACTGGTACAGATAAGAGCTGGAAACACAGGGAATCAAGGACAGATAAACCCCTCAGGACCAACAGTGAGAGTAGCAATACCAGGAGGGGAAGGGGAAGGTGGGGGGAGAAAGGGGGACTGATCACAGTGATCTACATATAACCTTCTCCCTGGGGGAAGGACAACAGAAAAGTGGGAGAAGGGAGCCATCAGTCAGTGTAAGACATGAAAAAATAATAGTTTATAAATTATCAAGGGTTCATGAAGGAGGGAGGGTGGGGGAGGGAGGGGGAAATGCAGAGCTGATACCAAGGGCTTAAGTGGACAGAAAATTATTTGAGAACGATGATGGCAACAAATGTACAAATGTACTTGACACAATGGATGGATGGATGGTTTGGGATAAGAGCTGTATGAGCCCCCAATAAAATAAAACGAAAGAACAGGGTCCCAGGGAGGTGGCATCAATTCTGACTCACAGTGACCCTCCCCGACAGAGCAGGACTCCCCGACAGACTGCCCCCCCTCTGAGAGCAGATCCCCCCAGGACATCTGGTGCACAGCTTCTCTTACTCACTCGGCCTCTACCTCCTTTTCAGAGGAAAAGCGTTCCTTGGGACCCCTCTCCCGGGCAACGGAAGACTTTTGTGCTTTCGCCCACAGTCCAGAATAAAGTACAGAAACAACTGACATTGCAGCCCCACGTGGGAAACACTGTCTAAGGGGATTTGAACCGCTGACCTTCCCTTTACCGGTCAAGCGCTTAACCATCGAGTCCCCGGGCTCCTTCAAGCAGATGCATTTGCAAAGCGTTATCCCAGTGCCACAGAGTCCACACCAAGCCGGCTGGTATTACCGCTGAGAAGAAGGCAGCTCATGAAGGGCAGGCCCTGTGCTGGGTGGTAGGGACTCCACGGGGCCTACAGACTCTGTCCTGCCCTCAGGAAGTCAGAGTGACACACAGTATAGAACACCATGAGATGGGGGCCATGAGCAAAGGGGAGCCTGGCCTGCATCACCCACTTGAGGGGATGAGGGGCATGGGCTTGGAAGAGGTGGCTGAGGGCTGGAACACACGCAGGTGATGACCAGAAATGGCCATCCTCAGATGGAGCTCAGAGAGGTGAATCCCCTTGCCTAAGGTCACACAAGGAGCCCTGGTGGCTCTATAAGGTTATGTGTGGGGCTGCCTGTCCCAAGGTCAGCAGTTCAAACCCACCAGCCACTCTGAGGGAGGAAGATGAGGCTGTCTGCTTTACATGATCCGAAACCTTAGATAGCAGTGCTTCCTGAAAGTGGCGGATCCACCACCTGGGGAGTGCTGGAATGCTCCAGGGGCGGCCACAGCAGACACCTTGTCTGACCCTCCATTATGGGTCATGGTATACATGTTTCTAATTGCCAGCGGGGTGCCGAGTAGTTTTATGAAAAGGGGGTGGCAGGCCAGACAGGTCTGGGAACCTATGCCTGACGGGCTGGCTGTGGGTCGGCATGGGCCGGTTGGCAGTGAGTCGGAATGGATCTTGGTGGCAGTGGGTGGAAGCTCTGGGATTTGAGTGCACCGCTGGCTCACCCTGACACCTGAAGACACCTGCCGAAGCAGGGAGCACCAAGGGCCCAGCCCCTCTGCAGGCCGGGGGCAGACGGAGGGGCAGCAGCAGGGTGGGCCGCAGCCCCTGACCTCTGCCCCTAGCCAGGGAAATCCCACAGCCCCACCCCAGCGGGAAGGACGGTACCTCCATCAGGTCTATAAGCCACAGCAGCCGCTCCTGGGGAGGAAGAGTGGGCACAAAAGGCAAAAAGAAGAGTTCATAAAATAAACGTGTGGGTGGGGGCAGCACACCCCCCACATACACACACACTGGCACACAAAGGCAAAATGCAAAATGAACACACCATGCCAAGCCCCTTTCCAGTTTTCCGTGAGCGCAGCGGGGGCGGGAAGACCCTGCCACCCCAGCCAGCGCCCCTCAGTCTGCCTGCCTCCTGGAAGGACACTGGGGCCCAGCGCCTCTGCAGAAATTGCATTTGTCCCTGAGGAAGGCTGCAGGGTGTGGTCACTCACCTAGGGGCCACCCTGGGGCTGCCTGGCAGGCAGAGCCCAGACTGGATTCCCATTTGGCTCAGAACAGGAGAGAGACTGTGTGCAAGATCACATCCCCCATGAAGTGCCCCCCGAAAGAGGTGCTTGCAGAGAGCAGGCTTCCACCAGAGAAGGGCAGAGCTTAGCAGGGAGAGGCATGCCTGAAGGGGCAGAGCAGGCCAGAGTCTGACAAGTGCACCCCAGGGGGCTGTGCATGCGGAAGGCACCAGGTGGGGGGCAAGGGAGGGGGACAGTGATGGTCAGAGAGGGTCTGGCAGTCCCTCAGCCCAATGCTTTCCACGAGTCTCCATGTGCCCAGCATAATGCCCAGGGATTTTCCCTAGCCAGGTTGGGTCAGAAAGAACAGGGAGGGAGGGATGGATGGGGAAAAAGAAGAGCTGATATCAAGGGCTCAAGTAGAAAGAAAATGTTTTGGAAATGACGATGGCAACATATGTACAAATGTGCTTGATACAATGGGTGTATGGAATGTTATAAACGCTGTAAGAGCCCCCCAAAAATGACTTAAAAAAAACAATAGGGAGGTAGCCCTCCCGTGTGGGCAGCCCCCCCACCCCCGCCACCCCATTATTGGCACCCCGTTATTGGCACCCCGTTATTGGTGGTCCCTTAGCCTGGGACACAGGTGTGCTCACATGCCATCTTCCCCAGCACCTGCAGGCACGGTGTCAAGGCCCCAAGGCAGGTGAGGAAACTGAGGTGCAGCATGAAGCTGTAGCTTCTGTTGACAGCTGCTCCTGCAGCTGGTCCTGATGTCTCCTCGACCCCACCTCCAGCCCATCCCGGGCACAACGTGCTGCTTGGGACCCATCCGCTGCCCTCTCCGCAGAAGTGGGGTAAGGGGCTCCAAGACCACCCCTCCCACGGTCTCTAAAACTACCCCGTGGCCTTTCTGAGGTCTGCCTTCTCCCAGATGCCCCAGCAGAGGCCCCTCAGCAGGGCAGGCCAACACTGAGCTGGTTCTGGACTGGCCTGGAGCAGCATGTCTGAGGTAGGGAGAGACCTGGGCTGGAAGAAGGGGGGCACGTGGGTCAACTCCAGGTGCTTCTGACCTGTGCCCCTGCCTGCAACCCCTTCCTGGCACAGTTACCCTGCCTCCAGCGCCTCCAGCCTGACCTGCCTGCAGGAGCCAGCAGGAACCTGAGACCATTCTCAGGTGGGAAAACGGAGGCTCAGAGAGGCCTCCGAGGCTAGCACTCGCCCCCCACCTGCTGGCTCACACCCCCAATTCGAAGGCAGCCCTGACAGAATGATAGGCAGTCGCTCTGAGGTTTGAGGACAGAAATGCCACAGAAGGCCCCATGGACATTGCCAAGGTCAGGCTCAGTGGAGCTGGACCCACAGGGGGAACCGCTCCCACAGGGTCAAACACAGGCAGAGGTGGGGGCTTCGCCCCGGCCAGAGGCTTGTCTGGAGCCAGGTGGTGACAAGGCCCAGATGCAGGAAACCAGAGCTGGGGAGAAGGTCTGTGCACTGTGTCAGCCCCTCACTCCCAGCCCAGGCTCTTCACGTCCAACATCAACACCCGTCCATGAATGGCTGTGCCCACGTGGGTGGCGAGGCCTTCCACCTGTCCCTGTCTTCCGAAGGCCTCCTGGAGCTAATGTCCGCCTAGCTCTGTAAAGACTTCGTCTATCCTGTCCTATACAGTTGCTAAGAGTCAGCATCGACTCCGTGGCAGGGATTTTGTTTGTTGTTTGTTTTAGCATCCTGGGGGCAGGTTTGAACCCTGGACTATACCAGGTGCATTCCCAGGGACTGGCAGTCAGAGAACAAGTCAGGTAGGGGACACAGCACCCCCACAATGCACACACCACTGCTACCACCACCGACCAACCCACTGAGTGCTCTCTGGGAGCCAGGCATGGGCAAAGGGCACCTGCACCTGTCCTCTCTCATTTGATCCTCCCCCAGCCCCGCCTCCCCGGTCACCTGTCCTTGGGCCCGTGCCTGGCACGCAGTGGGTGCTCTGTTGATAACTGATTTTATCCAAAGACACTGGGGCTCCAGGGGACCAGGCCCTGGTGAGTGTGGAGCTGGGATTTGAACCCCACCAGTCTCACTCCAGAGCCAGGCTCTGAACTCACCCACCGGGTTGTCCTGCGGGACACAGGGAAGGGTCAACGTCAGAGGCGACTCACCCTGGCTGAGCTGACGGTGGTGGAGGTGCCGCGGCTGCCCGTGGAGGCCGTGTCACTGTAGGAGACCATGGAGTAGGTGTCGCCGACTGCCGGGCCTGGGGCCTGCCGCGCCTTCATTGACTCAATCTCCCGCCTCAGCACCAGGTGGTCGAAGCGGTCCAGGTCTTGAGGGGAGATGGTGCCTCTCACCTCTGAGAGGAGCGAGAACTGGGGCAGGAACAAGCAGGTGTTCATCAGGGACCAGTCTCACTCACTGCCCTCAAGTGGCCTGCACACCAGCTCTGCTGCTGCCCTCCCTCCTTCATCCTCTGTGGCTCCCTATTGTCCTCCCTATTGCCCAAACCACCTTCTCTCCTAAACACGGGGCCCAGTGTTATCCAATTCCTCCTTTCCTCTCTCTACCTGCTCTGCAATTGTACTGTCCATGCAAGATGAGCTCCCTCAGCACATCGTCACACCTAAGTGCCTGGCTATCCATTCCATTCCACTCCGCCTAGAACAGCCTTCTCCCCACTTGGCTCTAAGTCGTGCTCCCTCATTCAGCTGTCTTCCCACCATAACCACTCCCGGCCGGTTGATTCCTTCTTGGCTCAGTTTCTGAACCTCATCAAACCGACCTGCACTAGAGCCAGGTCCTCAGAGCCAGTAGAGCAGGTCAGTCACAGGGAGG
>NW_022111310.1:17819768-17856420 GCF_000313985.2 Echinops telfairi
GGGGGGCTGGGTCAAGAGGCAGGGGGATGGACACTGGCTCCCGGCTCCCATACGGGACATGCAGGGTTATCGTGGCCACGATGGGGCCCAGGCAATGTTCCTTAAAGGCGATCCAGGTCATTCTAAAGGTGCCCAGCATGTAAATAAAGCCTTGGAGCCTCACTCCCACAATATGTCCTTTGTTTCCCTAGGAGTACGGGGCGTCCGTATCACTGGTCTTTACCCAGGGTTCAAGCCTGACTCCTAGTGGGTTCTCAGCAGAAGGGAGGAGGGCAGAGACGGGCACAGAGCCTGGCCCCGTGGCCTTGCCAGAGGAGGGACACAGATCACCTTGGCATGGGTGTTGAGCAGCTCAAACAGGGCCATGACCAGCGCCTCCACAGAGATGCTGCCCCCGCGGTACTCGTCCAGGTAGTAGGCCATCGTGGCCCGCTCCTGCTCCGTCAGCAGGTGCCTCGCCTGCTCCTCCAGCAGCACATGCGTCTGGTTCCCCAGGCTGCTCAGGGTCACCTGGGAGCCGGCCGGCCCCTTGTAGAATCCTGGCTGTAAGACAGAAAGCCAGAGGCCCCCGGCACGCTGAGCAGCCTGGCCCGGCACTCAGAGATGGGTGGTCTCCCGAAGGCGCTCAGCGGTCCCGGGGCACACAGGAAGCCATACGACAAGGAGGGGAGCCCACGACACAATTCCAAGGAGTGTTTGCCTCAACCCTGACAGCCTCTTCATATGCTACCTCCCCAGACCCTGGGAACTGTGACGAGGGCAGGCACTAGCATCACGGTTCCTGTCTCTCAACCTCAGTGTCTCCTGTGCCTGAAATGACAGGTGCCCAAACCAGGGGCCCAAACCAGGTGCCCAAACCAGGGGCCCCCGAGTCAATTGCAACTCCTGGAGCCCCGAGGCGTGCCAGGCCAGAACTAGCCTCTGCAAGGCATTCAACATCCGAATCTTCAGAAGCAAACCGTCAAGTCTTTCTTCTGGGTCACCTCTGAGCAGACTCCTGGCTGCAGCCTTGGGGTCAGCAGCCGAGGGTGCTGGGCGTTTGCACCCCTTGGGGACTCGAGATAACCACAGCACACACAGGGCCGCTATCAGTCAGAATGGACTCGGTGGCAGCAGTGAGCTGGGTCTGGGTTTCTTCCCCAAGTACAGTTCAAACCTGCACTCCCCACCCTTTCCCGCCACTGCCTCTACCGTCCGCAGCCTGGTCTGAGATGCCCTGCACACTCCCCTCCGGTCCCCGAGGGTCCTCTGTATCATCCGCACACTGATGGCACAGCGGAGTGCGGCGGAAACGATCTTGTGAACCACCCGTCCTGTTCTGGTCCTCCCCTGCAGAGAGACCAGCCAGCCCCACAGAGGCACCACGGCCCACAGAGCCTGAGATCAGCCCTGGACTACCTCAGTCAGCACCCTGCTCCTACCGCCTCAACCCACCCACTCTCCTTTCTTCCTTCCTTCCACCAACCCTGCCTCACGGTTCTCCCACAGCCTCTTCCCTCCCTCCCCCAGTTTGACCTCACTGACTTGGGGTAAACTATCAGTTGGAACACAAATGCCAATGTCACGACCCCCAGAGTGGCCTTCTTCCTCTCCCCGGACCTCATCTAGAGCAGGTATCTCACCTGTAATCTCTCGTACACCCAAGCCCCTGGTCTCGATGGCACGCGTGTCCTCTGTGATTGGTTCGGTGCTATTCGTGGGCTTGTTTTGCTCTAGGGGGGTCCTTCACAAGGGCGGGCACTGGACCCACTAGGTTTTGTTCCCTTGGGACCTGGAGTGATGCCCCAGCCACCACAAGCACTCACAGACACAGGCAAAGGGAGCACCCAACGGAGCGGAGAGGACGTGAGTGACATGCACGCTTTCATCAGTTGCATCAGGGGAGCTAGGAAGAAGGCGAAGGTACCCCACAACGACGAGGAACATCCTACCTTGTTCATCCCTTCTGTTGCGAGGTCCCCAGGAAACCTATGAAGACAGACAGATGTCGTCAGCTGGGGTCTGCGAGGACCCACGAGGCAGGAGTGAGGTGCTAAGGCTCTGGGGGCCAGAGGGCCTTCGCTTTCTCCACGTTCCTGAGAGATGCATGACCCTCATGGTCACTCACTTGCTGCCAGCTCAGGTCTGGAGCCACCCGTGGGGATAGGAGCCCCTGGACAGACAGGGCACCTCTGGCTTCCCCTCAAGTATGTGGACAGGACTTCTGACACCGTGCAAGGTGGCCCCTGCACTGCCCCAGCCCCAGGAGCAGGCAGCTAACACACGGACAGCAGAGAGTCTGCCAGGTAGCTTCAGGTTCAGGCCAACACTGGAGCAGGAGAGGGCTCGAGGGGACTGGAAATCCCCAAGTGCCATTGCAGGCCCAGCTCCAGCTTCTCTGCATGAGGAAAGGGAGGCTCAGGCCACACACCTGATTTTTTAGGAACAAGCCAGAAACCCAGATTTCCACAGGAAGTCTAATGTCTTTTTAAATGCTGGAAGCTACATTTTTGACATTTATAATACTGTGCAGGTGGAAGGCAGGCGGCAAGGGGAGGAGGAGAGGGAGCCGTCTCTGGGTGGTGCTTGGCAGTAGACCAGCAGACCAGCAGCTGAGGCTCTGATGGTAACCAGAAGACGGCATGTACATGACCAGCAACTGTGCAGCCACGTGAGCAAGGAGCCCTGGTGGCATCGGGGTTAGGTGTTGGGCAGCTAGCCACAAGGTCGTCAGTTTGAAACCGCCAGGTACTCCGTGGGAGAAAGATGGAGCTTTCTACTCCTATACGGAGTTGCAGTCCTGGAAACCCCCAGGGCCAGTTCTACTCTGACCTCTGGGGTGGCTAGGAACCAGTCTTGGCTCAAAGGCAGGGCGCTTTTGAATGCAGCCACATAACAATTCCAACCCACTGTAAGCCTCCTACAGCCCCTGCACCCGAATGAGCCCACAGGATCCTCTGATCTGGGGGAGGGGAGGGACTGTGAGCCTTACTCCTCAGATGAAGCCACTGAGGCCTAGAGAGGGTTGTGCAACGTGACAACCACAATTAATGTCACTGGTTTGTCCACAGGAAATCGGATGCAATGGCAAATGTCCTGTTACAAAGTTACCACTGTGTGTGTGTGTGTGTGTGTGTTAAAAAGGAGAGGAAATAGGTAAGTGATTTGCCTGAGGGCGAATAAGGAATGAGAGGCCTGGGAGAGTCACCAGGGAGCATGCACTTCAGGTTGTCATGGGGAAACTGAGGCTAGGAGGGGGCAACCATGTGCCCACGGTCGTGGCTGCAAGTGGAAGGGATCCTCTCCACACCCTAAGAATTCTGGGGTCCTGGGGCCCAGAGTGAGGAGGGTGGGCAGACCCTGTGGCGTTGGAGGTGGGCTCCCCAATCCGGGAACTGGCGATCCATTTGGTCTCGTCCACGGTGGTGTGGGCGTGGGGCAGCCTCCCGACGTCCTTCACCGTCAGGATGAGGTGCGGGGACATCTTGAGCAGCTTGACCGCCTCATCATGCAGGATGTTCAGGAAGCTCCGCCCATTCACCTCCAGAATCTGGTCCCCAACCTGCCAAGACCACGGGAAAACAGTCACCTGGGCCATCCCATCTCCTCCTCCTCCTGGACCGTCGGCCAAGGACGTCGGCATTGTTCAGATCAGACAGGGTCACAGGTTATAGTCAGTGGCTGAGCCAGACCCCTGTCACTTCCAGTCCTGAGCCACGACCTAGCCACAGCTGTGAGGAGGGCTGTGATGAGTTGCCAAGGGTCCCCTTATCAGGGAAACCGCAGTTAGCCGAGGCTGCACAGGGAGTGCGGCGGCGGAGGGCAGGGGAGGCAACAGGCAGGAAGGCAGACTCCCATATTCCCTTCTGCACTTGTACACAGTTGTCTTCTTTTACTGCAAGCCTGCATCTTTACCGACTTTAAGTCATAAACATTTCCATTTACGAAAGAAAGACAGAAAATGCTACACTTCATCTATGGGCAGCTAGCTCTCTCTGGCTCTTACTCTTATTCTGCAGTGAATCAGGGGAAGGCATCCAGAGCAAACCATCATGTCTACATCCATTAGCTCACACGCCTTTTGACTCAACTCATCCACTGCTGTCTCCTCCTGGCCCGCTTCTTCCCTGTGGCTCTTGTTCCCATTCCTCCTCCTTCCCTGGCCACCTGAACTTTGTCCTTAGGTAAATGCTGCTGCCCGTTGGATCTTAAATGGCTGGTGATTCTAACTCAGGCGGGAGTTCATTTCAAGACCTGAAGGGTGATGAATGGGCATGGTGTTGGGGGTCCCACCCGTCTCGACCTGATCACTAAGCCAGTTCTCTGTTCCAACTTTGAGTGCTGTCCCCCACGTGTCTCTCCCACTCGACCGAGGATCTTCTAATGCAGTGGTTCTCAACCTTCCTCATGCCTCATTCCTCATCTCCTTTCATACAGTTCCTCATGTGGTGGTGACCCCCAACCAGAACATTATGTTCGTTGCTACTTCATCACTGTCATTTTGCTACTGTGATGAATCGAGTGACCCCTGTGAAAGGGTCATTCAACCCCCAAAGGGGTCATGACCCACAGGCTGAGAACTGCTGTTCTAATGGGATCCTTTTTAGAGCAGCTGATGGCGACAGCTGGGCACCATCTAGCTCTTCCCGTTTGGGGGCTGGGCGACTACTGCTTGTGTGGTTCACGAGTCCTCTGGGCTTCTTGTTTCCATGTGTCTGTCAACTATCAGCACTCTTCTCTCCTCCAGACAGAGAGAGACATTGGAGACGGCTGTTTCCGATCTTTTCAGACTCTGCTGCTCCTCATCAAAGTCAGCTGTCGCGATGCTAATTGACCTTGGTCAACCCCCAGGCCCAGTGACTCACTCCTGCAAGCTGTTGATGTCTAAGACGTTTTCCATAACTTTGCCCCCTGCATGCTCTACCACATCCGTGAGTATATTTGCAGCAAAGAGAAATACCCGTGTATAAATATCCTCTGTCAAGCATGTATCTCTATATATATCTGTGGATATACTCCCACTGATGTTCAGCCTGCCTGCCTGTCCAAGCGCCTACTTTCACATCACCACGACTGCGGGATTAGGCCTTTTGACAGTCTTGAGCAACTGGTTTTTGAGAAGAGGGCTAAGTCCATTCGAATGGGGAAGAAGAGTCTTCAAATAATGGTCCTGGGGAAATCGGATCTCCGCCTGCCTAAAGATGAAACAGGATCCAGGCCTCACACCGCACATCAAAACTAACTCAACATGGATGAAGGACCTGAATGTGGATCTAAAGCCGTACAGTTCTTGTCAGAATGAGCAGGGCAGTGCTGTCAGGCCCCGTTTTCAACACTGGATTATCTAAGACTAAGAGAGAAGGCACACACAGCAACGAGCAAAGAAATACAAGGGACCACAGGACACGGAGAAGCTCTGTTCTCCAGACAAGTCCACCAGGACAGGGAGAAGACAAGCTCCCGAGTGGAAGGGGAGACTACCTTTGAGAACCGTCTAGCTGACCCTTCGGGGCAGGATGTCACCGGGCTGTGGGTTTCTGAGAGTGCCAACCATCACGGGTGGATGGTTTCAAAGTGCTAACCTTGCAGTTAGCGGCCCAACACATAACCCACTGCACCAGAGGGATGCAAATCATTTCACTCCCACCAGGATGGTGCCACGGACGGAATGCTCTCTCGAAGTCTGTGCCACTCCGGCGGGGCGGCGATCCTCGGTGTCCGGCTGTTACGTAATGATGTAATCGGGCCGCTGGTGGATTTATGTTCATGGAGAGGGAATTCAGGCGCAGGCGAGAGTGGTTGTGGGTCTTCAAGACTGGGATCAATGTCACCAGACGGCACATGGAGACGCCAGTGAGCCGGTGGACGGGCCCCTGTGTACAGTCTTGGCAGCGGCGGCAGCCACATGACCATTACACACAAGGACAAAGTCATGAACCGGCAAACCGGCCTCCTGCTTGCGCTGCTTGCGTTTAAAGGGGGAGATTCCTTTAATATAAATGTGATGGAAGCAGAGCGAGACGGGGCACGTCTCAAAGACTTGTGGCATGCTTAAACCCCCATCCAACTGCACCTCCCTGCCCCTTCCACGGAGGGGGGCTGACGCCTGGGTCACACCCCGCCACAGCCTTGAGGAGGCCACCTCTGGCGTCCCTGCACCCAGCCTCCCTGCCAGAGGACGGCATGTGACAACCCCTGGGTGTTGTTCCCGTGTGTTTCAGAGCAAGACTTGGGAAAGGTAAGCCAAGCTGGAGTTTGGGAAGAAAAAGATGTGATACCAAAGCCTGAGAGCCAGACTCAGCCCCAGTTTCCTGTCTGCTCCGAATGCCTCGCAGGCAGCGGCAGTGTTTCCAGTACGAAACGGTTAGAGGTTCAGATGGGGCTTCTCCTCTTGGCCTGCTCTGACGCACGCTCACAGGACACGCGGGCCTCTGCCTCCACAGGCTCGGGCACAGCAGGTGCTCTGTGTGGCATTTCATGGCAGTGGGCAGCATTTCCTGTGCACCTACTGAGTGCAGGGATGCCATGCTGGACAAGACAGGTCTCACCATGGCTCCTTTGTGGCTTGAGGCCGAGATGGGAACAGGTGTTAACGCAGTGGACTCCTCTTTACACGGTAACTGGGTTTTCCCATCGGCCTCTCCACACTGTATCCCCAGGGCCTGGGCCACCACGGGGTTTCCATCTATCCCCCTTCAGTGAATGCACAGTTAGACCTTATCCGCATCCATCCTGGCTCCAGCACGACGACCAGCCCAGCCCAATGGGTACAAGCACCTTTCACGAGACCGGGGCCCAGCAACTCAGGCCACTATTAATCAGGTGCCATGGACCCTTTATATATTTATTGTTCCTTATTTAACACCCCAACATCCGTCAGGGCACACGTCACGGCTCTCCATGTCACCAGAGACAAAGCGGGCTCAGAGGAGTGGAGAAAATACTGTGCGGTCACTGTTAGCCAAGAGAGGCAAGCCACAGGGCTCACCTGCTTGCTTGGCTTATTGCAGCTCTTTTGGGGGCTTATGTGGTATTGTTTCAAAGCCAGCAGATCCAAGGCCACCATCCTGCCACCCCACCCTGGAAACCTGGTTCAACCATCAACTCTCCCTCTAGTCCTACAGTGAGGCCTTGAGCAAGTGCCATCCAATCCCTACCTTCCTGCAGCCCCACTGGCCCCTACTTAAGTCCCCACCTGCCCACTTAGGTCCCTGAGCCATGGATCCACAGTGGCACCAGACACAGAAAACAGCAACCAAGTTAGGGGTTTTGTTCCATCTCAAACACTACTCACTGCATTTCATCTAGATTCTGTAATTCACTGCCCCAGTAGCCGCAGAGAACTCGCAGACGACAGTCATGATTAAAGTTTATAACGGAAGTTAACAGGTGACATACAATGCAGGTAAGGAATGTTCAGGACCCAGCTCTTCTCTCCGGACGTTACCAAGTTCTTTCAGGTCTGCTAATAAATGGCCAAAGCGTATACCACTCCACGGAAGCCTCAACCCAAAGGCATTCAGCGATAGCTCCACGGGTCAGGAAACCCAGCTTCCTGAATTATGTAGGTGCTCACAAGCACCTCACTTCGGTCAGCAGGCCCAACTCCCCCAACTAAGTGCCCAGAGGCACCCTACTCCACAAGCCAGCCTCCTGCTGCAAAGCACTCAGCTTTACTTACTCCGTGGGTTGGGAAGTCTACTACTCTGCCTCATGCTCAGATTCCTGGCTGTGGCTGGCAGTGAGGCTCAGACATTCCACACACACACACACACCCCACCGCCCCCCCAATGCATATCAGAAGGTTTATTTTATGTCCAGCGGGATGGCCATCCAATGAATCCTATTACCCACAGGTGAATCCTATTAGGGTCTTGGCCACACCTTCTTACTCCGCCTCATGCAGGAGGAGGTCATTTGGTGGCAGCTACAGAGACTTTGACTAGAAGAGTCACCTTCAATAATCCACTGCTCCTGCAGCTTCCAACCCTCAGGAGACAGGTTAAAATCCTCCCTCTGCTACTTCAAGTGCTGGTGGACCTCAATCACTCTTGTGCCTCCGTTTCCTCCGGTGTGAAAAGAGGGCCCTCACCCACGAAGACCTTGTCCCATCTTCAAACTTCCAGTCATCAGCATGTTTCCAAAGTCCCGCAGCAACTGCCCACAACTCTCCATCCTCCTTTCTGCATCACGCCTCCCTGCTTGAGACAATTGGCCTAAAGATTTAGACTGCCCCAGCTGGTCTCCACGTAAAGCACCTCAGGTGAGTGAGACCCAACACCTGGTTCAGGACTTGGTGCCGGCAAGCGCTAAGTGGAGTCCAATGAAGGTCCGGATTCTGCCAGCTCCCACCTCCACCATTCCACACCCCTGCCCTGCACTATAGGTGGTGTTCAAGTACTGTAACAGCAGAGCTGTAGTTACGGACCTGACCATACTGGGCCTCCCTGAGAGTGGGTGAGAGACTCCACCCCCATTGTCCCAACTCAGCGAATAGCCCCTTGGCCCCTCCCCACCATGCTTCCATCCAGTTGAGGTGCTTTGTGTTCTTAAGTGCCCCCCTCGATAGCTAGCATTGCTTGTTAAGCTACAGGAATCGATTTGAATCTTCCCCATGCACGTTCTTTCATCCTGGCGGGTTAATTAAAGAAACCAGTCTGAGAAACCAGATATGGGAGGGCTTCCTCTTATGCCAGCCCCTCTCCCACAGGCCCAGGGGCAGGGAGGTGGGGTGCGGGAAGACAGTGCAATTCCACAGCACTGCCTGGCCCCCAGTGACCAGGTGAGGGGCTCAGTCTGCCAGACAGGAGAACAAGGACACACAGTTAAAACTGAGTTTCAAGGCAGCAGCAAAGACTTTAGTGCCAAACATTGCAGAGGGGGTGGTGGTGCGTGTATATGTGTATATGAAGAGATAGAGAGAGAACTGTGTGGCTGATCTGAAACTAATATTTACGTGTGTCCTGAGTCAACTGGCTTTTCTTTCAGCACCTCATACACGGTTCCTTTTGTCAGGCTGACTACAGTCCCACAGTGGAGTGGCAGCCTTCTCACTCCCTGTGTTCGCCCGTCTCTTCACCCCTTCGGCCTTCTGAGCTTTACCACCCCTGGGGCAAGTGCTGCCTTCTGGGCCTCCCTGGTGTTCCTGCTCACCTGACAGGCCCGTCATCTGGCAGGAGGCTGAGCCCCAGGGAGTGAGTTCAGTCCTGGGCCTGAGGAGTATCCAAGAGCCCAAATCTCATGGATTCCACCGGTACCCAGCTGACCAGGAAAGTCTAGCCTTGGAATTTTTAGTTTTGCTCCATATTTCTCTGCAGTCTGTCCCATGCCTCTCATTAGAATCCCCTCAGAGCAGTCGGCAGGTGTAGCTGGGCACTATCTAGTTCTTTTGGTCTCAGGGGCCTAGGGGCTGGGGCTTGTGAGGTCCATAAGTCCTTTAGGCTAATTTCTTCCATTCAACTTTGATCTTGACTTTGCTTTTTGCTCCAGACGGGAAGCACATTAGGTGCACCGTAGATGGCTGCTCAGCGGCCAGTCTCCAAAGTCGATGGAAAACACTGTGGTCTATGTTAGCCAATGGACTTCATTCAGGGCCCAGCGGCTCTTGAACACCCGATGGAACGCTCTGCTTTCCAGACCTCAGTGGTTCTCTGTGGCCCTGGGCCTGGTGCCTGGCATTTCTGCCATCTGAGTTCAAGAGCCTCCAGCACTGCATCCTTCCGCCTGACCCTAAGCATTGCCCTCGGGAGATCACCGGCTGTGCTGCTAGTCCCACTCCCCACCTGGGCCCACCCTGCTTCCCTCTGCCTTTCCAGTCTTCTCCGCCCTGTCTTACACCTTCAGAGCCTGTGCGTAAAGCTGTGTGGAGCCAGCTTCTCGGTCTCCACCTGGTCCTCACCACCAGCATCTGCATCAGTCTGAATTACTCACTGTAGTGGTTACATAATCGGTTGTCAATTTGAGGCTTACGAGTGAAGGGTGGAGTTTAGTTCTGTCAATCAGGTCGAAGCTTGGTGACCTCACTTGGAGGTGCTAAGGCGATAAACAGCTTGCTGGAGGCGGGACACTCCCTCCCTCCCTGTGAGGCATGCTTGCTGACAAGACACATGGAGCTACGCTAAAGCCCTAGAGCTGAAGGAGCCACGTGGAGACCCCTGCCAGTCCTGAGATGCTTACACCACCACTGGATCCACAAGACTTTTCACCCACTGACCTGTGATAGTCCTGCATTTGGCATCATTACATGTGTTTTGTGAGTCTGAGGAGGAATTTATAGATTGGTATTGGACATATGGGCTAATATTGGACTTATGGACTTGACCTGGACTGGGCTGAAATGTGTTCTCAATTTTCAACCGCTCTTGTATATAAAGCTCTTTCTTACACACATGAATGTCTATGAATTTTTCTAGTCTACCCAGAAGAACACACATCTGTGTGTCTCATGCTCTCCCACTTCCTCTTCTGAGTCCCCAAACCACTTTCAGATAAACCCAGCATCTCCCCTGCTGCTATCACAACAGTCCTGGGGGTCAGGGAGGTGCAAAGTCCTGACCCTACAGTGCAGGTGGCCACAGGGTCAATCCCTCTTTCGTGAAATACTAGGCCCCTTGGCCTCACACAGCCCTCAAGTGTGCAACGAGCCTCAGTTTTCTCACCTGTGAATGGGTACCACACGACCGCCAACGGGAGGCGACTATGAGAGTCCAATGGAACCAGCACAGCCCCTGACACAAGGGAGGGGCGAATAGCTTTTCGCTGGCTCCCCTTCCCCAACAAAGGAGATCGGTTCACAGATATCAGATGCTCCATCCAGGCTGCTGGTCCCAGAGATGGCCAAGTGAGGCAGGATGTGAGCCCAGCCCCATCCACAGCCTGCCTGTGTCACCTATCTACCACCTGTGTCATCTACCTGAGCACACAGAGACAGGATGGGGCTGACCAGCTCCTCCTCCGCTTCCTCCTCCACTCCCTCCTCGCCTCCACTCGCCCCCTCCTTGCCGCGGGTTTGAGTGACATGAGGGTGGAGGCAACCGGTTTAAAGGTCTTGGTCTGGCTCACTCCCAGAGGACACCTGTATTTGCTTACTCTTGGAAGCATTGCTTTTCTTTACCGCCAAAGCTAGCTCTGAGTTATACCAGTACGCCAGCAAGCAAGGCCCCACATAGAGGCCAAGATGTGGCTTAGGGCAGTGGTTCTCAACCTTCCTAATGCCTTTAATCCAGTTCCTCATGTTGTGGTGACTCCCCCAACCATAAAATTATTTTCATTGCTACTTCATAACTGTAATTTTGCTACTGTTAAGAATTGGGTGACCCCCACCAGGTTGAGAACTGCTGGCTTAGAGCCTTACTTGCAAGGGTTTCCTTCAGATGGGTAGACAGGAATCTCTAGGACAAGACAGTGGCAAAGCCCGGACCCTGGGGCTAACCAAACAAATACCCAGCCACCCAGGCCTCGCCGGAGCACAGAGACAGCTGCCGTGAGACCGAGCGTCTGCTAGCCCTCAGCTCTCAGGGGCACAGAGGTTGGCTTTCTTCTCTTTACCACCTGGGTTGGTGGAGAGGATGGTGACCCCGGGGACGCCCTTCACTTGAAGGCAGAGGAAGGCTCCTCCATCAGCCACAGCCCACTGAGCAGCATGCGGAGTCTGGACACTGTGGGGGGAAGGCTCGGGAAAGGGCTTCTACAAGCGCAGCAAGCGGATCACAGCTGGTCCTGACCACAGCAGGCCAGCTGGAAGTGGGGGATTTATCTCCCTCAGGACACAGGAGCACTGCAGAAGGGACCCTGGGAGCAGCAGGAAATGCTCAGCCGACTCCAGATGGGGCATGCCGCCCCACATCTGACTCCCGAAGATACCTGGGAACATCACTGACCCTTCCCGGCCTCTTCCTTCCCTCAGAATGGGAACAGGACCATGCCCTGCCTGCATGCTACAGCAAAGCCACGAGCGGCAGCAGTCTGCCCTGTGCTTTTGCACACAGGCCCCAGGTCTGCCGGGTGGGCTCAGTTCACATTCTGCCACCCATCAGCGGTGTGGCTGTGGGTCACGGGCTTCTCTGGGCCTCAGTTATCGCCTCTGGAAAATGGGCCAGAACCAGTACCTGCTCATGCGTATATGGATGCAATGAGGTAACACATCACCACCGTCTTCCTAGCACCTAGAACAGTGGATGGCACACAGGTTGCTTAGAGATTATGAATCAACACTCAACCTTTAAAAGCATCATCAGCACACAGTAACCAGGGGAACCAGGCCCAGGGCCATGGAGTACACTTTGACTCACAGCAACCCCATAGAGGTTTCCATGTGGCCCTGTAAGTGTTTATGGAAGCAGACAGCTTCCTCTTTCTCCCGGGGAGGTGGACTTGAACCGCTGACCTTGTGGCTAGTAGCCCAACGCTTGCCAGCACCCCCTGTGCTCCATCCCCATACAGTAAGTGCCCAGTAAATGCCTGCTGTTTTTAAAAAGACTACGCTAATTCCCAAGCTGCTGCTAGGGCTGACTCACAAAGACACTGCGGGTGCAGAGTGGCACACAAGATCAGCTCCCTCACTCCCCAAGGACGACCACTCCATCTCTGCAGGTCTCTCAACTCCATGCCCCACCTCTCCCTGAAGCTCGGGCTCCCCCAACCAGACCCAAGAAGCCCATACAATGATCCCCACTTTATAGATGGGAGGCTGTGGCTGGGAGGTGAACTAGGGGTTCTGACCTTTAACCTGTGTACCAAAGCCCCTGCTGCTCCAAGCAGTATCAGACCCTCGGTAAGAGAAAGTAGCCTGGCCCTCCTGCCCCGGCCTCAGCTTTGCTTGATGCACACAGTAGGTGCTGTACTCCTGCCTGGTGAAGGGACCTGAAATTAACTAGCACAGTGGTTCTCAACCTTCCTAACGCCGTGACCCTTTCATACAGTTCCTCATGTGGTGGTGACCCCCAACCACAACATTATTTTCATTGCTACTTCATCACTGTCATTTTGGTACTGGTATGAATCAGATGATCCCTTTGAAAGGGTCATTTGACCCCCAAAGGGGTCGCAACCCACAGGTTGCGCACCACTGGTCCAGCAGGAAGGGGCCGAGGCCGCTTCGAGCTCCCACCAGAGGCAGTTCACAAGGAGCCAGCAGCAGCGGGTCCTTGCGCAGAGCCAGGACCCAACTCCGTCTTCCCAGGAAGGCAGCCTCCTTTCGCAGCTCCCTCTCCAGCCTTCTCCTAAAGTGGATTTTGCAGCTTCCAATTCGAGCCCCGCTGGCTGATTGCAGCATTACCACAATTGGAAATTCAAATTCCATTACAGAGTTTTATTGCAATTATGAATCTTTAATAGTTTTCCATGTCAGGTATAAAACTTTAATGGGCCTTTTTTTTTTTAAGTACGAGTGAGCAATGCCATTTTAATGAGACAACATTAGTTTTCCCAACAGTTCAGAAGTCAATAAGCCTTGTCCATAATTTTCTGAAAAATAGGATTAAGGTGAGTGCTAAGGAGGTTCCTGGAGCAACCTCGAGGTGAGTTCTCTGACAGGTAGAAGCCCACCGGAAAGCTGGGATGGGATCAGTAGAGGCGTGAGGACTCCACAGTAGCCCCTGCTCCCTTCTGGTACCTTCCTCCTCCGGCCCCTCCTGGCCTCTTCTACTCACAAGACAGGGAGCCTTCACCCCAAGCCCTTCTGGTGATAGATGGAAAAACAGAAACCCAGGAAAACGGGCCTCGTACCCAAGGCTGTGCTCTGAGTCAAGGTCAGAGCAAGAGCTGAGATGCCAATTCTGAGTTCCTACCCTGGGAGAGTCTGCCTTCCCAAGCGAGTGGAGACAGGGGGACACGGGGTGGGGGTCCCCGCAGCGGCACCGGTTCTCACCTTCCGTACAGGAGACCCAAGCTCAAATCCCAGTGCACCTCAAGCACAGCCACCATCTGGCTGCAGGGGAGGCTTGCAAGGTGTTCTCATGCTCGGCAGGTTTCAGCAGAGCATCCCAACGGAGACAGACTGGGAGGAAAGGCCTGGAGATCTACTTCTGACAACCAGCCCACAAAACCCTCTGGCTAACAATGGTCCACTGAGTCGGGCCACCTTCCCAGCAGCCAACAACCACAGGTGTGTGTGTGTGGGTGGGGGGCACAGTCATTAGTACCAGTGCCTCGTCCCCAGCAGCCGACAGGTGTGGCTTCCTTCGTCCCAAACTTCGCAAGTACCCCAGAAGGCACACCGAATGGCATGCCTACTTGAGGAGGAGGCCCAGAGAGGTGAAGTCACTTCTCAGAGACACCCAGCCAGCCAGTAGCGGGGAGCAAGCTACGGACCCAGCCTGACTGCTCTTGAAGGACCAGACGCCCGGTTTCCCACCCAGATGACCTGGAGGCATTCTAAACCTGTGTCAGACAACTTCTAGGACACGGGCAGCCTCCTATGCCTGCACGGTCATGGACATCGGACATGGAGCCGCGGCTACCTACACTGAAATTCATTCAAACGAAATGAGAATTTTTAAAAAGGCATTCCATTAGCTCCTCTAGCTCCACATGTGCAGCCGTGCAGGATCAGGGGTGCCGTGTGGAACAGCACAGCTCTAAACACTTGCGCCAAAGATGGAACCCCTCCTCTCAATCTACCTCCTCCACACCAGTCCCCTCCCCGCATCTCCTCAATCTCAGTGTCTAAGCCATCAGCCTCCCAGAACACCAGATCTATCACCGATGTTGCCAGATGTTACCTCTGCATCCACGAGGATCTTTATTCTACCCACTCTCCCACGCTGGCCCAAGCCACCAGCATCCCTCCCGTGGACCACTGCTACGGTCTCCTAACCAGCCTCCCTGCCCCACGCTCGCTGCCCCTCCAGTCCACACCTACATAGCCACCAAGAAGGCCATTGACACTGAGCATCTGACCAGACCACCAGCCTTCTGAAACCCGACTGTGGCTCCCAAGCCCCTGCTCTACTCGGCTGAGAGAGGCCTGGTCTCACTGGTGCATCTCATGCTCTCAGGCGACATCCCTTGAGAGGGTATCACCTCTGACTCACACACACACACACACACACACACACACACCCCACTCCTCTGCTCACGACTTTCCCCTGTGTTCCTCACCAGGAGGACATGCAATTCACAGGTCTCAGTGCCAATGTCACCTCCTCTGGGAGCCCTACTCTGCCCAGCCCTCGGCCAACCCTGCCCTATGATCTGAGCCAACGAAGGAGACATTCAACAAACAGCTGCCTGAATCAGTGCATGATAAACTGAATGCATGAGCAGGTGTGAAGGCAAGCAGACTCGGCAGACTCGGCAGCCTCCCAAGCCCAGCTCCCCCACCCCCACCCTCGCTGGGTTCTGCCGACCGGAGCCCTCCTCCACTGATGTAAAGGTTGGTCTTGACAAGGCCAGGGCATGTTGGGAGGCTGGCTGAGCGCTTGTGGGCTGGCTCATGTGCACTGCAGCAGGGAAAACCCACCCCAGAGCTGGGAAGACGCAGAGCACGAGGGTCGTCTTTGCTGGACATGCCCTTTGGGGAAGGATGCACATCTTTCCAGCTCCTCATTTTGGAAACGAGGCAAGTGGGTGAGGGGCAGAGAAGAGGTGTCACAGGACCAGGGCCCATCCGTGAGTGAGAGCCGGGTGGGCACGGGACCCATCCTTCTGCTCCACAGACGCGTGAGAAGCGTGCGCTCCCACATGCACCGTGTTCTCTAACACAGTGATCAGTGAGAACATGTGGCCGAAGAAGACACCCACTTGTGATGGCTGCAGGACAGATAGAACACATAGGGATCAGCTGACCAGGGGCCCCCAGCACCTCTCTGTCATGGCGAACGTAGCACACACAGGGATCAGCTGACCAAGGGCCCCCAGCACCTCTCTGTCATGGCGAACGTAGCCTGGACTGCTGCCAGCATCGGCGAACAGAACTATCTTGGAAGACGTATGGCCTGGAGACCCCTCCGAGGTGTGGACAGTGAGACCTCCTCCCATGAAATTTGGACATGTGAGCAGGAAGGCCCCGTCCCGGGAGAGGGACGCTGTGTTTGGTAAAGCAGTGAGTCCAGAGAGAACAAAGACCTTCAGCAAGAGGAACGGGCACCGTGGCTGCGGCAACGGGCTCAGACGGCCAGGGCTGGCCATAAGGATGGCGGGGGACCCGGCAAGGCGTTCTTCTGTAGCAAAAAGGCCGGCCCAACTGGATGGGCCCCCAGCAACACATGAAGGAACCCTCCACAAGTGGGGAGAAGGCTCCCTGTGCTTGCGAATAACTCAGCGACCCACGACGTCCGCTCTCCCGAGCGAGCCACAGGCCAAGGAGCCGGCTCGGAGCTGTGAGCAGGGTTCTATCACTGTGCAGAAAAGGAAATGGAGAGAGTATTAAAAATTAAAAACCCACGGACTTTACGGTGCCCTCTTTCTTCTGTAAAGAATTCTTTATCTTGGTGGAAAAATCGAAAACCCCAGCAGCCAGCGAGCCATGAAAGACACACACGTTATTAAACACAAAACAAAACAGAAACATTTCTTTAAAAAGGCCTTGCAACATGGAGAGGTTCAACTTCACTCATAAAACTCCAGAATAAAGCGATTAGCAAGATGCCTGTTCTCCGCTATCATGTGGGAAAGGGTGGGAAACTTGGGTAGCACCGGCGACCAAGGCTGGTGGGGGGTCAGGGGCTGGAAAGGGGCGACGTTGAACAAACTACGTGGACCTTAATCTCTGTTGACTCAGAAATCCCACTTCTAGAAATTCTCCTTTAGAAAGATTCCCAAGAGTAGGAAAATTCATATGTGTACTGTCATTCAGCCAATTCACAACCAAAAGTTTATAAAGCAAACAAACAAATAAGCAAACAATCCCCCAATAAAAACATGTGTTAATATCCTAACAGATATCGTTTTTAAAGTAAAACGAAACCCACAAGGATGAGGAGAAATCTTTAAGCTGAATATTATCAGACGCAATGGACCTATTTCAAATGAATAGCATCACCAGGCAGAAGTGGGAAAGGAAGTTATTAAACCAAGGGGCTTTATTTTGAATGTTGGCTGCATGATCCTCTTTAAAACTGACTATCTGGAAAGGCCCTCAGTTTGTTGAAAGACCTGGGGCGGGCAAAGACCAGCATGGTCACATGAGGTGAATTTCAGGTAACTGACTCTTTCCTCTTCTTTTGCCGTATTCGGAGCTCTCTGAATTGTACATGGAGACCACAATTGTCTGGGCACAAAGGGGAGGGGAAGGGGGAATCCTGAAAAGAAATATAAAAATGTTGGGGGGGCGCAGGCTTGTGGTGACAGTCACAGAGGTAGGTCCTCCCTCACATCTGGGGTGTCTGTGGGTCCCTGACCGCTGTGCCGGCCCACCCAGCCCACCCTGTCCTTCTTGTGATTGGGGTCTGCCGCCCTGCCCCACCCCCCTGCCAGGCCCCGCAGCCTGCAGGCAGAGAGAGGCTTGGAGGCCGTTATAAGCCCCTTCTACAGACCCTCTGAGGTCCCTGCATTTCTTGCTCCTTTTTAAACCTCCTTTCACCGGGCAGTCAATCACTCACATTTCCACCGCAAGGTGGACTATGAGGACGCACCTATGGCAAATCGGGTCTGAGAGGTTTTTAATGACACGGGAAAACGCATGTGAAAAGTGTGGGAGGCAAAACGGTACACGCCCTCCCTTTCCTGGGCGTCTCGGGAACCAGACAGAGGAGGGGAGGGAGGAACCACCACGAGGCGCTGGCAGGTAGAGGCGACACAGATGTCTGTAAACTGATGAATGAATGGACCAGCAAAATCAAAACCACACTCCCGGCCTGTAAGTCGGTGCCCACTCACAGTGACCCTCCAGAATGGGGTAGAACTGCCCCTGCGCGTTTCTGAGAACGTAACTCTTTATGGGAGTTGAAAGCCTGTCTTTGTCCCTTGAAGCGGCTAGTGGTTTAGAACTGCTAACCCTGTGCCTGGCAGCCTGATGCATGACGTAGGATGCATGCAGAATATTACTCAGTCACAATGAGGAATGGACTGATGCGTGCTACAACATAAGCTGAGTGAGAGAAGTCATACACACGCTACAATTCAAGTATGGAAATGCCCCACCTGGGGAAATTGACAGAGATGGGAGATGGGCTGGAGTGGGAGGGGAGAGGAGGGGTGAGGGGAAGTGACCGAAGGGCTCTATGGTTTGGGGAAGATGAAGAAAGTATTCTGGAATTCACCCTGTGGCGAGGGTGGCACAGCCTTGTGACTGGACTGAAAGCTACTGGACGGAACCCGGTGAGTGGATTTTGGAAAAGCAGCTCTTCTTGGGAAGCAAACAGGGTCCTTTAGCTTCCCACATGTCAGCAAGTGCATCCTGCACCGACCCTCCTCCTGCTGTGATGTTGCATGCTGCCTAGTCCGCTCGACTCACAGCACCCCCTGGTGGCACAGCACTCAGGGCGCTGCGGCCAGGGCCCGGGTTTTGCAGGTACAGGCGCACGCACGCACGCACGCACGCAGGGCTTCTGCAGGAGTGTGCCCTGGTCACCTGTTCCCATCGAAGTTAACCAGTGAGTCAACGCAGACTCACAGTGACCCTACAGGACAGGGTAGACCAGCCCAGAAAACAACAACAACCCACCCTATGGGGTAGCTCTACTCTGTCCTATGGGTCATTATGGGTTGAATGACCTCAATAGCTGGACAAAAGAAAGCATGAAAGAAGGTTTTCTCAAGGGCTTAAAGTGTGTGGGAGAGCATCTTCCCCTCCCCAACCACCCAGACTGCCCAGCGCCCCAAGGCCCAGGTCTCCTCCCAGCTGCCTTACAGCTAGCAGCTTCCGGACTTCCTGCCGCAAACCCAGGAAACCCACAGGCAAGGTGCCTGCAGGACTAGCCAGCAGGGAGCCCTGGGGAGGGCCCCTGGAGCTGGTACCTCTCCCTCCCTCCCCCCTACCCCCACCTGACATCCTACCTCCATGCCTCTGTGATTTTGTTCCTGCTACTCCCGGAAGGTCCCCTCTCTCACTTCGTTGTCTGCCAAAATCTTGCCCATCTAGCACCCCAACCTGACCGTGCACGTCACAAAGGCTCTAGGACACTAGGCAGGGTGTTGGCTCCTGCTAGCATGGGAGGCACAGGCTGATGCTCCCTTCATTTCCGCCAGCCAAGGGAATGCCCTGCAGGCCAAACACGGGGACCAATCCCCTCAACTGTCCCCGCCACCCCAACCAGACTGCTCCCAGCGGGGGTCCTGGCACCACAGGGTGGGGTACTGGTTAGCAACAAGGGCTCTGACCCAGTCTGCCTAGGTTCCAGCCCTGCCTCTACCACTTCCTGGAAACATAACCTTGAGCAAGACGTTTGACCTTAGCTTCCTGAGATTTTCATTCTCACCTGAGAATGAACACACACACACACACACACACACACACACACACACACACACACACTCTGCCACTGAGAAAATTCTGACTCAGAGTGACTCTACAGAACGGAGAAGAACTGCCCCCGTGGGTGTCTGAGGCAGCTGTACGTCTTTACAGGGGCAGAAAGCCTCATCTCTGTTCCGCAGAGCAACTGGGGAGGTCAAACGACAGAGCTGTGGTTAGCGGTCAAAGCAGCACCCCACCCGCCCCAGGCGTTCTTTCACCGGAGAACAGAGGACAGGAATTCCCCCTCCCTCACAGGGTTGTTGTGAAGGATAAATACGCTGATGCCTGCAAGGTGCCCAGAATGATACCTGGCACATCACAGGTGTGATAGTTAGGTAAGTATTATGGCACACCTTTTCAAACCAAAGCCAACGCCCCTGCCAGCAAGGCAATTCTGACTCACGGTGACCCTACACAAGGTGAATTCCTTATGGAGGAAGACAGGCTCATCTTTCGCCCTTGGAAGGGCTGGTGGGTTTGAACTGCCAACCTTGCGTTTAGTAGTCCAATGCTTCCCCCATAACACCCCAGCCCCGTGTCTCTCCCTCACTAGATTAGCAGCATAGGAAAGCAGTCCCTGCATCTTGGCTGCTCCAAGTGTGGCCCCTGGACCAGAGTGTCAACGGAGCCTAAAAGCTTGCTGGGGTGCAGACCCCCAGGCCCTCAGCTTGTCTGAGGCAGACTTTACCTCCCCAGCTGAGCTCAGCGCTATTTCAAGCTCACCCTGCTGCTCGACTAGCCCCAACCAGGCAGAGGTGCAAGTCCATTCCCTTCCCACAGAACCTGCCTGGGCTGCAGCCGTGCCAACGAACAGCCCCCAGCCGAGAGACGTTCCTGAGGAGCACAAGCTCCACCGGCCCCTCCCTTAGTCCCGGGCACCCCCACCGGAAGCCCTTCTAAACCACCACGCTGAGCACCAGCCCGCACTAGCCAGGAGGGAGGACTTCCCGGAGAGGCTGGGTTAGAGAAATGGGGCCTCTAGTCCTCAGCCGGCATCAACCACCAGACACCCTGAGGGGATGCCAAGTGCCCAGAGCAGGTCCCCGAGGTCATGGGGCAAGGGCAATCCCCGGCTTGCCAGCGTATCCATGAGCGGGACCGGGGCATCTTTTCCATCCCTGGGTCATTAGGCGGCCGTGAAAACTGCACCACTTGTGGAGTCAGAATCCGCCCGAACAAGGTCCCCAGGGGGCTGGTAAACCCTGTCCAGTGCGGGAAGCACTGCCCAAGATCTACCCTGCCCAAAAGCCCCGTGTGCCTGGGCCCACAGCAGGGGCGAGGCAAGGCTTGCCAGTCCTTACTTCCCTTTTGAAAGGGGAGGGCAGGCTGACCCCAGAGCCGGTAGACTGGCTGATGCTCCTCCCTGAGCTAGCTGGCCAGTCCCCGCTCCATCCTCCAGGAGCCCCGGGATTAGGAGGGACACCAGCGGCCAGCCCTGCCCAGGGGCCTGAGGTCCACAGTCCTCCTCATCTTGCTGTGTGCGCCCAGAACAAGCCACAGCTGGGCTCCAGCTCCTCCCACCCCCCAGCCCACCCCTGCTGTGGAAACTGAGCGCTGCTCTGTACACAGCAGCCTGCCCGGGAGCAATCACTGCCCTAGCAGGGCCTATTGAAAGGGCAGGCAGGAGGACTAAGCTCCTCAAACACTTGCATTTTATTAAAGATCCATTCAGAGAGCATTTCAGAAAGCCAGCTAAGAGAGTAAATGGCTGGAGAATGGGGCCTCCAACAGAGGAGAGTGACCGAAGCAGTTACCACCCAGTGAGCGCCAGGTCTGTCTGCAGAGAGGCCACCTCTGGCCCCTTGGGGAGGGTGCCCACTATGCGTGCGCACATCCCAGGTGCAGCCGAAGGAAGTGGTGAACACATGGGGGCGTGGGAAGGGGGCTTGCAGTGAACGCCCCAGAACAAAATGCCAGAATGGAAAACCAGTTTGCTCTCTAAACTTTCACCCAAAGCACAATAAAAAGCTAAGACCAAAACCAAAGGCCTCTCTCGAGCAGCAGCTGGCCAAGGTGGCCGTGGGCTCTGACAGCCTGTGTTTGACTCCATGCTTCTCCGCCAAGGGGGATGGGGCTCTGGGCAAAGTGGGCACTCACAGGGATGCCTCGCCGGCAGACTGGGGGCTCACTGCATGGGCCAGTACTCAGAACACACCGTGGCCCTACCTTATTTGCTTCTGCTATCGCTGCTCCTCCCGCAAGGGGGCCCTAGGAGTGCACTGTGTGAAGCTTTGGGCTGAAAACCACACAAGATTGACGGTTCAAAGCCATCAGCGACTCCTCGGGAGAAAGACAAGCCTGCCCGCTCCCATGAAAACGAACCATCTCGGAAACCCTAAGGGACAGTTCTATTCTCTCCTGTAAGGTGCCTGTGAGTCAGATTCGCCACGATGCAGTGGGTACGGTTATTATCACCTGTCTATTGTTGCCTGGAGGATGCCCGTGGGTCAGTGATTGAGCGCCGGGCTTCCACGTGAGAGGTGGGTGGCTTGAGCCCACCAGCCGCTCCACAGTCGACTTGGGAAAGACCCCAATCTTGGAGACCCTGTGGAGCTGCTCAACTGCCTTCGTGGGCTTGCCCAGAGTTGCAATCGACCCGACAGCAAGGGGTTTGTGGTTTGTGGCTGCTTGTGCTTCTATCACGGCCTCATGGGCTGCCATGAGGGTAGATGTTCAGAGGAGGCTTCTGGCCGGGGGCTTGCCCCCGGAGCAGTCAGTTCCCGGTGCTTTGAGACTGCTGCTATCATGAAGATTCCAGGCAGATCCCAGGGCCAAGGGCCAGGCCGGGCCGGGCAGGTGTACACACGCCGTACACACAGAAAGAGCCCTCTGTCTGCACCTCCAGGGTGGGGACTCTGCCCTTGTTCTCCTCCCAACCCCCAACCTCCATCCCCGTCTGACCTCTGAAGAGCCCACTGGGGTTGGCCAGCAGACAATGGCTGTATTAGTCTAGGTACTTTAGAGAAACCAATCCACAGCAACTCATGTATAAGAGAGTTTTATGTAAAGAAAGTGTGCATCACGAAAACATCCCAACCCAATGCTGCCCAAGCCCACAAGTCCAACATTAACCCATTAACCAAACACCAGTCCACAAAGTCCTCCACCTCACAAAACAGAGGCAATGATGCCGACTGCAGGAGGAAAGCTGAGTCAGTGAACAAATAAGCATCTCAGCACTAGCAGAGGTCTCCACACGGCTGCTACAGCACCCAGGGCTGCATCAGGATAGGTCCATGTAGCTTCTCCTTGGGGATGTCTTGTATGAAGTCAATCTTGCAAGCTGAAGCAGGGAACTGCTAAGGCAGCTGCACCCTGGTGTGACCATCACAAAGCAAGAGACCCGAGAACTAGAAAGGCGAGGCTCACCACCCATTTATCCCTCTGTCTTTCAATTAGCCCCACATGTGTTTATCAGCGAGGTTGGCACAATTAACTAACTCAACGGCCTAGAGGACCACCCAGGACTGAGGGTGTCCAACCACAACAGTCAAGGGCGATCCCCCAGGAGGAGGACGGGACAGTCCTGCTGCGTCTGCGCATCTGCACCGAGGCCGACCCACCTCAGCACCAGGACGTGGCAGGCACCGACCTCGCTGGAATTAGTTGTGTAAACTAAACTGGACAGGAAGCAGTTTCCTGGGAAGCTGAGGGTCCGGCCATGCAGGGAAGAGGGTCGTCAAGAAGGCTCCCAAGTCTCGATGTGCCCAGCATGCCAGATACAGAGGCTTGGACGGCCCGGTTGTCACGTGACCGGGCTGGGCAGGAGGCGGCGAGGAAGGGGATCCAATGCTGACTCAGACCAGGGCCCTGCTTGACGGTGCAAGTATTCGCTTCCCTGTTAGGAAGCAGGGTCTGTTTTGTGGTGGTCCCCCACTCTATCACTGGAGATGCTGATGTGGACTCTTGGCAAGGTTCTCCATTGTGAATGTATATTTTCCATCCAGCATATACTGGGGGAAGATACTTTAAAGCTCTATTGGAGGCAAAGCTCCCACTAGGGGCTTCCACCAGTGACGTGACACACAGGGCCCAGCACACACCGGAGATCTGAAGTATGGCGGTCAGTCCTCCATCCCTAAGACCCCAAGCTGTGCCCACACACACCCACGACGACCAGAAGCCAGCTGTGGGCAGTGCAACAGTGACCCCCAAACTCAAACCAAACCCCACTGCCAACAAGTCCACTCTGACTCATGACAACCCTATAGAACTGAGAACTGCTCCCCTGGGCTCCCGAGGCTGTCCGTCTCCCAGGAGAGGCTGGTGGCTTCAAACTGCTGACCCTGTGGTGAGCAGCCCGGCGAGTGACCCACTCTGTCAGCAGGCCTCTAGCAGGGACCAGGATGATGGTGGAGCAGTCACAGGAATAGAGCTTGGGCCCCAGGCACCTCATTCAGGATGGCAGCTTGGCCCACGAGGATGTTCAGGGGTGGCCCCCACTGGATCCAGGTAAACCATGCGGATTGTCAGAAGCTTGGCCCTTTGTTTCTTCCTTCTAGTGCATCAAGCTAAGACTCTAGGGATGGGCCTGGAGCTCGGTCCTAACTGCGGCTCTCGAGCATGCGCGAGCTCTTTCCGTCTGCCCGCATGGCTCTGAAGTAAGACGGAGGTGAAGACAAAACGATCTCAGTTCCATTTATATGATTTTAAAGGGCATTTTTTCAGTGAATGGAGATTTCACTCGTTTGTAAAGATGCATGTATGGCTCTGGACTCATTTCTAAAGGGCTGTGAGGGCCAGGATTGGCTCTTGCTCGTCCATCGTCAGTTTCCTGGTGCCTGCTCTACAGAGGTGCCGAGCTAAGCTCGTGGGTTTTGAGCTCACAGAGACCAGAGCCAGGGTCCCTCTGTGACACTGGGGAAGGTGCTGCATCTCTCTGGGCCTCTGTCTCACATCTATTAACGGCTCTGCTGAAGCCCACCAGGTGGCTATGGGGAAGATTACATGGATGCCTTTGAATGATGGGGTTGGCCAAGAGTGCCGGCTGTGCCCTGGCCTGCCAGAACACACAGACCTGTCCTGCAGGAAGCACGCCAGAGCGCGCCTTCCCAGTGAGGAGGCAGGGCTTCCTTTCGTACTTTGGGCGTGTGACCGGGAGAAGGGCAGCAGGCTGGAAAAGCCAGTGATGAAGAGGAAGGCCCTCAGCTACCTCGATGGGCCCAGTGGTCGCCTGCCCGAGGGGCGCAAATGCAACGGTGACTGTGAGGGTGGTGGAGGGTTGGGCAGAGTTTTGTTCTGTTGATTGCGGGGTGGGAAGCCCCCGAGGGCACCTGCCAACAACAAGCTAGGTGTAGTGTTCAGTACACTTGATACACGACAACTGCTATCATGACTATTTCTGAATACCAACCAGCCCCAGCCAGCCTCAAAAAGAACACAGGTAATGCAGGCTGGAGACCTGTGCTTTGATGAGCAGTAGGTGCTGGGGGAGGGCGAGTACAGGCAGGTGCAAGGGAATTAGGGAGGCCCACAGGATAAATCCTGAGGGCCGGGTAGTAGGCTTCCAACTTCCATCAAGCCCACCCCTAGGGGGAGGGCAAGCCAGGAGCCCACCAGGCCTCTCACCTGCTTCTCCCCCTCCAGCAGGGGCTGCCTGCCAACTGCAGAACTCGCCTGGGCCCTGGGGACTAAGTGGACCAAGTAGCGGGGACTCAATGAAGGGCCGCCTGCTCCCTGGGGAAGCTCTGTATAGCAGCGTGGAGCCCCATTTACAAAGAAAGCCTGTTCTCGGCTCCCCAGCCCACACAGCCACAACCCTTTATTCCACTTCAATACACCTAGTTCCACAGGGAGTGCACTGGCAACGCATGGAATTAATCCATCAGCCTGGAGCCTGGGTGGGTGTAGGTAGGCGCGCCGGAGGAGAGAGTAGAAAGGTTGGCAGGGACTACAAAGTGCTCGCCCTCAGAGGGGACTGGGAGGGCAGGGGCTTCACGGAAGGGGGGCATCTTACTACCTCTGGCTTTGCAACCCAGCGGCCAAGCTTCCTCGGCATATGCCCCCTGGGCCCTGTTTCAAGGTGGAAATTGCTGTCCTGCTGTGGTTCCCGTGATTACACAGGTGATAGCTTCTCCACTCAGAGGCGATGCCCGATGCCCGGGCGTCACAGCTGGCGCTGCGGTAGCGATGCATGCAGATGCTTTGCTGTGCGGTGTGTGTCTGTGCGTTTGCAGCCCTATCTTGTATAAAGGAGTGCCTGTCAGGCAGGTGTGTGGGGCTGCGGCCTGTGTGTCCCACTGCATGATGCCCCACTGTGTGATACCATCCTCCCACGTTCCTAAGTGTGTCTCTCCGGGAGGCATGGTTGTGGGTGAACAGTATGGCCCTTTGTGGGCCGCTTCCGTCCCCCCAACAGGTGTCATCAGGCACCTTCTTCTTCAGCCCACCCACTGACCTTCATTGGAATGCTGGCACACCTGGGGCCTCGGCACCCCCTTTTTTCTCTGCTCCAAGTCCTCGCTTAGTGTTTCACATTCTGCTGAGACAACTCTTCCTCTGGGAAGCCTGCCAGGATATCCAAGCCCCATGCGACCCTCCAGGGACCTGCCCGCCTTGACATTTGTCATGGCTGTCCAATTTGCTGGCTTGTTTGCACGGCCTTCCCAGTAGCCTATAGACCGCTGGAGGGCGGAGACAGCGACTGCTAGGTTTGCTCAGCTCTGAAGCCACACAGCCAGCCTGGCGTGAGTGCACAGGAGTGCTCCCTGCATACTGGTGGATCAGGGGGAGGGAGCGCCAGTCCCAGATGCCCACGGTCTGCATCTCAAACAGGGGTCAGCCTGCAGTGACCTGTGTGGGAGGCTGTGGACACACGAATCCGTAGGAAGAGAATGCGGGGTGCTCCTGGGACCCGGGCATCCTCTGGCTCTCTCAGCCCTGGGGGCAAAGCCTTGGAGGCAGACCATCTGACCAAGCTGGTCAACTACCCTCTGTCCACACAGGGACAACGAGACCCACCTTCGCCCAGTGGTCAATGGCAGGCTCCTGGGCTTCTGTCAAGCTGGGGTTCCAATCCCAGCTCTGACTTTAGACAGGGAAAGGAGGGGACCCTGGGACCCACTGGACATGGCTTGGGTCCTTCTGCTGGAGCAGGGGTGCAATAGCACCCCTGAATTGCCATGCTGGGAGCTCAGACCTAGCTCTCCAACTCCTGAGCGGTGTGACCTGGGCAAGGGGCTCAATGCTGATTCTTCATGTGTCGAACATCTGAAATCAGAGAGCGCAGACAACCGACAGACCCCCAGTGTGGTTGGTATTGTTTCATTGGTACCTCCCTTTACCTTTCAGCATCCTGAGAAAGACATCATACTCATTGTTGTGATGTGGGAGAAGGGAAGCTCAGACAGGTACGTGGACCCCCACATGACATAGCTATTAAAGGAAGACAGCAGAAGCAGGGGTTTGAATCCCATCTTCCCACATCCAGAAACAGCGCTCCTCTCACCTCCCTGAGCTTCCCACAGGCCCACCGGGTAGTCCCACTGGCCCCTCCACCTGTCTGCTCAGCATCCTCCCACACTGGGCACCCCAGGGTGGTACAGCACCCCAGGCCCTGGGAGCAAGGCGATCCCATCTTGTGCGTTATTCCCCAGCCTTATTCATGGACTGGTCACCTGGGATCAGACTCACGCGACCTCTACCTTCCCTATTCCCATCAACCTCTATACCTCACTGCCTGAGTCAAACGCCACCTGCCCTTGTTGCCACTGTGCCCCATGGCGGCTCCCTTGGCCTCCTCAGCATCTGGATTTCATTAGCTAGCCCCAGTCCTGGGCCCACTGCTCCTCATGGGCAGGGACTCTCCCCCACACTTGGAGCAAATTCCAAGCCCTCTGCAACTCACAGGCTAGAATGAACACTGCTTGGGTTCGGATCCTATTCTGCAAATCACCCCACCCCCATGGGTGTGTGACCCTGTGTAAGCTGGCTAACCCGTGCCTCAGTCTCCCCCACTGGGAAAGGCGGACAGAAACAACCCACACCCCCGGTTAGCATGAGGAGTCAATGTAATGGCACGTGTGGTGTGGGTTACAAGGGCTGGACACATGGCCCATCCCCTGAAAAGACATGTGCCAACAATTCTATTTCAGTAGTGGCTAGGTACATGTGCTGGGCTGAACACAAGCCCTGCAGGTGCGCAGTGCTGCCCCAGCCTGCCCTGTGGCTCTCTCTCTTCCTCTCTCTCCAAGCTCCCCAGTGAGCCCCGAAGTCAGGGCAATTACAGGCCCCCAGCAATATTTGCACCACAGCCCCACGAGAAGCTCACACTGGCCCACTTCCCAGCACCAGGTAGGAGGCTGCCCAGCTCTGGAGACAGCTTGTGGGAGGGGTGGTGATGGGGGCGGGTGGGAGAAGCTCACTGTGCTGCTGAGAGTCTGATTAAAATCAGCGCCCAACATGTGTAGAGGTCTTCATACAGGCATGTGCACATGTAAATTACTTATATATGACGATGGGGACATATATCTATGTACTTATATTTATAGGTTTAATATTAAGGTAGCAGACAGTGGGCCTCGACTCAAGTACTCCCTCAATGCAAGAACACTTTGTTCTAATAACCTGGCATTCCGTAATGCTCACCTTCCCGACAGGATCACTGAAGACAAATGAGCGCATAAGCAAATGTGGTGAAGAAAGCTGATGGTGACAGCTATCAAAAGATATAGTGTCTGGGGTCTTAAAGGCTTGAAGATAAACAAGCAGCCATCTAGCCCAGAAGCAACAAAACCCACATGGAAGACCACAATGATCACACACCAGTCTATGAGATCATGAGGTGTCGATGGGATCAGGTATCAGGCATCAAAGACCCAGAACAAAAAATCATATTGGTGTAAACAAGGGGGAGGGTGGAGGGGAGACCCAAAGCCCATCTGTAGACAATGGACATCCCCTCAATCCAGGCAGGGTGCAGTATAGCACCGATGAAACATAAAACTTTCTTCTAGTTCTTTAACACTTTCTTCCCCTTCTCCCCCACTATCATGACTCTGATTCTACTTTACAAATCTAGCTAGACCAGAGTATGTATACTGGTACAGATAAGAGTTGGAAAAACAGGGCATCCAGGACAGATAAACTCCTCAGGACCAATAATGAGAATAGTGATACCAGGAGGGGAAGGGGAAGGTGGAGGGAGAAAGGGGGCACCGATCACAAGGATCTACATATAACCCTTCCCAGGGGGATGGACAACAGAAAAGTGGGTGAAGGGAGACATCGGTCAGTATAAGCCATGAAAAAATAATAATAATTTATATTTTTTCAAGGGTTCATGAAGGAGGGAGGGCCGGAAGGGAGGGAAAAAAATGAAGAGCCGATACCAAGGGCTCAAGTAGAAAGAAAATGTTTTGAAAATGATGATGGCAACATATGTACAAAAGTGCTTGACACAATGGATGGATGGATGGATTGCAATAAGAGCTATAAGAGTCCTCAAGAAAATGATTTAAAAAAACAAATAAACAAAGGCAGGCATAAAATAAGTGGATGTGGTTTAAAAAAAATCAGTGCTTGAGAGTCCATGCAAAGTTCTCCCTTCCTGAGTCCCCGCAGTGCAGCTGGGCGGTCCACCCTCCCTCTATCCCTCCCTCAGGAGTCGGCAGTCTCTCACCTTGAGCCCGCTGCTTTCTGCTTCTGAGCCTGGGTCCACACCAGTGATGTAGATGCCCAGGCCGTACTCAGCACCCCCTCGGATGGTGAGGCCCAGGGAGCGGCCCTCCCCCAGCACCAGGTTCACCTGCAGGAGGGAGACAGCATCAGCGGCTCGGAGGGCACCCAGACTTGAAGATCCCATCGGACCTTGAGGCTCCTGCCTCATCTCTTGCCAGGTGGCCGTGGAAGTGCCCTTCTTGGTCTGGGGGCTGCTGGGGCTGCAGAATGAGGCTGTCACATGTTCCTGGCCACCGTGTCCTCTGCTTCAGGGAAGAGTGCCTGCGCCCTCCCTGGCCACCTGCCATCCCCCTACTTTGGCCCAGGGTAGCAGAGCGGCAGTAGCCACGACTAATTGCACAAGACATAGCAGTAGTGGGGTTCACAGCCTACAGAGTGAGTAAGACTGAAGGCCTTCAGGCGGGAGGCTCGCTTGCAGAGTGGGCTCACCCCCCCCCCCCGCCATGCAATCAGGGGGAGTTAGGGTTGCCGACTCACAGAGCTAGAGCTGAGCCCCTTTGGGTGGAGGTTTATGGTGAAGTGCCCTTTGAGCACCTATTGGCAGCACTAAAGAAACTTTGTGGCACATGCCCAAGCAAGGCAGAGGCCAAGGGACTGCATGGCTGAGAGGCCGAGGGCCAAGGAGGGTGTGCTTGAGTGCACAGCTGAGAAGAGGCACTCCTGACCAGAAGAGCTGTATCCTGGGCATTTCTGATCCTAAACTGTCATCTGTTAACCTCCCTAAGCAGCCCCATAATCCTGAGTACTGTCTGAGTATGGCCCCTGCAGTGAAGTACGGAACCCCGCAGAGCAGTGGGAAGGATGGCTGGTGTCAAACAGTAATTAAGGGTGGAGGACTCTACCTTGCAAATCCAGCTAACATGGAGCATGTACACTGGTACAATAGGAGTTCTCGACACACGGCATCCAGGACAGATAACCCCCTCAGGAACAATAATGGGAGTAGTGATACCATGAGAGTAGGGGCAAGGTGTAGGGAGAAAGGGGGAACCAATCACAATGATCGAGTATAACAGCCCCCCCAGGGGAGGAACAACAGAAATGTAGGTGAAGGGAGACAGCATACGGTATAAGATATGAAAATAATAATGATTTATAATTTATCAAGGGTTCATGAGGGTGGGGGGGGAGATGAGTCGATACCACGGCTCAAGTAAAAAGAGCATGTTTTGAAAAGGATGATGGCAACATACGTACAGGTGCTTGACATGATGGATGTGTGGATTGTGATAAGAGCTATAAGAGCCCCGAGTAAAATGATTTTAAATAAATAAATGAGCACGGCGGGTGGAGGTGTGCCTGACCTCCACCTCGGGCTAATGTTGTTTTTGTCATTCCCCCCCCACCCCCACCCCGGAGCAGGGCTAGGAGGGGCTGCTGGGAGGCAAGCCAGCTCTAAGTTACTCCTCAGATGAGAAGACAGCCAGAGACTGCCAGAGGGCACTCGTGGGGCCCTGAGCTCCAGGCGGGGACTCGGGACCCCAAAGTGTCAGAGAGATGGATGCTCTCCTGGAAATGCAGCTCTCTAGAGGCCCAACCTGTGATCTCACCCCCCACCCCCGAAGGTGTGGAGGTGACATGGGGCAGAGCCCACCCTGGTCCCTGGTGTCTGGGCGTTCAGGAGGCGATCTGGCACGGTGTGCCCATGCTGCCGCCAGCCTGCGGTCTGAATCCTTGCTAGGCATGTCACCCTAGGCAAAGCCCTCAGCTCCCCGTGCCTCTGCTGCCCCCTCCAGAACGTGGGGGACGCAGTGGTGCCGCTTTGCCAGGCTGTGCTAAGGAACACAGGGGTCTGTGCACACAGTGCACACACCAGGGGCCTGGCCCGGCAGCAGCACTCGGAAAACGTGGGCTGCATATCCTCCTCCTCCTTCTCACTGTCGGGAAAAGCCTTCGAGGAAGCATTCGCAGGTGGAACCTGGAAGGAGAGGCAAAGCCTTCCTCACAGGGAGGGAGGTGTGGTAGTTACATAATCTCATGTCAACTTGCGCTATTAAGAGCCTCAATCAGGTCACAGCCTGATGATGCCTCCCTGTGGGTGTGGCCTTCTCATGAGGATTCTGGGAACTTCCTCTCTTCCTCCCTGGAGGCGGGATGCACTCTCTGCTTCACCTTCCTGTTGACAAGCCACATGGAGACAGGCTGATGGCAGCCAGAGCCCTGGTGATGCATCCACCACCATTGGATCCACAAGACTTTTCACCCACCGGCCTGTGATCCTCTTGCATTCTGCATCATTGCATGTGACTGTGGGAGTCTGGAGAGTGATTTATAGATTAGTACTGGACATATGGGCTAATATTGGACTTACGGACTTGGTCTGGACTGGGCTGGGATGTCTTAATATACAATGACTCTGTGATATAAACTCCTCTCTTACAAACATATGAGTGTCCCTGGATTTGTTTCTCTAGTCAACCCGGACGAACACAGGAGGTGAGCTGCTTTTCAAGTCGGGCAGATGGGAGGGGCTCAGACCTTTGCCAGGCTCTGTGCTGGACACATCTTAGGCAGAGAAGAATCTGACTGGGTCCTTTCCCTCCAAACTCTTACCGGGACATCCCTGTGTGGTAAGAAAATGCAGAGAATAAAGCCCGGGCATGCTTATGCCACTGAGGAGGTATGGTAACTCTCCTTCAGGACCAGGCTGGGAAGGCTGGCTGAGGCTGGCTCACAGCTAAGGCCTCCAGGGTCTGGCCTGGCTGGAAGGAAGGGGCCTCATGCTCCAGGGAGCAGCCTGCATCCAATGACTAGTCGGTGGTGGTACGTGGGGCAGGACCAGTATCCCTGGCATTTATTTGGGACAACTCCGCAGGACCAGCCCCACTCCAGAGCTCCTGCAGGGTCAGCTGAGGCCGCTGCTGGGATGGCATCTGCCCAGCCTTGCCTCTCTCCCTCCCTCATTAGCCAGCATTGATCCCAAAGGCAGGGTACCGCTGCCATAACACATTGCCACAAGCTCAGTGCTCAAAATAACACAGGCTGGTTACCTTACGGTGCTGGAGGTCAAGTCAAAAGTGAGTCAACAGAACTGTCCTCTTTCTCAGGGATCAAGGGAGAGCCCGCTGCCCTGCCCTTTTCCACATTCTAGAGGCTCCCTCAATCCTTGGCTGATGGACCCCTTCCCCTACCTTCAAAGTTACCCATCTTCCAATCTCTCTCTCTCTCTCTCTCTGTGTGTGTGTGTGTGTCCTCACAGCTTCCATTGCTGACTCTGGACTTCTTGCCTTCCTTCCTGGGAGGCTTGTGATCACACCAGGCCCACCTGGATAAACCACCTGGATAAGCCACGGTGCCCTTCCCAGCTCATGGTCTAACTTCAACGACCTGCCCAGCCCCTTTGGCCAGGAAAAGCAGCATGTTCACAGGCTTTAGGGATGAGCCTGTGGGCAGCTTTGGGTGCATGTGTGTGGGGTGTGGGGTCCTGTCTACCACAGGTAACTTCCAAACATCTTTCAGGCAAATCTCGGGCTCCAGACCCATTCTCGAGAGAACCTGATGTCAGGTAGAGGCTCCCATAAAAGGAACCGATGAGCCCAAATGCTAAAGGGTGGGGTGGGGATGGGAGACTCTGCAGGGTGGGGGTAAGCGCAAGCGTGAAACCGGAATCAGGTCCGGGCACGGCTGGAGGCTGGTGGCCTCCTTAGGGGTCCTGAGACTGCTCATCTTTACTGCAACTCTCCCCTCCAGCTCCACTGTGCCCCCCAGGGCAGGCACCCTCCTCTACCACGCACCTTCAGGGAAAGGAACAGGTCTGTGTGAGGTCTTCCACAGCTCACTGGGTGACCTGGGGTCAGTCCTAACCCCCTCTCCCCCGAGTCTCTCTCAGGTTGTGGTGGAGCTGGGGCTGAGTGTTTGCAGCCCAGGAACGCGCAGAGGGCAGGGCAGCCGGTGGCTCTGCAGCAGCGACCTGAATCCTACAGAGGAAAACAAGCTCCCACCTCCCCGTACATCTTCTACCTCGTACATCTTCTACCTCGGAGTAAAGTGGAGTCTTCATGGCCGCACTGTAATACCCGTCCTATCAGCCATGGGGCAATCTGCCTCAATCACTTGCTGGAAATGCAGCTCACCAACGGGAAAGGAAACAAAGGTTTCCAGAGCCTGCCCTGTGCAAGGCAGCCCAGCAGGGTACAACCATGCCACTGTGGCCAATAGCATTAACCATAGAAATTTAAAAAATTTAAAAAGCACTGCCATTGAGCCTGGCTCATTGTAACCTACCTTCTGTTTCTAAGACTAACCCTTAATGGCAGCAGTCAGCCTCTTCTTCCTCCTGAGAAATGGCTAGTGGGGGGGGGGGGTTAAAACCCCTGATTTGGCAGCCCAATGCCTAACCCTGGAGGCCCTCTGGGTTCCTCTCCTGTGCCCCAGCACTGCAGGCATCCCCTTGTTTAACCTTCACTCCCACTACACGAGCTATCTGCTATGGGGCCCGTTTTCCAGATGAGCAGAGTTCAGGCTCAGAGGTTCACACACCTGGCAGCCAGCAGAGCTGGGCTGTGATACCAGGCTGGCCTGACTGCAGGCACTGGGCATTTAGCCGGCACACTACGCTGCCACCCTTCATACTGTCCCCACCCCAACCCCAGGCCAGAGTTCACCACCTGGTTCTGCCCTTGTGTCCTTGACAACCCAGGGGTAGGCCTCATCGCCACCAGCCAGACTCACTCCTGACTGCCCTGCATGCAACACGGGCATCCCCAGGAGACACCTGGCAGTCCATTCATGGGTGTGGATAGTCCGGGGGTCAGTTCTGGCCAAGGGACATTGGGGTGGGGGATGGGTGGGGGTGGCAGTGGGATGTGTCAGCTGGCAGATTCTTCTGAGGAATCCCCACCCTGAAAAATGAGAGGCCCAGAAAGAGCAAGGCTCCCTGCCCCTCCATCCACCCAGCTTTCCCCTCGGCGCGAAGCCGTGGGCTGGCACTGCAGCCACCATCCTCATGAGGGGAAAGCAGCAGTCCTAGGCAAAAGCGCACCACGCAGGGAGAAAGAACAGCCTCACAGGCTGGCAGTCCAACACGACTGCTACCTGGGGCCCGGTGGGCAGAAAACAATCAGCCTCCCTACAGTTTACAGCTCCTGCAACAGAGGCTTTCTGTTCGCTGAAGCCTAGAACATCCCTGACTGGGGGACCTCCTGCCAGGCTGCTTGCAAGTGCTGAGAAGACAGGCCTCCCCACTTCCAGCCCTGCTCTTGCAGTCCAACCACCACCCAGCAGCCACAGTGATTGAGGTAGTTAGGGTTCATTGTGCCAATAATAAATGGCTCAGTGAGCCTCGTCCTTCAGTTCTCAGGTCTCTTGCTCTCTGATGATCGGACCAGGGTGCAGCTGCCTTAGCCAGTTCCCTGCTTCAGCTGGCAAGGCTCACTTCTCGTGAGATATCCTCAAGGAGAAGCTGCATGGACCTACCCCAATGCAGCCCTGGGTGCTGGAGCAGCTGTGTGGAGACCCCTGTCAGCCCTGAGATGCTTACACGATCATTGACTTGGCTTTCCTCCTGCAGTCGGCGTCATTGCATGTATTGTGTGAGATTGAGGAGGACACTGTAGATCGGTGTCGGACCTATGGGCTAATATTGGACTTATGGGCTTGGACAGCACTGGGTTGGGATGCTTTCTTAATGTACACTTACCCTTAATGTAAAACATATATATATATGTTTCTGTGGACTTTGTTTCTCTAGTCTACCCAGACTAACACAGCGAGCCTGTTGAAACGGCTTTGTCAAGGCTCCCGTCTCACTCGGAGTAAAATTCCCATGCCCCACAGTAGGTTGTGAGATCCTGCCTGACCCGGCCCCCACAACTTCTCTGTCCTGACAGCCTCTGCATCCCACTGCACACAGGCCATCCGTCAGGATGACGGAACAGTGGACACCAGAGACAGACTCACACCTTCTCCTGAAAGCCCCTCATGGTGCAACTGTGTCCCTGCTAAGATCAGGACTGAGCTGACCGGCCTGTATGGGAAGGGGTGGGTGGGTAGGTGGAAATTGAATCCACAAACAGGCCCCCAGTATTTTTCCTCCTCCACCTTGGCCCCAGCTTAAGAAGGAAGAAGCCTGGGGGCTTCACCGGGATGTGTGTCAGTCCCACTGTGGATGAAGCGTCAGCACTGGTGTCTGACATCTGGGAGTCCGGCCGACAGGTGAGAGCAGGCTGGCAGAAGACAAGACAGCTGGCCAGGTCAGGGCTGACCAGGACGCACGCTCTGCAAGCCAGCAGGAGGCGAGCCTTCCAGAGACTTCACACGCACATCCCTAGCCAAGAGGGAAATGGGGTCCCGGGTTGTGTGGGGAAGGAGGGCAGCAGCCCTGGTCTGGAGCCGAGACGTGTGAAGATCCATTAAAGACACCTCCTTTGCCTGGGCCATCCTCCGAGCAGGACCCTCAGCCTCCACCAGCTCCATTCTTTATAGGTTTCTCCATGATTCTCCCAGAGCAGCTCATCCCCTCCCACCCTCTCAACTCCAAGGACAGGGTCCTCCTCTCTTCACCTGGAAGACCAAGCTCTTCTTTACCTCAGGGCCTTTGCACAAGCTGCCCTGTCCTCCTGGCTGGGTTCTGTGTCTCCCAGGAACCTGCTGGTGGCTCCTCATTCTCTGGGCTTCAGCTTAGAAGCCACCCTCTCCGAGAGGCCCTTCCCTGACCTCCTGCCTCACATGAAGCAGCTCCTTCCTCCTATCACTCGCTATGTCCTTTCTAGACTTTATTTCCTTCCATAAAATTTCACCACTTAATTCTCTCACACATGTATGCGTATTCCTGGGCCAGCTCAGCCTCCCCCAGCTCCTCTGAGCTTCCCAGAGCAGGAGCTTCAACTGCTGTGTCTGCTGTTTCGTTCCAGGCAAGCACATCATAGGCGCTCGGTCTAAAACCCCCACGGGGCTGAGCCTTGGCTCCTCATCTGTCAAATGGGAGGATTCGGTACGATGCTGGGCGCTCAGGGCTCAGAAGGCTGAGCTCACTGCATCAAGCCCAGGGCAGGGCTCCAGAGGAAGACAAAGCCACCTCTTGGCCCAGCACTTGAGAGCAGGCCTTGAAACTCATCAGCACTCAGCACCACAGACAGCTTCCCTCTCCCCTCCCTCTCTTCTCAAGACTTCCAGAAGGGCGGGGGTCCTAGCCCAGCCCTGGCAGCGGGCAGAGGCTCCACCAGGCATGCAGCGCATACCAATGAGCCCGCCCGCCCGGCGCTGTGCTCTCAGCGACGTCCTGCATATTGACGTCTGAGTGAAGAATACAAACACATTAAATAAATGTTACAGTCTTATCGACAGGCGGAGCGGCGCAGAAAGGCTCCCCAGAGGCAAGGCTTGGCCCCGCACCCCTGAGGCCCTGGCCTCCTGGCGTCCCTGTCAAGATCCTAAAACACCAGAGCTCGATCCAAGGGATGACATGCCTGCGCTCAGGAGGAGCCATGGGCAAGGCACGTATGCCGCCAACAGAGGGCAAGTCCAAGGCATCAGTGGGGCCCGAGCAAATCCAACCCACTCGGCCAGGGCGTGGGGCGTCTGTGCATGCGGCGCTCAGCCACCAATGGAAAGGCGGGACACGTTCCCGGAACCCACCCAGAGGCGACTGGGGGCGGGGGC
>NW_022111310.1:17856805-17867600 GCF_000313985.2 Echinops telfairi
GGGGGGTGTCACCATCTCCAACCCGAGCCTCCCACTGCCCACCCAACTTCCAGCATATATTCCAACTCTGCCGAAGTGCGCCAGGGTCAGCTTCTGTTGCTTGCAACCCAAATCCCTCCACGGCAGAAGGCTCCCTATGGAGCATGGAGTCCGGAGTCCTGTGCACCTGGGTCCAGAGCTGCAGGAAGGAAATCACCTCGAATACAAAGAGCAGCTGGGGTGCCCTCTCTCCCCTTTCCTAGGGGCCAGGCCCACTTCCTCTGTAGGAAGTGGAGCCCTTCCACAGAGTGGCCCAAGAACAACTGGGCAGGAGGAGGCCCGGAGACCTGGGCCCCAGTAACACAGGAAGCAGAGCTGTCCCCCAGCAGACTGACGGTCCCCTCTATCTGGCCATATGAGGCAGAAATTACCTAGTCTATTGAAATCACTTTTTACTGCAGCACCTCAGCCTTGTCAAAAACAGACGATTCAAAAGCCTTTGGGGGAGCTTGAGGGAGGCGTGCATGGCCCCAAGAGAAGCAAGCCCCTTCTTCTTCCAGCCTCTCAGAAGCTGCCCTGTTCTCGGTTGGACGAGAGCATGGCGTCTGAGGGGGCCGGTCCTCCGACCAGCCCTCTGCCCCACCGACCCCCTGCCTGGCCCAGATGGGACAGCTCACCTTCTTCTCATCCCCGTCCTGCAGGAGGTGCAGGACACTCCTCCGGTCCCCCTCACGTTGCCTCAGGGAGCTGCCGTGGGGCTGGGGCAGGCTTGAGGGTGGGGACGTGCTTCGGCCCTGTGGGTCCACCCAGGTATAGATGTGGTTGGTGACGTAGCCCCCTGGGATGCGCCCTGCTGAGTACACGGACAGCACCAGCTTCTTGGAGCCCTTCAGAGCCTGCAGAGAGAGGGGCAAGCAGGTGAGTGGGAGGTAGGGGAGGTGAGGGATGCCTGCCCACTACCCCACCTGGCTTCCTCCCAGGGCTTCGCACACGGAGCAAGAGGCCAGTCCCGAAGTCCCCTACCTTATCCAGCCCCGAGTTTTGGCTCTATGGAGACAGGGAGAGCTGCCCACCCATGTCTTGACATGAAGCAAACACAAAAAGTCTGATCTCCGAGTGTCCCGCGCAGAAAGAGTTCGCCTTTCAGGCCTGGGGCTATCGATGCTTACAAGGTAGGTCCATGGCTTACATCTGGGAGCTTGGACATGCGGAGCATGTCTGCCACCCCTTAATAAAACACCTTGCTGTGCCTGGACTACGCAAACAGTGTCATGTACGGGGAGCACCTGCCCTCCTGCTGGGAAGGAAAGGTGCAGGCAATGGAGGATGAGGTGACCCGCCCCCAGTAAAAGCCTGGATGCTGCGTCCCCAGCAAGTTTCCCTGGTAGAAAGCATTTGGCATGCATTGTCACAAGGCAGAGCTGGAGCTACAAGGGGTATCCTGTGGCACTTGATCAGGAAGGGACTCCTGGAAGTTCATGCCTGGTGTCCCCCCAGCCTTCAACTCAGGCACCTTTTCTCTTGCTGATTTTTCCCTGTGATGTTTGATTGGAATAAATCCTAGCCATGTGTGTTAGACAGGGTTCTCTAGAGAAACAAAACCAGGACTCTTATGATTTTATATAGGTAGATAGACAGACAGATAGACACAACATAAGAAATAGCTAATTAGTCCACAGAGCACTACAAATGGCTCAGTTCAACTCACTTCCATGAGACAGTTAATACACTGGCAGTCCTTCAACTTATGAGGGCTGCTGGGTGCAAGTCCAGGAAGCAGTCAGCTGAGTCTTCTGTAGAGCAATACAGGCAGTCCGGCCACAGGCAGCAAACAGCAGGGCAGGTCACCAACAATCAGCCAGATGACAGGGTCTGACAGTCCCTAGCTGAAGTGAGGTATACACCAGCAGTGTGGCGAAGCAGATCTCAAAGGAACCTCAAACTACAACTACATGGTTCACAGGTTGGGTGTCCCATAGGTAGTGCAGCTCACAAGTTGAGGCAGAGAACTAGCCAAGGCAGCCGCACACTGGTACGATCATCAGAGAGCAAGAGACAGAAAGGCGAGGCTGGCCGAGCCATTTCTCTCTTTGTCCTTCAATTAAACTGCAACCTTATTAATCTCAGATGTGTTTATTGCCCAGGTTGGCACAATAATCCCACCTATCACAGCATGTGTGGAGCTAACCGCAAGGGTGGTAGGTCAAGCCCATTGGCTTTTCTTTGGGCAAAAGATGAGGCTTTCTGCTCCCATGAAGATTCAGTCTCAGGAACCTTATCTGCAGAGTGTCGCAACGCATCCGAATGCTCTTGTTGGTAGTGAGTGGGCGAGGACACCTGACTGACTGTATGCTGAGTCCTGCAAGCTCACTGCACAGGGGGGTGGTCTTGGGAACCCTGGCACAATACCAGATGGGAGAGCCAAGCGATAAAGGTATTGATCACAGCAGCAGGGTTGTGTTCATAGAGGGCATGCAGGTGGAAGCCCTCTCCTCTGCACGCAGACATGCAGGGGCTCACAAATCCTCCTGGAAGCCAATCCTGTGGGAAGGGGCCTGTTGTTTAGCAATGGTGAGAAATGCCCTCCCCACCCAGCTGGCTAGGGGCTCCTTTACCCCAGGAAGCGCTTTTGAATGTAGATACCCACCTTCACCCTGTATGTTCCCACCTGAGGAAGGAGCCTACCTAGGCACCCTCTGCCTGAGCCAGCAGCCCAGACTCTCCAAAGGAAAGCAGGTGCTCAAAGAGGGGTCAGTCTGCACCCACTGCCTTGGGAGAAAGCTGAGATGGGCTCTCTGACTTTCCCACAATGCCCCTCGAGCAGAAATCCGGGTGTTTACTCAAGGAGAGAGGAGTGCCTGGGTATGCAAACAACCCACTCACTGCACTTCTCAGGGAAAGGCTGGAAGTTCAAGTCCACCCTGAGGTTCCTTGGATGAAAAGCCTGGTGAGCCACATCCAAAAAACACTGTCACTCCCCCACCCCACCCCCAAAAAACCCCACCCAAACCCCAGCCACTGTAATCCCAACGGAGCACAGTTCTACCCTAACACACACAGGGTCACCCTGAGGTAGAAGCAGCTTGATGACAAGTTTTATTATTATTATTCAGGGAAACTTTAATATGAAGATTAACAGCCAACATGCCCCACAACTGGGGGCTGTTTGAGTAAGTGATGGTGTTGATACAAACAGAAATTTCATGCTGCCATTAAAATCATTACTTACAGGGAGTTTGTAACGTCACGAAAATGTGGATTCATGTTCAGTGGGGTCAAACGGCGATGCGTCCTGCCTACAGTCATCAAAGCCACGCTAAGAGAGAAGTCCAGGGACAAAAGAAACCAAGCAGCAAGGCGGCCAGGGGCTAGCCTCTGAGGGGTCTGCATTGTGGGTGACTGATCTTGGACTCCTCGGTTCAAACCCACCAGCAGTGCCTTGCGAGGAAGACAAGTCTGTCTGCTCCCGTAAAGACGTGCAGCCTTGGGAACCCTCAGGAGCAGCTCTACCCTGTCTTGTTGGGTGACTCTGAGTCGGAACCCACAGTGGGCTAGGGGCTGCTTCTGAGTATTTCCCAAATGTCCCACAGAAAGAAGGGCGGGGCTCCCAGCCCTCCTGAAGAGTGACAGCCTTAGCACCACGGGGTCACCAGAAGTCAGAATCAACTCCGTGGCACTGAGCTGGTTCGTTTGCTCTGAAGGGCATATTGCTTCTGTGATTGGAAAAACTAATCATATGCTTTTTGAAGAGGGGGACACCGGGTTCTCTGGCTCCCCCAGGTTGTCCCTCAGTTCCACAGACTCCCCCACAATCCCAACAGACACCACAAGCAGACAAGGCCGGCAGCAGCCTGCGCAGAGGGGAGGACTCGCTGCACATCCAGCCCTTGTGACCCTGGTGCCCCCAACAGGGGAGAGGGAAGTGGACCAGAAGGCGCCCCGTCCCTAATCCCACCGCTAACTGCCAGCCCCGAGGTGGAGCGGTAACAAGAGAATGGCAGGTCTCCAGAAATCAGGCTTAAAAAAGATTTCTGATAAGACGAGCAGGGGAAGATTTATGGTGTTCTTTTCCTGTTCCCAGGAGCTCTCCCGACAGATCAGTCAGGAAAATAAAATCTCTGTTAAGCCCAAAACCATGATGGAGGGGGGCCCAGACCAGGCAGGCTTCTGCCAGAGCGGAGTAGAGAGCGGCTCCCAGAGCATGACGGATAGGCGTTGTTAACCCTGGGTGAAGGGGCAAGCGGTCTTCTTCAGGAGGGAAAAGAGAAATCAAAGAGGGGCAGGGGCTGGGGTGGAGGGCAGAGGGTGGGGCATAGATAAGTAGTTTAAGTGGAACACAAAATTGATCATCTGAAATGCAAACCCCCACACATCACTTGCAAGTAAAAATAAAAAACATTAAAAAGACAGGAAAAAAGAAAACCTTCTACGGCACAGCTCCACCCGGAGCGGGGAATGCACCCCAGACAAAGCCAAGCAGGCCATGGCACCTTCTTGGCAGGCACCTTACCCACCCGACCAGAAGCCTTTCTCCATCAGACCGGAAGCCTGAGGAGAGCCAGGAGCAGAGGGACGCGTGTGGAAGAACACAGCTTGTGGAGACAGGCAGGACTTAAACTCCATTGCCTCTCTGCTCCTGTCCGCCGAGTGCCCAAGGGCCAGCACGCCCCGCCCCCTGCCCCCATCAGCAGTGCACATGAACTGGGGAGAAGCAATATACCCACTTCGGGGTTGGATGGCCTACATGGTGGGAAGCCCAGGGTCTCTGCACACAGTAGGAGCCCAGCAAATGGTAGAGCCCACTCTCCTCCGGTTGCTGGAGGGTCTGCATCAAGAAGGAAGACCGGGAAGGGTGGACACGCATGGCCTCAGGAGTGAAATAAGGAAGAGGAGGAGGGGAAAATGGAAACGTAAATAAAATTTAAAAGCACAAGAGGACCATTTGTATTCCTTATTGCGGGCGATAGTAGAATTCTCCTGGTCAGTTCTATAAATAGGCAGGCAGCAACCTTGAGAAGGGAGGGGGGGTGAACGCCTTCCATGTGAACGTCACGACAGAAGCCAGTGCCTGAGAGGCCCGGGAGGTCACCGTGTCTCCCAGATGCTGCACCCAAGGTCCCTGAGAGGGGAAACGGCAGCTGAGCACAAGGGAGGGCGAAGCACAGCCCAAGTGCTGGAGGTGGGCCCGAGAGGGCCCTTCCCCTCCCTGCGCCTCAGTTTCCCCACCCCAGGAGTGTGGGGCCAGAATCCGTGATGACCACCCAAGCTCAGGCTGTACCAGGCCCTCTGACACAGGCTTTTCCACATGGGGAATAGTGGTGGCCTTTGCAGGGATCCTAGAGAGCCCCCCAACATCTCTGTCCTCCCCCTCCCTCCCCACTGTTACTCCCGCCAAACTTAACAAGAACCAGGTTCCTGAGACAGCACTTCCTACATCCACGCAGGTTCTCCAAATATGATCTTGGTGCAGTGGCCATTGGAATCCTGCGGGAGCAGCTCCATCCACCACTCCTGAATTTAACTAAAACATGTGCACGCTGCGTGGGGGAGGAGGGAGAGGAAGGGGCTGGTGCTGCCGTATTCACAAACAACCGCCTGCTTCTTTTAATGGGCAGCACTCACCGGACAGTTAATTCCAAGGAAGCTGAGTGAGGAGTCTTGCCCAGTTAGCGCTCCCCTTGCCAGACTCCTATGCTCACTCAAGGTTGAGCCCTTGACCCTGAGCTCTGGGCCACCTCTGGCAAGCCCCATTTGCACAGATACAAGCTGAGCCGGCTCCCATCAGACAGCCATCAGCCACAGGGCAGGTGCGGGAGGGCTCAGGCCTGGGAGACCTAGACCCAGGCATGCTGGGTGGCCTGGGGCTGCGTCCTCCCTCTCCACCATGCGACTTCTACCATCTGGCAGGAGCAGGGTGGACTGGCTGATTAAGGTCCTGCCCCAAGGGACACTCTGTCTCTCTGGCTTACAGCTGCAAGTAACAGGGAAGGTTGTGCTTACTTGCAGTGTTCTTGGGTCACAGCAGTGGAGAGATCAGGAGCGTGGGGTCAGGCAGCCTGAAGCCGGGGTCTGCCCGCAGCCCAATGCTCAGTCTGGGAAACAAACGGTCCCCAGCATTCCCCAGAACACGCTCAGGAGGTGCTGGGGCTGTTACCAGCTCCTTGGGGGCTCTGGAGTTCCGTGCCATTTGGGAAAGGCCAAGGGGGGTGGTTAAAAAATGCCAGAAGGGCAAATGGAGCACCTTGGCGGCGGCAGGTGGCATACCCCCAACCAGGTCTCTCCAATCAGTCCATGGAAGGGCCAGGGGACACCCCTGCAATGGGACTGCTATGATGTCCCTGCTTTTCATACGTAGCTACCTCCAGCCTCTGTGTTAGGGCAGGCAGCATGCTCTGTGCACGTTAGACTTCCCGTCAACCACTTCCCTTCTCCCACTGGGCAACCCTACAGGGCCATCCGATCTCCTGACGCGGAGGCATGTCAGAGAAGTAACCCACCCTCTCTGTTCATCGGGTTTTTTCTATGGAAATCCTAATTCTGAGAGAGAGAGGGAGAGGAGCCCTATGAGCACATGGCCTGTTCCTTAAGAATTCCAGGAAGTCGGCCTCCTCCTCCTCCTGGGAGAGCAAGACATGGGCAAGGGAGACGGGAGAAGACCGGGGGCATCTGCATGGTGGTACTGATGAAGAGGACTGTAAGGGGCACGGACTGCCAGGGATCAAACTGCCCCTCCCGGCCAAGGAGTACAGCCAGACTGCTCCCGGGAAGCGAGGGCTGGGGCAAGATTTTGCCTTACACACTTTGGACGGATCCTGGAGAAGGGCACCATGGCTGGTACAGCAGAGCGGCAGATCTGCACAGTGGCTGCAAGGGAACAAGTGTGAGGGTGGGGCAGGGCCGGGCAGCGCTTCCTTTGGTGACACGTGGGGCCATGATGAGTGACATCTCCCATGCTACCACGTTCCACCACCACCACCAACAACCACTGCCACCGCCGCCGCCACCTCCACCACCACTCCAGAGAAACAAACAGGCCATCGAGGCTGGATCCTCCTCAAGGAAGGGCGCTCCTCAGAGCACCACACTGCTGCCATGTGCGTGTGTGTGTGTGTGTGTGTGTGTGTGTGTGTGTGTGCTGTGTGACATGCCAGCCACCAAGGGCCCTGTCTCCATTCCACCACACCAGACCACAGGAACCTCTCCACTTGACCCGGCAGACGGCACGGCCAGGAGGCCATCAATCACAGACGACCATCCAGGCAGCACGTTAGGGCGATGGAAATGTAAACTGTATGTGTCTGTCTTCAACCTTAATAACTTGCTACGTGGATTAATGCTCTCAGGGGGCAGATTTGCCACACTCAGCTCGTGAGCACAGATTCTCAAACCCCCAAAGCCAGCTGCCGGCTCAGCAGGCGACTGAGAAACCAACGGGCAAAGGCCACGGGGAAGCGGAGGTGTGTGGACTCAGCAGATGTGCGCCCACACCTGTGCTCGTAAACGCCCACTCCGGCAGAAGCACGAGGTCACAGGCTCTTGGGACACCGTCCTGAGGGACACGCACAGAAGACCGTTCTGGAAAAGCTCTGAGTCGGGGCATGGGATGCTGGGACAGGGAGGGTCTGCTGAGTCATCCTGCATCTAGTGTAGTTCGGGGCATTGACCACAGGAATGGCCATCTCTCTCCTGGGAAACGGATGATCAACTTTAGGCAGAGAGCTGGTTCTTGCTCTGCAGTTCTTGGAAGGTGGGGCGGGGGTGAGGGGGTGGCGGGGGGAGCTGCACAGGGCTCTTCCTGACTCCCCTCTGTTGAGCCGGGGCTGGGGGCTGGGCCACAAGGGCGCCCAGTCTGGGCTCCACAGTTCTCTGGCTCTGTGGTCCAGGATGTGCCTGCTGCTGCATTTAAAATGCAAGTGCTGTAAGCACCGCCAAGATCATGGGAACAGCCTATGTAATACTGGCACACAGTAGGTACGCAACGCCTCGGTTCTCTTCTTCAGACTGCCGGCTCCTCCTCCTAAAAGCAAGCCCTAGAAATTCTAAACCTCTCATCTAGGGGGTCACAAACACATGAGCAGCCTTCGCCACCTGTTCCAGAGATCCCTCTGCTTTACGAGCACCTTCCCTTCCCCTTTAATCCATGTCTTCCATCTGTCTCCCCACCTTTAGCAGCCAGCTCCTGCGCCACCTCTTCCAGGAAGCCTTCCTGGGTGATGACTGGTTCGCTCCTTCTCCAAGAGCACCCAGCACACACGTGAAGCCATCATGGGCTTCCGGTTCACATTCACGCGTCCACCATCTAAGGCCGCAAGGCAAGTCCCTGGAGGCACACTCCATAGTCTGTTTGCTTTACGACCTCTCCTTGCTCCTTCTCATCCATCCATGGACCCATGCATTCCTTCATCCAGACCCTGTTCACGGAGCTCGCGGTGAACCACACAGTCCCCGGGAAGCTGTTCACACTGGGCCACCGTCTGAGCAGCGCACACTGGTGCCAGGCAGCCCAAAGTTGCCATCCTACGCTCTCCCATGCTGGTATGAGAGCCCCACAGAATCCCGAGAGGGGAGCAGAGAGCGCACAGTTCAGAGCCCTGGCTCTGGGGCCAGGTTGCTGCGATTTCTGCCAAGGGCTACCTTGGGCAAGGTACTTAACCAATCTGTGCCCCAGTTTCCCAGGCAGAAGATAGGATGATATTGACATTATCTCACAGGCTGGTGAGAATTAAATTACATGATACACAGAGAGCACTTAGGGCCTGGGACACAGGTGAGAGCTGGGACTGGGTTAGGAAGTCCTATTCTACACACCCAACCTGCAGGTCTGTGGGAGTCACCTAATCTGGTGTCAATTTAAGGATGAAGAGTGTAGGGGTGGAGTCTAGGCTGTCAATCTGGAGATAGCCAATGAGACTTCGGTGTGGGCATGGCCTTCTCCTGAGAATTCTGGGAAATCTGGTACTTCCTCCTTGGAGCCGGAAGACACCTCTCTCTCACTGCTACTCCCTGGGAGACATTGCAGAAGACAAGCTACATGGACGCAACCAGACCTCTGAAGCTCGAAAAGCCACAGAGAGACCCGTGCCAGCACTGAGATGCTTACAACGCCACTGGACCCAAAGACTTTCTACCCACTGGCTTGTGATCATCCTGCATTTGGCTTCATCGCATGTGTTTTGTGAGCCTGAAGAGGACTATAGATTGGTATCTGACATATGGGCTGATATCAGACTTATGGACTTGATCTGGACTGGGCTGGGATGTTTTCTCAATGTTCAATTGCTCTTGTATATAAACCTCTCCCTTATATACATATGTGTGTGTCCATGGATTTGTTTCTCTAGTCTACCCAGATGAACACAAGGTCTCAAACCCACTGTTAGTGCCAAAACTGTTACCCTCGCTACCTGTCCTGCTTGACTTGTTCCGTGCATTTCACAAACATGGACACAGACACCGGGGCTTCAGGAACCTTGCGGAAAGTGGAATGACAGGAGAATGAAACTGCCCCATGAGCGTTTGGAAGCCCCCTCCTCTTTACTGCTGTCCACATAAGCTGACTCAGACCGAGCAGTTCCCCCCCCCCCCATCTTTTTCCAGGTGAAAATCCTACTTGGAAGCCTTTTCTGTGCCAGCCTATTCATCTCTTTCTGCACTGCATAGTGAGCATCCCAAAAGAACTCAAGTCAAAACTCAAAGCCCAAGTCCACTGCCATCAAGTCATTTCTGACCCACAGTGATCCGATACAGGGTTTTCAAAGCTTTGTAAATCTTATGGGAGCACCAAGCCTCATCTTTCTCTCTCAGAGTAGCTGGTGGGTTTGAACCACCAACCTAGTGGTTAGCGGTCCAATGCTTACCCAATAGCACCTACTCCCCAGTCAGTGGGACAATGGGTTGCTTCTCATGGCTTATTTATTTGCCAGCTCAAACAATGCTGCAATGAAGATCCCTGTATGGAAATCCTGGGATGCTATATATATATAACTACCCCCAAAAAGAAAGGAAGCGGGTACCAACTGTTGTCGGATCTATTCCAATTCATAGCAACCCCGTGTTGGTGAAACAACTGAGATCCAGAAGATTGTCCATGTCTTCTGTAAAGAAACAGATCACGAAGCTTTCTGTCCAGAGACCTCTGGGTGGACTCGAACTTCTAACTTTAGGTTAGCAGCCAAATGCATGAAATATTTGCACCACCTAGAGGAGCCCTGGTGGCATAGCAGTTGTTCATTGGGCTTTTTACAGTAAGGTTGGTAGTTTGAAACCACCAGCCACCCCACTGGAAAAAGATGAGACTTTCTACTCCCATAAAGAGTTCCTTTGACAGTTACATAATCTGCTGCCAATTTGTGCGAAGGGGTAGAGTCTAATCTGTCAATCAGGCCATATCCAATGATGATTCTGTGTGGGCATGGCCTTCTCCTGAGCATTCTGGGAACTGTCTTCCTCCATGGAGGCAGGACACACACTCTCTCTCTCTGCCTTCCCTTTCTGCTGTTGAGTCACTCGGAGAGCTGTAGGAGCCACGTGGAGACCCACACCAGTGCTATGCTTCCACTACCACTGGATCCACAATACCTTCTACCCACTAGCCTGTGATCTTCCTGCATTTGGCATCACTGCATATACTGTGTGAGTCTAAAGAGGAATTTATGGACCAGTACCGGACATATGGGCTAATATCAGACTTATGGACTTGATCTGGACTGGGCTGGGGTGTTTTCTCAATATATAATTGCTCTTCTACATAAAGCTCTTTTTTTTTTCTTTCTTTCTTTTTAACATTTTATTAGGGGCTCATACAACTGTTATCCCA
>NW_022111310.1:17868448-17870581 GCF_000313985.2 Echinops telfairi
GTTCGACACCCCGTGATCACACAGGTTGATATGTTGTTCCATGTGGGCTTTGTTGCTTCTGAGCTAGATGGCCGCTTGTTTACCTTCAAGTAAAGCTCTTTCTTATACACATATGAGTGTCTATGTATTTGTTTCTTAAGTCAACCCAAACGAATACATTATGGTACCAGGAGTGGGTACTAGAGAAATAAATCATAAGATGGAGAGTGGACGCTCGTCTGACCTCTGCCTCGTGGTAGTTTTTCTTCTTTGGCTAGCCAGAGGTCAGATGTGGCCGTGCAGTTTCCTGGAAAGAATATGGGAAGTTAAAAGTTTTTATTATTTTGTTTGATTGTTATCTTGGTTACTCCTGTTTGAAACAGCAAAAATTGATTTTATTAATGTTTGCTTTGAGCTCAGGGGGCTAAATTGGCCCTTGAATTTCTCAGAGACCATGCTGCCTAGTGAAAATGGCTGACAGAAGGTCAAAATGGCTGACAGAAGGTCAAAATGGCTGACAGAAGGTCAAAATGGCTGACAGAAGGCCCTGGCTTGATGCCTAAGACTATATTTCATATCAATGGAATCATTTAGATAAGGATTAAGATAAGATGGATGAAAATTGAACTTGACAGTTTTAAGAATTGTGTTGAGAATATGGCTGTACTAGGTTTGTACTGTTTTCTTCTACTTGTTATTAATATAATGATTGATAGAAATGATTATTGGGAAGTATGAAAATAGAGAGTTTGTAAGCCCACTTGCCTTTGGCCATTAATTTGAATCGTTAAATGGATTAGGAGACACCTGCAAAGAAGGCTCTGAGAAGCTAAGCCCTCCCCAGTGTCTTGAGTGGTCAGGATATTCAAAGGTGGAGAGACTTATCTAGGGGGCTATCAACAGATTGAAAAACAAAGTAGAAAAAAAGTTGTTATTTTTATTAAAAAAAACAAAACAAAGGAGAAAAGGAAACCTTTGATTTTTGAATTTTGAACTAGTGGTTTGTGCCAGAAGCTGGAAAAAATTTGGAGCTGTGAAGAAACTCTCCTCTCTAAGACTGAATGTTAAAGGGAGACTGCAGGCAAGCTGAAATGCTTCCTGGGTGACCACCCGGATCCACTTGTTGAGTGGAGCGAGAGAAATGCAGCAATAAAGAGAAGGGTTGAGTCTGGCCACTGACACCCGTGGACCTGGTTCATAGAGACTAGAGAAGATGAGAGTGGGTTGACTGGTATGAAGTTCATGACCTAGCACAAGGGGGCTAAGCTTGTTAAGAATTTGTGATGGTGCTCATGATCTAAGGTGAGGCGACGACCAGTGGGCACCCTGGTGAGACTAAGTGAGGCAGCTCACATTGAGTTGACCAGAACCCGACCAAATGAAGAAAATATTTTTGAGCCTGTGAATTGGTGCATATTGCTGCTAACTTTATGGATGGCCTGTCCTGATTTGACTTTGCTTATGGATGCACATTCACAAGGTTCCAATGGGAATGAAGATTCTTCATATCAAAGGCCATGATTGTCTACTCAGAGCACTGGGTTGATATAAGTGGGCAGTATAGAAACTGGATACCCAAAATTGGGAGGATAAAGGCATGAAGAGGCTGGCTTACAAATTTTCATAGGCGGGGGAATATATCCATAGGATAAAGGTGTAGGTGCTCACTTAACTGCAATTGTTAGGCATAGAATATTGTTTTGTTCACTTATAGAATATTATGTTTAAATGAGGCTGGCACATGCTGAATTGTATACATTTTAGTTTTATCCTGTTAGGTACAGTTATGATTTTATTGTTTTGTTTAAAAACTATATATGGTTAAAGAGTTGTGTAAAAGTGTCAAGTTAACAAGGGGTGGTCTCTGGCAGATACATACTCTCCTGTCAACTTGAGTGAAGGGGTGGAGTCTAGCCTTAGCCAATGATGACTCTGTGTGGGCATGGCCTCTCCTGCCGATTCTGGGAACTCCTGTCTTCCTCCCTGGAGGCAGAACACATACTCTCTGCTACACATTCCCGTTGACAAGCCACATGGAGCTACACTGATAGAGCCAGAGCCCTGGAGCTGGAGGAGCCATGTGGAGACCCACACCAGTGCTGAGATGCTTCTACTGCCACTGGATCCACAAGACTTTCCACCCACTGGCCTGTG
>NW_022111310.1:17871534-17873334 GCF_000313985.2 Echinops telfairi
TACTCACTAAAAAGCCATTCTCAAATAAAATTCCGTCCCATCTAGCTCTGAATCTATAGGCGGCAAGTGTTATATCCTCTCTGGGCCTCAGTTCACAACCCCCACACACTGCTAACAAGGGAAGCTGTCGCTGTCACCGGGGCTGAGGGGCACAGACCAGCTCAGGCGCACAGAGCACGTGCATTGGCCCAGGTGTGGTTAATGTCCAAATTATGACAGTGGTATCAGAGAGTCACAATCAGGACCATCTGTGGCATTTTCCCATTGCACCGATGAGGAACGAGACAGGGGGCAACGTCACAAAGTGGGGGAATGGCTCTGAGACTTGGACCCTCCAAAGGCACACCCGCCTCTTCTCCCCACGGTCCTCTCCTCGGATGTCGGAGCTCAGTGGCAGCTTAAGTGAGTCCGAGAACACAAGGCCACAGGATGAACCGGGAGAGGGTCTTGAAACAAGGCACGGGACTTGCAAGCTGGGCAGGCTCTTGGGCCCCAAGCTGGTGTCAGGTGTAGGCATGGGCACATGGGGTGAACATGCCCCTGATGCAGCCCTTCTTTGGCTGTGGATTCTCTGCCCCAGTGGCACATTTCCACGTGAGCAAGGAAAGCCCCAGTGAGCGCTCTGCCCACTGCGCTCCCTCATTGCACTGCATTCTTCTCCACATGAACTACTTCCTGCAGGGGCCACTCACTGCCACTGCTTCCGTACCTCCTCTCAGAGGATCCTGGTAAAATGCAACTGAACCCTCCGTTGCCCCGTTGCTCCCCAAGTACAGTGCAAACCCCACTCTGCAGCCCTGTCTCAGGCCTGCACCATGGACAGCCTCATCTCCTGCCCTGTCCCCAACCACCACCTGCCACAAGGGCCTAACAGACCTCGGGCTTCAAGCACTTTTCCACCACAGCGCAGGCCTTTGCATGTACTGCTCCCCCTCCCTGAAAGGGCACCTCTCCCCTGGCTTGTTTATGCAGCGATTCCATCTCTTTCTCCGGAGACAGGAAGCCCGCCTGGCTTGGCTGCAGACACAGCAGTGGGTATGGAATGGTGGTGCCTCTGCACAGACAGACAGACAGACATGGAGGAAAGGTTGGGATGCCTTCTTCAGAATTTACCCCCAAGCAGGAAGCATACCTCTCTTGGAGTTCTAACGAGCTCTGTAGTAAAATCTAAATAACCTATTCATCCACTCATTTCTCTTTCATCTCGGTTGCTAAGAAGCTCAGAATATGATTGAAAGATGAAATACTGCTCCTGTTAAAGGTGCCACACACACAACTAAGAGGTGGGGGCTTCGGAGAGCTGGTGGACATTTCCATTCTGTTTCCGTTGCATTTGCCCATGCCCTGGGTGAAGCCCCCTCGTCCACACCTGGTGCCTCTGCCTTGAAAGCAACGCGCTTTTTAAGTTAAGCCACTTGGTGCTCGTGGAAGCCCAGCAGGACTATGGTAGGACTTATAAACACACACACACACACACACACACACACACACACACGTCGATGAGATGCGTGGGGGTGCTCAATCACGCTGGTCACATGGCACCAAATGTCCACCTCTGAGTCAGACACCCTCTGCGTGCAGCTGGTGGTGGTGCAGTGGTTCCCACACTGGGCTGCTAACTGCAAGGCCGGCAGTTCCAACCCACCAGCCACTACATTGGGAAAAACCGAGGCTTTCTGCTCCTGTAGAGTCCGAGTCTCAGAATTGTGCAGGGGCAGTTCTACCCTGTCCTAGGGGGCTGCTGGAGCGGGGGCCAACTGGATGACACTGAGCTGAGTCTGATGTGCAATTGGGGGGGGG
>NW_022111310.1:17873590-17877655 GCF_000313985.2 Echinops telfairi
TTGAGAACCCCTGCCATAGGCAGTAACTGTTTCCCATCTACCTCTCCTCTCGCTCTCTGAAATACCTTGCTGCTGCTGGTCTGGTCCCCGAATGTGCACCGTTTGTGAACATTTCTTCCAATATGAGTTCAAAACCTGACCGTCTGTATTTGACTGGAAGGATGGTGTTCATGGGTAGCAATAAGGAAAGAATTCACCATTTCTCTAAGAACCATGGCTCTGTGGCATCCTGTTGTCCCCCCAACCCCACCCCTATGCCCTCAGGGGGCTGGGGTCCTGCGTGAAGCCGTGTCCTGATGCTGCCCGCTCTGAGTGGCCCAGTGGCCTGTCCAAGGGGCATGTCCCCTTGCGCTGCTGCTGCCACCAGAGCTAAATCAGGTGGATTGGAGAGGGGCTGTGAGAGGAGGGTTCCCACCCCCCTACCCCCCCACCCCCGAAACTGCAGCTCCACACAAGGGTGGTGAAACAACAGGAGGGAACTGCACATAGCCCCAAGCAAGGAGGTTGAGCAGAGGCTGAGACATTGTGCACCCCAGGGGGAAAGGCCAGGGAGATGCAGAGGGAGGGGCCGTGGCTGGTGAGGAGAGTCTGCAAGTGCTGCCAACTTCTCTCTCCTTTTCCTGGTCCTTGAGTGCTATTTAAATCTGCATTTAATTAGGGACTTAACAAAGTAGGCTCTGGAACAACTGTTTACTCCCTCCTCCTCCTCCTCTCTCTTCTCTATGAGTTTGACCTTCTGAAGGGCCCAGAGGAGAACTTCGCTCCTGGCCCAGGAAGGCTGGCAACTCAGAGGCTGGGACAGAAACTTGACCTTTTAAAGACCCTCCTCTCCCCCGGTGCTGGTCCTCTTAGACGTCTCTGCACCTGACAGCTGTGTGAGGAGGAACAGAAGGGCAGTCGCAGAGGGGAGGGAGCGTGGTGGCCTTGGAGAGAATGCTACAAGAAAATTGCAAGAAAGTGACAGGAAAGAGTGACAGCCCCTTCCACAACTTAGGAGATGAGGACAGAGCAGATTCCAGAAAGATATTGATTTCTTTTTAATGCAATTCTTCAATTATCCACCAGGCCTTGCTTTTAGTCTTTTATAATTTAAGTAAATTGCTTTAAAAATGTTCTTTTAAACCTTGTCTCTTTATTCTAGTCTTCCCTGCCCCCCGAAGAATTAAAGAGGCTCTAGGAGTCATACACATAGCAGCCTGAGCCAAACCTCGAGGGGTTTGTTGTCTGGCACCAATGCGCACACCCAGCACCCATCGGAAGACTCTGCTTCTCTCGGTGACACTGCGGGGGTCCAGGAGCAGACACGCGGATGGGCGCTACCCTCCCTCTCAGCCTCTATTAGATCTTGGGCCCTCGTCTCAGTCTGCCCACTTTCAACTGAAAGGGTGAGGGGCGTTTCATGTAACTCAACTTCAGACTGCAGCCATCCAAAATCAAGGCAGATGACTCCACCATCCCTTCAAACACACTCCGGCAGACACAAGGATACAGATGGATGGATTCAAGGGCATCGGACTGTGACACTCTGGTGCCTGCATGGGCACAGGATCGCAACAGACGAGTCACACCCACAGACATGCAAAGACACATGCACACACACTCACATGGAATCAGGCCCCCGGGCGGTGGTGCACACGGCTCAGTGCTCACCTCCTAACCACTCTAGAGGAAAGCAGACTGGCAGTTCGAACCCACTCTGTGGAGCCAGGGGAGAAAGGCCTGCAATCCTCTTCCATTAAGATCACAGACAGGAGAGCCCAATGCTGGGCAGTGCTGTTCTATAACAAACGGGATTCTCCCCACATCAGGATCAACGCCAACAGGAACGGGTTGGCTTCTCTGTGCGTATAAACACATGTGCCTCCTGTGAACCCACGGAGAAGCTCAAGGTCAGTAACGGAAGTGTTTTTAGTCCATCAGATTGGCAAACATAGAAAAAAAAGTACTATCAAGCCTGGCGGGAAACGAGGGTCCTCAGACACAGTTCATGTCAGTAAGTGGGCTGTGAAAAATGAACTCTTTGGGAATGGGGTCTTCAAAGCTAGGGAGCAGCTCTCTAAGACACTATAGCTATTGGTCTCTCTGCATCCAGAATGCAAAAAAGAAGAAAATCAACGAGGAAATTAGTCCTGATGGATCATGTGACCCACAGTCTGAGCACAGAAAGACTGGGTGGTGCCCGGCTCCCACCGAGGACCCTCTGATGGGGATCCCAAGAGAAGGCCCTGGGCAGAGGAGGGGGGAAACAGGAAGGCAGAATTCAAAATCATAAAAGAACAAACAGACTTGTCAGTCTGCAAAGAGGCTGTGTAACCTCCAAGACGAGGGCCTTGATACCCTTGCAAAGCCTGGAACTTAATTCATCCCCAGGGATCATCTTTCAGCCAAGCAACGGACAGGTCTAAAGTGAACAGTCGCACGGTGAGCAAGGCACTCCTCAGAAAAATCCAACGCCCCCCCCACAAACGGCCACATTCACCCCCAAACAAAGCCACCAAGACATAGCCCAAAAGGGGAACAGAAACGGAAACACAGGGAGAAACCGGGTAGAGTGTTGTTACATTGTAACGCACAACTAATGTCACAGAAGAAAATGTGCACCAATTGCTGAATAAACGTTCATCCAAACCACAAGTTGCAAACAGAAAAAACTTTCTGAAGAGCAATTTGGCAACAGTTACCAAAAGCCTTAAAAATATAGCAACTAGAAACACAGGGAATCCAGGGCGGATGATCCCTTCAGGACCAGTGGTGTGAGTGTCGATACCGGGAGGGTGGAGGGAGGGTGGGTTGGAAAGGGGGAACGGATTACAAGGATCTACATGTGACCTCCTCCCTGGGGGACGGACAACAGAAAAGTGAGTGAAGGGAGACGTCGGACAGGGCAAGATATCACAAAATAATAATTTGTAAATTCTCAAGGGCTCATGAGGGAGGGGGGAGCGGGGAGGGAGGGGAAAAATGAGGAGCTGATGCCAGGGGCTTGGGTGGAGAGCAAATGTTTTGAGAATGCTGAGGACAATGAATGTACAAATGTGCTTTACACAACTGATGTAAGTATGGATTGTGATAAGAATTGTATGAGCCCCTAATAAAATGATTTTTAAAAAAGAAATAAAAGGTCAAAGTGGAAAAAAAAATGTGTTCTCTGAGCCAATGCCACCTCCTAAAAGATGGCCCGAGGAATTATTGGAGATGTGCTCAAAGATTAATGTGCAGGAGTGTGTAAAGCAGCAATATGGATAAACATTAAAAAAACTATTCAACAAGAAGAAATCAGTAAAATAAATCATGTACCTCTGTGCTGTGGCATATCATCCAGTCATCAAAACTCATGTTCTAGAAACATTTATCAAGGTGGGGAAATTGCCATGATGTAGTACTGGGTAAAGGCAGCAGGCTAGGCAACCATGTTCCGAAAGGCAGTTTTAGAGCACACAAGGAACTGACATGATGGGCGTCAAACTGCCTATGGGGATTTGTTCTGAGGGGAAGGGATGCCCAATTTTATTCTCTGTGTTTCTGTGGGGCTCCCACGGTTTCTAAACGGTGCCTGTATATCTTACCTGAACAACAAACCAAACACTCACTGCTGCCAAGTTGATGCCAAGTCACAGCGTCCCTATAGGAAGGGGAGTTTCTAAGACTGTAACACTTAAAAAGGGAAACAAAGCATTTGATTGGCATACAGTTCACATGTTGTACAATTCGACTCTGCAGTACCATCAAGAAGAATTGTACAGGTATCACCACAATTGACTCGAGAACAATTTCTTCCTTCTTGTGCTGGTCCTTGGCAGCTCCACGTGTCCCCCACCTCCCCTGCCACTCCCCCAGGCACCACTAATCCAGCTACGGTCTTAATAGAGCTATCTATCCGGGATTTCATACATAGAAAGACATTTTCTAAAATATGAACAACAATAACAAGGTAAAAGAGATAAAACCTTCACTCAGAAAGAAAGAAGAAAATATTGAAAACTAGAACAAATTTAACATGTATCAAAAGGGAGATCGAGTTAAATTTTCACCTAACTGCATCTGCGGTGATCCCCTCTTCCAGTG
>NW_022111310.1:17877791-17945314 GCF_000313985.2 Echinops telfairi
CAGGTTCTCCAGAGGATAATCCAAGTGTATTTCCCATTCACATATTTTTTAAAATAATTGAACCAACCTTAAAATGGGTCAAAAGGGAGATTACATTTTTACCTAACATCTTCTGCATCATCGACTTTACAGTAATTCTTTATGGGAGTAGAAAGCCCTGTCTTTTTTTCCTTAGAGTAGCTGGTTTTAAACTGGTAACCCTGCAGTTGGAAGCTAAATGTACACCACCACACCTATATATCTTAGGACATTTAAAAAAGTGTGTGTGTGTGTGTGTGTGTGTGTGTGTCCAGCTCCCAGCTCCCGCCGATTTAACGCCAATTCATAGTGACCCCAGGGGTGTCAGAGCAGACCCCTGCCCTGTGGGCTCTGTTTCATGACACTTTGTTCAGGAGATGGCCAGGCCTTCCTTCTGAGGCACCTCTGGGTAGGCTCAAGGCCCCCACCTTCACAGCCGAGGCATTGACGACTTTCACCACCCAGGAGGGTCTCGCATATATCCATGAGACAAACACACCCGTAATCTGTATAATCGATGCATATATACACATACACTCTGAGCTGGCATGGACTTCATGGCAGTTGAGGTTTTTTTTTGTTTACACACATGCACACACACACACACACACACACTATACATAGGTGGCGTCAAAAAGTTATTGGCAAAATGGAATGAAAAGATAATGGAAATTTTTCCATTAACTTTTTGAAGCCCCTTCATATGTGTCTATATAAATATATATACACACAAATAGGTTTATAAGTGTATGCAGATGTATACAAATATCTGCATATGTGCATGTACATACATAGTTCAAACACACTGTTATCAAGTCAGTTACAACATCAACCCTAGAGGGCAGAGCAGAACTGCGCCAGAGTTTGAGACTCTAAGTCTTTACAGAAACAGACTGCCTCATCTTTCTCCCGCAAGGCAGCAGATAGGTTCAAACCGCTGAACTTGCAGTTAGTAGCCCAATGCTTACTACCAGGCGCCAACACAAACACATACAATTTTGAGAGCCCTTCAGCCTGTCTTCTCACACACGCAGGGTGGATGCACACCAGCCTTTTGGACAAGGCCGGTGAGAGATGCCGTCTTTGTCTCACGAAGTTTCTCTTTCTGCCCCAGGACTGTGTGGACGGATCTAGCAGCTCAGCCATTGGATGAGATGATTTCACAAGTTATTGCTTTATCCTGACAGGAGCCGAGTTGTGGTCCCAGTTCCCGGTCTGGGGAGTCTCCATAGGCGATGTATATCATGAAAACTGACTAAGTCCAGAGGATGCCAAGAAGGATGAGAGGGAAGAGAAGGGAATGGGGAGGGTGGGGGCGGGGGATGTCCCAATGCATCTTGGTCCCTGAAGTCCAATGCTATGTACAGCACTCTGCTCAGCAAAGGGCACTGCATCTGCAGCCCTGGCATTCTGACTCCCTGCAAGTTTGCCCATCAATGGGCTACCAGGCCGTTCCCACATGTTAAAAAGGCAGGGCAGAGCCACATCTCTATGAAACACCTGCCCTGGCCAGGCCTGGGCTGGCCTGCGTGCCCTGCTGCTCACCAAGCAGCAGCCGGGGCCAGGCTAAGAGCTCTGGAGGCAGGAAAGGCTGGATGAATGCCGAGTTCCGGTGCCCACCGGCACTCATGGTGGCTCACTTCCCCTTTCTGACTCAGTTTCTCTGCCAGCAGAACTCAGGCAAAGAGCCCTGGCTACACTGTGCAAAGTCCATGCATGGTTCAAGACCACCAGCGGCTCCTCTGGGAAAAAGACGAGGCTGCCTGCTCCCACAAAGACTGACACCCTCAGGACCCCTAGGGGGCAGTTCTTCCCTGTCCTATCGGGCACTTGATGTCAGTGGGTTGGTCTTGGGAGCATCTTGTGTCTGCAGAAGTTATGATGAGTCAGAATCCAATTGGCAGTGGCAGAAAGAGTATTATCTAGAAGGAAAATTGACCACCACCACCACCCCCACCCCACCCCGCTATGTCTGCCTGCACACAGCAACATTAGTAATCAATGAAGAGATGCTCTGGGGGTACACATGATCTGTTACGATTCTCAGTAAAAATGGAACAAGGCGGGTAAGTAATTGACCAGCCTTAGTACTCAAGTCACAAAATAATGAAAAGGAAATCCGAGAATCAAAGAAGCTCAGAAACATGTTCAGGGTCACTCAGCTATAAAGTGGCAGAGCTTGGATTTGAATCTGGAGCGTCCATATCCAGAACCCGACTAAGGCATCAGGGGATGCCGCCTCTCTCTGGAGTGCGGGTTAAGGACACAGTCTTTTTAAGTCGACAGCACCGGAGTTCAAACCCTGGCGCCTTGTGACAACTCTGCAGCTCTCTAACGTGAGGACACCTGGAACCTCAGAGGGTTTGTAATCAGGCCCAAGGACGGTGATGTGTCTAAAGCCTCAAGAACACGCTCTGGCACGCAGCAGAGCATCTGAAGTCTATCATTACACAACACGCAACAAGACAAAAACACTAACAAGGACCTGTCTGTGCCGTGACAGCGCGCAGTGGGCCTCTATGCTGAGGGAAGAGGCGTGCGTGCGTGCGTGCGAACGAGAGAGAATGGGGCAACAGGTCTTCTGCTGGAGAGGATGCCCCGGTGCCCTGCCCACATCTCAAGGCTTGGGGTGTGGATGAGGAGAGAGCCTCATAGGCTTCACCTGGGGGGGAAGGGAGGCAGAGAAAAGAGCTATCTGGGGGTCAAAGGACACCAGGGATCAGCAGCCCAAAGGTGAGCTGAGGCCCCAGGCTGAGGTCCCACACCTCTGTCCCCGGAGGGCCCAGCTTCAGTACAGGGCGCAGGGCACTGCGTGATCACAAACACATTTGAAAAGTTGGCCCCGCCCCCAGATGGAGAGCCCCCAGCTCTCCATGAAAGGGGAGCCAGCAGCACCAGTGGGCAGTGGCGATGGTGGGTGCAAGGGTGAGGGTAGCCTGGGACTCCAGTGGGGAGTCACTCTGCAGAGCCTGCCCTCACTGGGCTCCAGAGACCCCCACCCCCCAAGGGGAGACCACGGAGAGTAAAAGGTCACCAAGACTTGGGAAATGCCCATGCTGTGAGGAAGAGAGTGAGGAGAGCACGGGCCAGCTGAGGGCCAGAGACCAGACAGGGTTTCCCGACCGAAGACCAGTGATTCCTGATTCTGGGAGGAAGGAGAAAGACCGGGTTCCACAGCTTTAAACAGCCACAGGGAAAGTTCTACCCTGTCCCATAGGATCACTATGAGTCAGATCTGACTCGATGGCAGTGATTTGGTTTTTGGTATTTTTTTGGTTTTGTTGGGGAGAGGTGGGTGGTATGGAATACTGGGGAGGAACTAAGAATACAAGTAAAAACCCAAATGGAAGGAGACCCCGATCTGTTTGGAGACAGAAAGGTTAGTGGTGAGTGAAGCTAGACCCTCAGAGGATGGAGGAAGGGGTCCTCTGTACATCCTGGCATTTGAGGTAGACTTAAAATTGCAAGAATGCAAAGAGTCTTTAAGGAAGACTGGGAAGGAAGCCCAAGAGACTTGGGAGATGGCTAGTGAAGGTTTAGGAGCTCTCATAGAGAAAAGCAGATGGAAGGAGGGTGTGTTAGACAAGGTTCTCTAGAGAAACAACACCAGGACACTTATGATTTGATAGCCAGATAGATAGATACAACATAAGAAATAAACAGCTAATTAGTCTATACAACAGTACAAACGGCTCAGTACAACTCACTTCCGTGAAACAGCTAATTTGCTGGCAGTCCTTCAAGTCACAAGGGCCACCGGGTGCAAGTCAAGGAAGCAGACAGTTGAGTCCTCTGTACAGCAATTCAGGCAATCCTGCCACAGGCAGCAAACAGCAAGGCAGGTCACCAACAGTCCGCCAGATGACAGAGTCCGACAGTCCCCAGCTCAAGTGATGTAAATTCCAATAGTGTGTTGAAGCATGTCTTGAAGGAACCTCAAACTCCAGCGACACGGTCCATGGGTTGGGTCTCCCACAGGTAGTGTAGCTCGTAAGTTGAGGCAGAGAACCAGCTAAGGCTGGTCTGATCCTCAGAGAGCAGGACACAAGAAAGGCGAGGCTCACCAAGCCATTTCTCTCTCTGTCCTTTAATTAAACTGCCCTTCAATTAATCCCACATCACAAAGGGGACGAAGAAAATAAAGGTCCCACTGTCGCCAGACCCACCAAAGGGCAGCTCACTTTGCCTTCCAGTCCAACACTGAGAGCCAGCCAGCCAGTCATGGCACAGTTGGTTGTCACTCCTGGTGACCCCGTGAGCAGACTTGAACTGTGCACCAGGGAGTCTTCAAGACTGGGACCTTTTAAGCACAGACCACCTTCCTGAGGGGCTACAGGGTGGCCTTGAAATGGCAAGCTTTGGGTGACTAGTTGTGGTAGTTTTATGTCAACTTGAGTTTGTTTGAACCTCTAAGGGTGGAGTCCAACATATCAGTCAGCCTGATGCCTACTTGGGGGTGGGGTGGGGGGTGGCCTTTTTTACAAGAGACATTGAGAACCTCACCTTCCTGCTTACACAGATACCTATGTGGCCCGGTTTTGCTTCTCCAGGCAGTCCACCTAACATACTAGTCGATCGCTTACCTGTTTGTGCCACCCAAGGACTGCCTCCCTTCCATACCAGGAGGATGGAAAAGGCAGAGGGGAAACCTTTCACCCCAGGGGCTTCTCCTCAGAAGCAGCCCTGCCTACCTGGGAGGTTAAACTTTAACCCAACCCAGGGCCGCAGTGTGGATTCCGACGCATGGTGACCCTCCAGGACAGAGCAGACTGGCCACAGCCGGTTTCCAAACGCTGTCAGTCTTTAGGGGAGCAGACTGCCTCATCTGCCTCCCCCAGAGCAGCTGGTAGATTAGAACTGCCAGCCTGTGCGCTTAGCAGTCAAGCCCTTAACCAGCTCTGCCACCTGGACTCTTGAAACTCCGAAGGTGAGATCACTTCTCTTTCCTAATCAGAAACCCCTTAATGAGGCCGAGTGCCCCATCTCAGATGTGGTTCAAATAAACTGCAGGGTTGATTTTGTTTGTTTGTTTTTAAGTTCAGGTGCCCGTGTGAGCAACTCACCACTTCACCTGCATTAATTGCTTTAATGGGCCCCCGGAAACAGCCTCCGCCTCCCGTTCCTCATCAGGGGCCCTGGGGAGCCCATCAGACCAGCGATTGGGAGTCAGATGGGCAGCTTCCTGAGGATCCCCAGATTCTGCCCTCCTGCCCCTTGACATTGCTGCAGTATGGCCGTGCATCTGTCTGTCTGCCTCCTCGCGTTTCCGAGCCCTCACAGTCAATGGAAACGGTGGGGGTGGGGGTACAATTCCACGCAAGCACCATGCTTTATGACTGCTGCGAAGAGGAAACGCAGATGCCCAAACCCAGACAGGCGCAATTATGTTTTAAAAGAAGCTCTGTCTACACGGGAGTATTGACTCCGTTTAGTAAATGACTGCAATTCCAACGACTACGGCCGATCCCGCGGCTCCCAGTCCTGGCCCCTTAAAAAAACACCAAACAGACACAACAGAACCCACGCAAATGCCATCAGCATTTGTTTTCATCATAGGCTTGCCAGCAGGAGCCCCGTGGCTGGAGTTTTGCAAACTTCACGGGCTGTGATGACCACAGGGTGCCCTGGTGGCTTGGTGCATTACGTGGTTGGCTACTAAATGCAAGGTCAGTAGTTTGAAAACCACTGGCTGGCTCAAGGGGAGAAAAACAGGCCTTTCTACTCCCATAAAGAGGCACAGTCTCAGAAACCCGTGTGTGTGTGTGTGTGTGTGTGTGTGTGTGTGTGTGTGTGTGTCAATTCTACCCTGTCCTATAGGGTTGCTGTGAGTCAGAATCAACTCAATGGCAATGAGTTTGGTTTGTTTGGGCTTTTTTTGGACAGTGACCAGGACCTGCTGGTGAGGGCTTGCTGCAACCCAGGTGCGGTGCCAGGGGCACAGACCGGCAAAGGGACCTGCCCAAGGTCATGAAAGGGGTTCAATCTACAAAAGCATCTCTAGCCGCCTGGAGACGGGCCTCCCTTTCCTGGATCATTGCAATGTATCAGGTGACCTTGCACATCTGGGATCCTGCTACAAAAGAGCTGAGGAGGGGTTAGGGGCAGGTGGGTCAGCCTCTCTGGTCAAGTCTTCCCCTGGAGAAGCGTTGGGGTGGGGGCATGCGAAGGGAAGGGCCTGCTTCTCCAACCTTGGTGGTGAGGCTTTGCCTGGGGAACCTGTGCACGCTCAAGTAAGGTCTGGGTTGAGAGTCACCAATACTGAGTCCACCGCCTGGCCATCAGAAACCCGCTTCCACGTGTCACTTAATGATGTCCTGCCACAATCTGTGGCTTTAGAGCCCTGTGAGGAGGACAAGTGAGGACTTCGGAAAGCCGATATGTCTGCTTTGCACTCCCACGTCAAGAGGGCGCGGATATTGCGGAAACTCAGGTAGGGAGAACCACGAAACCCGCTGGCAGCTGAAGCAAGACTGCGGCCAATGTAGCAGAAGAACACACACTCTCAAAGGAGGGAAGCAGCCAGCAGAGGGGCTGCTCAGCCCGGAGCGGGAAAATAGCCCCACATTCACACGTTCTTGGTACAAAATGATAAGCAGCCTGTTCTCAAATGTGAGTCTGATTAGCAGCAACCCGCCCTCCCCTGAGACGTTAGGGCTGCGGGAAACCCAACCGTGTCTTCACAAACAAAAAGCCAGGAGCTCTCTCGCACCCAGACGCGGCTCACTGATTGCTTCGGAATGCATAAACGGTGCTATTTTGGAATGGCTGTGGAAATCACCCACCGTCTGGGAAGGTGGTCTTAAAATGAAGAGCAAAGTTACAAAGGAAACCTTTGGAGGGGGTCGATGTGAAAAGCTGTTGCCCACCCAGGCACCAACCGTGTCAACAAGTCCCTGGCTTACATGACAGTGAAGGGTTTCCTGTTTGCCAGGTGCCTGCACACCTAGCCGCCCACTGAATCCCTCCGTGCCCATTTCACAGATGCAAAGACAGAGGTTCCGTGATGTCACGTGATCCACCCGAAGCCACACAGTGGTGGGAGCAGGCACTAGACTCTAGTGACTAGAGCCTATGGCTTCCCTGAGATGTTCCATCCAGGGTCTACTATGATTGCATCACATGGGATTACTTCCCCACCCATGTCCCACCCTGCTCCGGACCCTCTACCCCTTACCAGTTACCAGATAGGAACCACGGCATTGTGATCTCACCAGCACTGGATTAGGGTGAAGATGGATGATTCTGCTCACTCAGCAAAGAATCACTGAGGACTGACTACATGCAGGCACTGGAGAAGCACTGGAGCTCTGTGGGCAAAGCCAAGTCTTGGTCCCTGGAGCTCGTCGGACATGGAGGAGGCCGGCAAACAAACAACGAATCCTTCACCCAGAAGTGAGCGCAGGTACTGAGGTGAGGTGGCTGGCAGGGAAGTGGAGGCTCTTAGAACACTGGGCTCTGGGGTCCTCCAGGGCAAGGCCCATGTCAGTTGCTTCTGATTCCCCAGGCCCAGCCCCATCCGCACTGGGAAGAGCAGAAAGAAATACACGCCTCTTCCCCTTGCTCCACGTTCCCTGGATGGGCAGACCAGAGCCTCCCCACTCAGTAAAGCAAGCCCTGGAAGCTGATGGTGCTTAAAAGGCCCCCAGTGCCAGACACAAGATAGGTGGTGTCTGCCACCTTCCAGCAGGGGTCGGTGTGCTCAGGGGGCTGGCATCTCTTCCAGGAGGCTGTCTGGCAATGCTTGGGCTGGGTTCCAGGCAGGGAGGTAAAATCAGAAGGGTACTTGCTCTTAATCCCTATGGTGACCTTGGGCTGGTGAACTTCACCCCTGGAGCATGGCCCTCACTTTCCTAGCTGACCTGGGCAGACTGAATGGGACAGGAGGGGCAGAGCAGGCATCGTGGAGTAGGTACTCATTGGTCTCTGCCTCCATTCCTTTCAGAAGAGTTGCACGAAAGCCGAGCTAACATGCGACTGCATTGGCCCCATGCTGCTACCCACTGCAGCTGACACCAGGTGAGCGGAAAAGGACCGGGAGAGAGTGAGTCCTGCTCTTTGCACCCTGCCCACCTGCCGAGCTGTAAAAAACGAAATGTGTCCGCAGCATCCAAAAGGCCATAGCTGTGGAGTCCCTTGTATCTCCTAACGAGCCTCCAGGACAGTGTAGAACTGCCCCACCGGGTTTCCAAGGCTGTAATCTTTACAGAAGCAGTCACATAATTCTCCCAAGGAGCACCTGGTGGTTTTGAACCACTGACCTTCCATTCAGTACTGGGCATCGAGGCTCCAACTGAAGCATAGGAATCTTAAAAAGCCCTCCCTCCACGTGGGGGCACAAGTAGAAGTCTGTAAGCTTAAAGTAAGCATTAGCATCTTGCTAGAGGGTGAGAAAAAGGGGGGGGGGTGTTGAAAGATTTACATATTTCAGCCTCCAGCCACCTCCAGCTACCAAATGTCATCCCTTCTAGAAAGACTCTCTGGCAATTGTTGCGTACCAGTCCAGGGTGTCCCCAAGCAGTGGAGACCCAGCACTGCCCTTTAAGGTCACAAAAGAACCTTGCTAGAAAGCCCGCGGGATGCCTAAGTCCCTGAGTGCCCGCTTCAGGCACACACAGCCCCAAGCAGGGAAGGGGTGGGATCATGGTTCGGGAGTGTGCATGCGTGCAGTGTGAGCACTTGCCAGCCGCCTGCAGGTGGTGGACTGCATGGCTACGGGCAGGTAGAAGTGGGAAGCCATAGCACACAGCAAATTCCAGCTGACTGGGGGTTAAAGAGTCTACTCCTCTTTGCAGCTCCATCTAAATGAGGAGTCATTAGCGGTGATAAACGTTGGGCTTGTCAGCAAGGGGCGTGGCCGGACAGTGCACAGCCAGGGAGATGCTAGACCTCTTCCAGGTCCAGCATGAAGTCCAGAAGCTTCTATACAAATTTCACTGTTTCAAATAATACACGCATTCTCTTCTGCTCCACAAAATGTCCTTTGAACCAAACAGTACATAACCAGTTGAGAGGTTGGTTTTCGTTTCTTTTTGCCCTTTTCCTGACAAAAGCACCGTAATTTTCTAAAACGCTAAGTGTCAGTTTGATCCAAATAAATATACCAGACTAAATTAAAGAAATGGACCCAGCATGCTGCATTATACTTGCTTGGGTATGCAGCAACCAAAAACCCACTCAATAAAGGGTTTATTAGTAATGGGCTTTCAGCGTGACACGGCTGGCAGGGCTCACAGGACCCCAGAATGAATCCAGAGGAATGTCCTGTGTGTGTCCGCCAAAACATGGCCCACCTTTCCAGAGTGGAATGCTGGAATGGGACCGGAGGTAGCGGGATAGGGGTAGGGGGAAAAGCAACGTTTTGGATGCAAAGTTGGAAGTGGTAATAATTTGTAATGGCTTTGGCTAACCATGTACAGTGGGGAAATGACAAACGTATCATTTAGAAGCTGCCAGACCAAATATAATGACTTATATTAATATGGACAGATTCTTCTCGGCTTATTATGCAAAGGAAGGGAGGCTGTGATAACCTTAATTAAATGAAAGGACCAGCAACTGTTTTTTAACTCCAAGAGCATTTCAAATTTTCATGCGCGCCTTGGATTGCCCATGGGAATGCCGAGACTGTAATGAAGTTGTTTAATTATATTGAGATGAAACGTACGCATGCATACACACACGTCCCGGCAGCACCTGGATGCCCTGCGCTGCTCCCCGCCGAATCGAGGGACAGAAAGCAATCAAGTAAGTGGATTCAATTTTGAGAGCTTCCAGGGAGGTGCTGCTGATGCCAGAATCCTAGCGGTGTTCTCGCGTGTACCCTGGAGTTGCATTTGGGGGGTGGTGTTCTTGGGTCAGGGGAGGCTGTCAAGCTCCCATCAGTACAGTGTGTAACCTACCCATTTCCTGATTTAGTAGGGAGGCTACACAGTTGTGCCAAGATTCTGGTCTCCCAATCCTTAGCCAAGTTTTCTTTGCCTTAAAGGAAAGCAATTCCCAAAGGAACAGAACCAAAACAAAACATCGAATTAGACTTTCTAACCTTCTGTGAACCAAGCACATGATGAGCAAATGGCAAGCCATCTCCGCTGGAAGGGACTTTACAGAGACCAGCATCCATCCGTCCTGGACACAGAGGGGGGCAGTAACTTGCCCAAGGTCACACAGCAAGCATGCAACACAGCATCCAATGCAAGTATCCTGGTCTGTAGACTCCTTGGCTAATTTAATAAGATTTTATTTTTGCTGAAAAACTTTGAAAAGGTCGACCATTTTTATTATCCTCCCCCCGCCTTGGGCTCCTATTCATTCAAGATAGATTTTCCCTGCCTACAAGAATCAAACATTTCAAAATAATTGAAAATAGTAAATGCTTGCTTTATCTGGACCTGTCACTACTGATTTAGCAAACAGGCATCAACTGAGGCCCGGAGCCACCAGACATTGGACAAAATCCTCTCTGGATCACTCTGGGTAGCAGAGATGCTTGATTTGTCAGAAGTGAAGAGGAGAACACTTTGTTCGTGCAATCTCCCCTTTCAAGAGTTGCGGTCCACTGAGAAGAGGGTGTCGCTCCTGGTTCATAAACTCTCTCTTAGATAACTGGACTCCTAACATTTTCTTTTTAGTCCACAACAAAACCAATCAACTAACCAATCTCTTCTTTGGGAATCTGTGCCCCTCCTCCCACCTGCACAAGAAAAACGCTGTTAAGGTTGGAAATACACCTGTCACCAAATGTTAGTGGGGCAGTATCCCGAGTCAGGAAAGAGAAGAAGAGAGGGGAAATGGAGGGAAATTCGAATTTTAAGGGGCAGTTCATTGCACTGGAGCAAGGTCAATGTCTTAACCATGGTTATGCAAATGTTATCGTTAAGGGAGGAGCCCTGGTGCTACTGTGGTAAAGTGAGTGGCTGCCAAGACAAGGCAGGTGGTTCTAGCCCAGCAGTAGTTCCATGGGTGGAAGATGAGGCAGTCTGCTTCCATAAAGGTTTACAGCCTTGGAAACGCGAAGGGACAGGTCCTCTCTGCCCTACGGGGCTGCCAAGCTTGGGAAGGGACTCGACCACAGGGGGGTTTCACTGGTTTGGGTATCAGCAGAAGAAGCTGCATTAAGTATATAAGAAATGCTCCGTTTTATTGCTGCAACTTTCCTGTAAATCTAAAATTACTCCAAAATGAGAAAAATGTACATACATTAAAAAAATGTACTTGGAAAAAAAAACACACACGAATAAAACAGTGCCCCCAAATGCATCATATATAAAACAGCCACAAATATCTGAGTTGACCCTTCCTACCTGGGGGGGCGCAACCAGGGCAACGAGGAAAGCAGGGCCTCCCCAGGGAACAAGAGACCGAGCACCACCCCGCAAAAGCAAGAAACATCATAGAACTGGTCACCTTTGCCATAAAATCCCAGGCGCGCTGCCCTACGGCACTGCAGCTTATAGACAGGAGTGCCGGCAAAGAAGTCTTGGTAGACAGCAGGGTGCCTCCAGAGAAGCTGGGGGCCCTGTCCCAACTTTTCAATTGAGGGGTAGAAGACCCTGAATTTTGTGGAAAGATATCAATAGCTCTCCAATTGTTCTTTCCAACCATCCCAGCAAATACCTGTCCCTCATGCTACTCTGAGGCGCAGGGGTTCCGCCTCCTCCGGTTTAAATTCCACCTCCCGGAGACTCCGTCCTCGTTTTCCCTTGGAGTTAAGGTGACACAGAGCAATATTCATTTGCCTGTTGCTTCTGCAAGATCCAAAAGGGGGTCATGCTGAGCAGGCTCTATGTCTGGAGCAGGTGGTGGGAATGAGGGCAAACTTGAGGCGGGCGCACTCTCACCCAGCAGAGGCCTCCTGAAGCAAAGGCAGTCATGGTCAGTGATGAAGTAGGCCGCCCAGCCCATGCACGCTCCAGGGCCACAGGCCCACACTTCAAGGACATGTCTGTTCATACCTACCTCTCCTCTAGGGGCAAGTGTTCTCAGGTTTCAGAAGCCTGCATGGAGAGTGTAGGTTTTACACTGGAAGCAACAAGAGTAAACACACGAGCTAAGGCCTGGCACTGCTCAGGCCTGGCACTGCTCCGAGCCACCACAAACACAAGGAATGGCTCTAGGAGGGTCTGACAGAGACCCAGAGAGCCAACAGGGGACCTGTGGGGAGAGGTCAGCGAGGGGAGATCCTCCTGGGAACCTGGAACTCACAGCCAAGCAGGTTGAGTCTGGGCTGGAACTGAAAGAGCCAGCATTTTTAATGCCTGGGTTACTTGTCAGCCCTTCTACAGTTCAGCACCTTGTGGTGATTAAATTATGAGTCTTTTAAAACTGCTTCTCAATTTGAGTCCGAATGTATAAGTCACCGTTTGGATCAAGAATCTCTAGTGTGTGCATTTATCATCCTGGAATTTCATGCCTCTTAGGGCCAAGGTTAATGGCCTGCTCCTTTATCAATATAGGTAATGTTAGATAAAACCAGAGAGAGAAGGCAGGGAGGAGGGCTGGGGCCTGGATTCCCTCAGTGAGCTCTGCCGGCTGCACCTGCCAACAATATAAGCCGACCAGTGTGCTTCCAGGGGGCTCCCCAGAGGGCCTGGCAAGGTGGAAAATGAATGAAGGAAACCGAGGCCAGAGATGAGGTGAAGCTGTCCCAGGTGCAGTCAGGGCGTGTAGGGTACATCAGGCCACAGGAAGCTGCTTCAGGTCCCTACTACCCAGCAGCCAGCAGGATGGAGCTCAAAACACCTGCCTTCAAGAGGCCAAGAACAGACAGAAGCAGAAGCAAAGGGAGGGAGTGGTGGAGTCACAGGCCAACCCAAGTCCCTGGGTAGGTTTCTCTCTGCAGAACCTGAGCCTAATGCACTGGGTCTGGGTCTGGGTCTCCCTCCCCACCCCCACCCCCACAAGCATCTCTACTTAGTATACTGTGTGTGTGTGTTGGGGGCGGGGTGTCCTCAAATCCACACTGGTTTCCAGGACCCTGGGCTATGAGACTGGCAAACATGCAAATTCCTTTTAAACAGCGTGATTAGATCCCTAGGTACATGTTATAAGATATTTTTCTCAATTAGCACACACAAAATGACAACTGCTCTCACGGGGGTTGGGGGGGGTGTATTTTTGACATTCAGGCCAGGGGGCTCCTCTCCCAACAGGCTGGGGACCACTTACTGATCAGGGTCAGTGCCCCATTTCCACGTGGAGGACCAGAGCTTCCTGGAGGGCAAGCCCCATGCCCCAGGATGCACATACAGCCTCCTCCACAAATGACCTGGTCAGACGGGAGCTCTGCCTAGCAAGCCAACTCCTGGCCTCACCCAGACCCCAGCTCAGCTCCTAGCTCCAGAGTCAGCAAAATAAAATAAAACTTTCTTTCAGAGGTAAAAGCCTAGAGAACAAGGAAGAACAGCAATGCAGTATGGGAGGCCACCGACTGCGTACCGGTACTTAGTATCATCCTCACTTTCACTCTCGCGAGTCCACTCCCTCCCCAGTGCCTGGTTAATAGCATCCATTGCCCATACTTGTCTTCAAAGCCCGCCAGGGCAGGGTCCAAATCCCTTTTCCCTTTACTACATCCAACGCGTTTCTGCTGCCTGAAGTAGACGGTCCTGTTGTAAAGTTCAGTAAAACGTGGCCCAAAGAGGCTAATGAATTGCCGAAGGACACACAGCAGGTGAAGTGCGGAAGGAAGAGTGCCACTCTGCCCATAACCGTTCCTCCTCAAGCCACAGCCTTACCTTGACGGCCTCGGCGTGGGTCACCCGGGACAGAGACTTGTCGTTGACACGCAGAATCTGGTCCCCGACCCGCAGCCCTTCTTTCTCGGCCAGAGAACCCGGTTCCACCAGCGACACATAGATTCCCACGCCGTGCTCCGAGCCCCCGCGGATGCTGAAGCCCAAGCCCTCGTGGGCCTTGGCACGCCGCAGACTCACCAGGCGTACCTCCCCGGGCCCCGCGCCGTCGGGGCCGCCCCAGGAGGGCTGCCTGTAGGAGGAGGTAGTGGGCAGGTAGAGACCCTCCGCCGTGTACTGGTCGAACAGCAGCTGGTCGGAGCGTGGGATGACCAGGCGCAGCATGGGCAGCAGGCGCCGCTTGACCGGGCTGTCCAGCAGGACGCGCAGGGTGCGCACCAGGTCAAAGACGTTGCGGCGCGCGTGGTAGGCGTTCAAGCAGTGGGTGAACTGCTCCCGCTCCGCCTCGCTCAACAGCGCGGTCAGCGCCTGGTGCAGTTGGCGCACGTTGGCCGACAGCAGCCGCAGCCCCGAGCCCCCGCCGCCGCCGCCCGGCCCGGCCGCCAAGACCAGCGAGCCGGTGGAGGACGAGCTCACCGACAGGCCGTCCAGCTGCGCGTTCATCTCCCCGCCGAGGCCCGCACGGACTTGGGGCGCGCAGTCGGGCGGCTGCTGCACTTGCGGCCACTGGCGCGGCAGCCCGATCCCCGGGGGGAGCGCAGGGAGGGCGGCCGGAGACTGGGTTGGAGGGGCGCAGAGACCGGGGCTGGATAGCAGCGGTGCGCTGAGCCCGCGGCTCGGAGTCCCGAGCGCGCGGGGCGCGCGGGGCGCGCGGGGCCGGCGGTGGCGGCCGGAGTCCGGGGATCGCGGAGAGGGCGGCGCGGCGTCCGGGCGCGCGCAGGGAGCAGCTACATTCCGGAGGGCACGGAGACGGCGGTGGCTGGAGTCGGGGGCGCGGCCAGGCTGACCGCCCCGTCACACCATCCCCGGGGCTCCCCCAGCCGGGCTGCCCGCTCCTCTTGGGCTGGGGGACCCCAAAGTCAGAAGTTGGAGCGGGGGCGCTCTACTCCCAGAACCCCCCAAGCCGCCGCCGCCGCTGCAGCAGCGCGGGTGTCAGGCAGGGGCTGCGGGGCATGTCCGCGGCAACCCGGGGTGCAGCTGCCCGGGGACCCCCGCGCCCCTGCGCCGATGGGGCGCCCGCAGAGCCACGCGGACGCGAGCCCGGACTTTGGGAACTGTTGAGCCGCCGGGGGCAGCGTCTTCCAGTGAGTTCCGTCGCCGTCGCCGCGGCCAGCCAGCCTTGGCCCCGCCCCTTGCCCCTCCCCCTCGCCGCCCCCCTCCCCCCGCGGGCTCTTCAGGAAATGACGTCCCGCCTAGCGCCTGGCGGTTGCCTAGAGACGGGGTGAAACAGTCCGGCCCTGGGGGGGAAAGGGGTGAAAGTGGGGATAGGGGTGGGAGGTGTCCTGCGGGCACTGCAAGCCCCAACCCCAACTTCTCCAGCTTTGGAGGTGTCGCGGGAGGACTCAGGAGGTGCTCCTCTGCGATCGCTCGGAGCGTGTGCAGCAGGATCGCTCTGGAGCAATTAGCCAGCAGGCTAATTCGCAACCGTGGGAAAAATAACCAACTTTTCCCCTAAAATGTACTGGGCACTTCACACGAGGTCCTCTTAAAATGCTGCGCTTCTCCCTTGCACATGCACTGCGATGCAAGTTCAAGTTCAAGTGCTGTGAAAGAGAGAGACAGAGAGAGGTAGGGGGTGTTTGTTGAACACCTGCTGTATATAAGCTATGTATTACGTACATGCAGATATGATCGGTACAGAGAGTCAACCTCTTTGCTGATTCTGATGTACTATATATAGATATTTCACAAAGATCTATAGGACAGGGTAGAACTGCCCTTGTGAGTTTCACAGTTATGGGAGTAGAAAGCCCCATCTTTCTCCCAAGGTGGTTTCCAACTGCCTTTCTGATTGCAGCCCAGAGTAACCTCTATACCACCAGGGATATGCTTCAGTATTGACTTAATGGGAGTGTATACAATTATGTAAGATGCCAACATTTATATATATAAATGTTTGCAAGGGGGAAGAGCACCATGTTGAGGTAGAGAGCTAAGTCTGGAATGTCCAGCATTTTCCAGGAAAAAGGTTGAATATAAATATATATACATGTATATATATATTTCAACAAGTTCATGGAAAATTCCATCATATTTTATTTCCATGTTTCCATAAACTTTTTGAAGCCCCTCCCCCCCCCACACACAACACCAAGTCTCCTTTATATATAAAGATTCTCTGCTCTTCCACATCGAGGTCAAATGAGGAGATCCTGGCACCATAACATCAAGGCATGGCCTACTGCCTTGCATCCCTTGTGACAAAATACAATCACATAAAGGCTCCATGCTTTAGCTCTGTGTTTCCATGTAAAGGAGGCTTCCTAAGGAATCTCTTAGTCATCTTTGCCCCATTCCCCAGCGAGCGCGCGCGCGCGCGCGCACACACACACACACACACACACACACACACACACACACACTCCTTCCAAGTCAAACTGTAACCCAGACATCTTCTGGTAGAAACGTCTGGAGTTGCCATTGCAGAGCCAGCCGACTTCTACTTGGAGGAGGGAGAGAAGCTATGCTACCTGAAGGAGAAGGTTTAAGGGGGCCTAGAGGATGGATTTGGGTCTGCTGCGAAAATGAAATTTAGCCACTCTCTGAAGACTGGACTGCACTGAGCTCCTTCATCAACTAGTGGTTTCAGTGTTTGGAGCTTGCATTTGCACTAAGGAGGTAGTAAAGATTCCTTTATTCATTCACCCGCTTATCTGTAGCTAACTCTTCATTCAACACTTTCCAAACATTCTGTGCTAGGTCAGAGACAAACATGCTGACTTAAGGAGGTTGTAGTCTAGCAGAGGAGAGAAAAGAGCCTGGGTAAATAATCAGTTAAAGCCCAGTATGCTAAATGCGATATGGCTGAGAAAACTCAGGGTCAGGCAAGGAGAATAAAGGAGAGCCTTTGCAGCAGAGCAAACACCTGAACTGAAGACACCTAAGGAGGATGGACATTCTTCTCGGGACAATGAACAAGGGGAAGGGTTTCCAACACTGTCGGTCAAATGCACTCCCCAAACTGAGGCAGAAACAAACTTAAGTTTCCCCTAAAATCTTCCATCTTCTTCTCCATGTCCCCCCGATAAACCTATATTACATTCATATCTGGTCAACATATTTGATGTTCACCCGTTAAGCTCACTTTGGACATCTGAGCTCAGTAGATAACGGTGTCTTTATTCCTCCCTCTTCAAGGCCCTTGAAGCCTTTGTGCAACTAGCCAAGATACTTAAGAAAAAAAAATCAATCTCCCTCACCCCCAAAATGCATTAATGCCGTACTTCAAAATGCCACCAAGCAGGGCTTAATTGTATGCAGGTCAGGTATTCTGCAGTGCATTTCATGCTTAGCTTTCACTTAGTTTGTGTTCTAATTATAATTACTGTGATTGGCTTGATAAATGCGTCCCAGGAGCTAGGATCCCCATTCCTAACACTTTTATTTCTGTGCAAAGGATGTTTGTGAAAAGGTATTTTGCTTCAGGCAGCAGAAACCACGTTGTGCCTGGCTCAGGACAAAAAGACACGCTCTCTTCGGCTAGCAGTAGAGACCATCTGGGATGCTGTGCTATTGTTTCGTTGCATGGAGGCCTGCTTTGGGAGGGCAGCGCAGTGTGTGAGCAGAGAAGGGAAATCATGGGGTTCTTCCTTCCATCTAACATAGCCACCTCTGTATCGGTTTGCACTTTGTACCCTCAGACTCAAGGCGGTGTATAACAGTGCTCTAACTCCAAGAATCCTATTTCACGTCTGAGGCTGCTTGTCGATCAGAAATAATCGCTTGGAAACCCAAGATGCCTGGACTCCTGAGGGCTGAACTGCCTGGAGCCTTTAAGATCGGGAAGTGGAAACGCTGCGTTCAGAGCAGACCTGGCCTTGGCTGCCTACTGCCCTCTTCAGAAGGAACATTGCTATTTCAAAGATGCTGCAGGCTTCTCTTCGGTTTCTTCACCAAAGCTCATTGGAAGCTTTATTCATGACTGCTTCCCCTTCTGAGTAATCAATGTCCTTCCCCCTTTGGATGGTGCTTGAACCTGAACTCAGAGGAGCCATTGAAAAGGCAGAAGGGAAGAAGGGTGGACCTTACTCAGCTGAGCAGTGCTTTAGCTTGAACTGGATTTTTTGTTTGTTTCTTACTGTTTGTTTCGGCCAAGAAGCAACATATTGGGTTGCACTCTCTCAGGTAGCAAGCCATCATTCCCATCTCAGAGCCTTCCTCTCCCTGCGACTTCCCCTCCCCCCTGTACAATGGAGCTTCTGAGCCTCCCAGTCTCCCTCGAGGGCAGTTATAAACACCTTAACAAAACTGTTTTCTGTTCCACAGTCACTTCTGTTTTCCCCTTCCCCTCTTATCCATTGACATGTACCCATAGAAGGCAGTAGAGATTAATATAACGATGCATTTCCCATGGGACATACGGCATGCTACAGCCAATGTTTACTGAGTGCCAGGCATTGTTGGGGCACGTTCGGATTTTAACTCCCTCTGAGCCTCCAACTACACTACAAGGAAGGTACGATTATGGCCTTCATCATCATCATCCCTAAACAATAGGAAGCGGAGCTGCAGGGACATGACTTAGCCAAGGTCACCGAGCTAGGTAATGGAAGAGCTGGGGTTTGAGCTATTGCTCTCAATCACGGGGGCTGTTTGCCCCTTGCATGCTTGGTGCAGAGATGCTGAAAGACCCTAAATCAGGATGGTCTAAGGACCACATTTTCTCTAGAAAGTTGGATTAGAAATGTCTGAGGTGGAGAGCCAGTCACTGCAAGGCTCTCTGGGTGGTAAGTTGACCGCCATCAAAAGAGATGGAGATAGAGAGGATTTAGGGCCTGGTGGGGTGGTGGTGGGGTCTCTTGGCCTGAATGAAGGAGGAGAATGAGCGGGAGATCCAAAGCTCTCAGAGACCAGGAATCTCTGGGAACCTTTCCTAGCCCTGGATTTCGGGGTGGGGGGTGGGGGTGGGGGAAGGGCAGGGGGAGAGAGAAGCAGCTGGAATTGTCACGTCTGCACCAGGACCACAGCCTGTCTCTTTCCTGCAATGTCAGTGGGAACAGTATCAGTAGAGAAAAGGGAGTCGTTCTCCTGTATAACTGGTAGATAATACAAACAATATTGATGGCAGGGCAGAGAGATAAGCAGAAAGAAAAGAGAATGCACACAACATCTGAGAAAGAGGAGAGATACAGTCATTTATCTTGCCTTGACTGTAATCCACAGAGTCTGTCTCATGGTCCCCAAGATTCATGTAATGTTTGTGCTGGAAGGGCAGAGCATTAGAACACAGTGTTGCTCCCCGGGTTCAAATCCTACAGAGGGCAGTTGTGCCTAGATCCCTTACCAGTAAAATGGGGGCCGTGGTGCTGTTACTGGCCTTGTGGCAATTTGAAATTGAGCTCATGTACGCCAAATGCTTATTAGCATTATGCCTGGTGCTTGCTGAGCATCCCTGCGATGCTTGGTATCTTCATAAAAGTTCTCTTGCCAGACTGAAAGCAAGCACAATGGCTCTCTTATGTCAGCCACTCCACCCAGTGACCCAATCAGAGCCTGGGTCTAACTCACAGAAACCCTATAGGACAGAGTTGAATTGCTACACAGGGTTTTCAAGGTTGAAGATTTTTGTGGAAGTAACTGCCTCACCTTTTTACCATGGAGCAGGTGGTGGGTTTGAACTACTGACCTTTTGGTTAGCAACCCAACCCTTTACCCACTGCTAGTTTAGCTAGATAGATGGATGGAAGTTTAGATGGATGGATGGATGGATGGATGGATGGATGGATGGATGGATGGATGGATAGATAGATAGATAGATAGATAGATAGATAGATAGATAGATAGATGAACAATTACCATCAAGAGGATTCTAACTCATGGGAATATCATGAGTCAGCGTAGGCGCTCAATACTTAGTTATTGAGTGACTCTTTAGTGTCAGCCAGGCCCAGAGGAGGTACTGTCTTGCTCAGTCCCAGGGGGAGTCAAATAAATGGAATGTTTACAGAGTACCCTCACTTCACAGGCGCCCTGGTGGCCCAACTGTCAAGTGCTCAACAAGGAGCGGAAAGGCTGGTGTTCGAGCCCACCCACTGGCTCTGCGGGAGGAAGACCTCGTGATCTGTTTCCATACAGATTCCAGCCCAGAAAACTCTATGAGGCAGTGCTACTGTCACACGGTCACACGGGGTCACTAGTGAGTCAGAATCTACCCCACAGGACCCCAGAAGAAGAAGCGCTTGACAGGCTCCACTTCTCCTCTCCCTCAAAACATTCTTGTGAAGGGACACCCCACTTCATACATGGGGAGACAGAGTCCGGGCGACGAGCTGGCTTCTCCAATGCCCGCCCACAATGTGTCCTCATTGCAGTTTGCAGAAAGACAGATGGAATGGATGCCGATTTGTCTAACACCGCTTTGGGGGAAGCAGCAAACTATCATGATAACAATAATAAATTGCAGGGAGCCAATTTGAGGCTGGAACGAGGCAGAGCAGTGGAAGTGACCTTATCAGGCGTGCTGAACTACAATCTGATTGCTGCGAAGTCTGGGAGCGCTTCCTTAATCGGGGGTTATGTATGGCTTACACTGGGACACTCCCTCCACCCACCAGCTTGGTTCAAATCTGAGCAGGCCCCACAAAAACATGCTGGCCAGGCACATATCAGCCTGGTTAGCTGGGACAATCCATTCATTCATTCGCTCCATCCAGTCAATCCTCCATTCGTATTCAAAATTTACATCACAGAATTTTTTTTTCAACGTGCCCTTTTTGCTCTGCAACACTGGGAGTTTAGCAGGAATAAGATCTCCAGAGTCCCTGACCTTCTGGAGTGGACAGTTCGGAGCACTTGTGTTGTGTGGATCAAATGTGATCATGGTAGGTGTCTCCAGAGCTCTAAGGTGAGGGTCCCCGGCAAGGCTTCTTATCTGGTAGCCCTTTCTCTGGACCCCCAGCTCCCCACTCCTTTGGCATTAGAGCTCAATGGGTCTTCAAGGTGTGCCCTGTTAAAGGTGCAGACTTTACCATACGTGGTTGCTAACTCAAAGGCCAGTGACTCTAACCCACCTGCCGTTCCGCAGCAGGAAGGTGAAGCAGCTGCTTCCATAGAGATCTGAGTTCTACTCTGTGGGGCAGTTCTACTCTGGCCTAAAGAGTGGCTAAGGCAGCGGTTCTCAACCTGTGGGTCGTGACCCCTTTGGGGGTTGAACGACCCTTTCACAGGGGTCGCCTAAGACTATCGGAAAACACATATTTCTGATGGTCTTAAGAAGCGAGACACCGCTCCTCTATACGTCTCTAAGCGGGTCCGCCCACAGGCGAATACTCCCACATATGAGTACCTGACTTGAAGACTGTTTCCCATGCTACACCATGCTTCAAGACAAAATGTCATTTATTTCTAATTAGAAATAAATATTTCGCAATATATAATTACATATTGTTTTTGTGATTAATCACTATGCTTTAATTATGTCCAATTTGTAACCATGAAAATACATCCTATATAGCAGATATTTACATGATGATTCATAACAGTAGCAAAATTACAGTATGAAGTAGCAACAAAAATAATTTTATAGTTAGGGGTCACCACCACATGAGGAGCTATCTTAAAGGTTTGAGGCATTAGGAAGGTTGAGAACCATTGGGCTAAGGGCTCATTATGAGTTGGAATCAACTCGATGGTAATGGTTTGGTTTGGGGTTTCTGGTGGGCGCAGTGGTTAAGCGCTCAGCTGCGAACAGAAAGGTGGACAGTTTGAGCCCACCAGCAGTTCTAGTCCTATAGGGTCACTATGATCCACAAATGGATCATAGCAATGGATTTGGGTCTTTCTGGAGATGACCTTAAAGGATCACATCACCTCTATGAGGATCAGTTTCTTTGTTAAAACCCCAAACCAAGCCCACTGCTGACCAGTCACTTCCAATCCATATTGACCCTACAGGACGGAGAATTGCTCCGTAGGGTTCCAGGATTACACATCTTTATGGAAGCTGACTGCCCTGTCTTTCCCCCATGGAGTGACGCCTGGGTTCAGAATGCCAACCATTTTGATTGGCAGCTAAGCGTGTTAACCCCTGCACCACCAGGGACTCCTCTATCTATTAAAAGGGCGGTGAGCCAGAGTGGTTGGAAAGCTAAAGAAGAAACACTGGTAAAGCACGCGGCACAGTCCTGGCCTGCAGGAAGGAGCCCTGGGCTTTTCCAGGGATCCCAGTATTTGAGGAAAATTGATAGCATTCCTTCTCTTCTCCATAGAGGTCCCATAAATCTTTTCATTTATTTTCAATTAGTGACGTTCTGAATTACTGTATAATTGCCTCATTTCCTCCCTGGTCCTCAAGGAAGCTTTTTGGGTTTATTTCATTTCATTATAATAGACTTTTATTTTCAGAGTATAGTTTTGGGTTCACAGAGACTTCACAGGCACCCCTCTGCCCCTGCTCACAGATTCTCCCTTTATTAATACCTGGCACGAGCACGATGCACTTGCTATAAATAATGACCCAACGCTAAGACATTATTGTGAACCGAAGCTCATGGATTACCTCTGGGGCATTCTAGGTTCTACGGATTGTCACAAACACCTAATGCCATGTGTCCCCCATGACTGAGTCACATAGACCGGCTTCACTGCCCGAAAAAAAAATGCCCCGTGTTCCACCAATCCATCCTCGCCTGCTCTCCTGAGCTCTTGGCAGCCACCGATCTGTTTTTGATTTTTAACTTCAAGCTTCAAGGGATTCTGATAATGAATGTGTTTCTTGGGACCCTCTGTGTACTGTTAGCCAGCTCCTTTCTCTGCCAGCCCCCATCTTCCCGTCTGTACAGCGAAGGGCTTGGACACAGTCAACTGTGTTTTGTATTCACGGCAGAGGAGGAAGACAGGGAGAAGGAAGGCAGTGGGGAGGCATGGAGACTCCCCTGAGCCTCTGGCTGGATACAGAGTCAGGATTCTGTGCCGAGCGTTATGTCTGACTGTTGCCCCTCCTCTGAATGGTTCCAGGCTTTTAATGTCTTTCTGCCTTGGGGTTTCACATCGCAGCTAATGGTCCAGCTGCCTTCCGGCAGGTTTTGTGATTTTGCCTCTGACTTTGACCATCTTCAAAGTCACTTGGCAGACATTGTTATTACATTTACAGGCCCTGTGTGCCCAACCGCTTGGCAAATTGTGTCAACGTGTGTCTATAGCTATTTGAGAAGAATGCTTGCTCTCTGCATTCTTCTTTATCCTTTGGAAATGTGATATTGTCATTGACCTTCTATGAAGGTAGCAGTAAATGGGAGTTTCAATGTCTTAGTTCTCTAGTGCGTCTATAACATAAATACCACAAGTAGATGGATTTAGCAAACAGAATTGCATTCTCTCACAGTTTTAGAGAGTGAAAGTCTGAACTTAGGACAGCTGGCCCCAGGGGAAGACTTTTGTTTCTGTCTGGGCTCTGGAAAGAAGTCCCTGTCTCATTCCAGCAACTGTGGACCCCATATTCCTTGGCAAGCTCCATGCGTAGTACCACCAGTCTTCTCCTGGGTATAGGAGGTTCTCAACACAAGGACCTTAAGTCAAAAGGCTGTGCTCCACTCCCAGCTCTGCTTTCTTGTAGCTGGCCAGGTCCCTTCTTCTCAACTTCTCTCTCCCTTTGTTTGTATCTCTTGTTGCATGAAAGGTAATATAGGTCACACCCTAGGTGTAGCAGTTACATAATCTCCTGTCAATTTGACTGAAGGGAGTCTAGCCTGTCAATTAGATCACAGCCCATGTGTGGGCATGCCCTTCCTCTGAGGATTCTGGGAAGTCCTGTCTTCCTCCCTGGAGGTAGGACACAAACTCTCCCCGCTACACATTTTGTTGACAAGCCACATGAAGCTATGCAGCCAGAACTCTGGAGCTGGAGGAGCCACGTGGAGTGTCATGTCAATGCTGAGGTGCTTCCACAGGGCTTTTTACCCACTGGCCTGTGATCTTCCTGCTTTCGGTATCATTGCATGTGCTGCGTGGGTCTGTAGAAGAATGTATGGACTAGGATCAGGCATATGGGCTAATATTGGACTTATGATCTTGATCTGGACTGGACCCGGATGTTTTCTTAATATACAATTACTCTTGGATATAAAACCCTCTCCTACACACACAGGAGTGTCTCTGGATTTGTTTCTTTAGTCAACCCAGACTAACACACTAGGGAACCTCCTCTTACATAGGACCAGGGCTGTGACTTAAGTATGGGTTTTGTAAGGGAAACCGTAGTCTTCCTTACAATGGATTAGCTGATCACATCCTGAAGGATAAGTACTTTATTACACAACTACCAGACTACATCACAACATAACCACTGAAAAGCATGGCCCAGCCACCTTGATACAAATTTGGGGAACATCATCCAATCCATGGCAAACATCCTACAGTTGTTGCTGTCGTTAGGGGCCCCAGATTCTGCTCTGACTCAGAGCAATTCTAGTACTACAGAACAAGACGCTGCTTGGTCTGATGCCTCCACCAAATCATTGATGCTTTTGAACCTCTTGTTGCAGCAATTGTGTCAGTCCATCTTGGGAGGGGTCTTGACCCTCCGCTGTACCAGCCATGATGATTTCCTCCAGCCACTGCTGTCTCCCGACAACATTGTCAAAGTCTGTGAGGTGAAGTCGTGCTGTCGTCACATCTCAGGAGCACTCGATTGAATGTCTTCCAATACAGACACATGCATTCTGACAGTGCATGGTATATGTGAAACTCTTCACATCACTAAATTCAAAGGCATGCATGCGTCTTCAGCCTTCTTTATTCATTGTCCAGCTGCCCCATGCATAGGAGGAGATTGAGAATTCCACGGGTTGGGGCAGGGGCACCTGGATCTTCAAAGTGACATCTTTATTTTTTTTGAACTCTTAAAGCAATCTTTTGCAGCGGATTTGCCCAATGACTATGCCATTTGAATTCTTGACTGCTGCCTCAATGGCCAATGATTATGGCTATAAGTAAAATGGCATCTTTGAAAACGTCAATCTTTTCTCCGTTTATCATGCTGCTTCTGATTCGTTCAGTTGTAAGGATTTTTGTTCTCTTTGTGTTGAGGTCTAATCCACTGAAGGTTTCAGTCTTTGTTCTTCATCAATAAGTCCTTTGAGTCTTCTCCTTCACCACGCAAGGTTGCGTCACCTGTCTACCGCGGGTTGTTTATGCGTCTTCTTCAAATCCTGATGCCATGTGACTTTTTTATATAGTCCAGGTTCTTAAATTAGCTAGGTGTACAGATGGAATAAGTATGAGGAGTGGAAACAACCAGACACATCCTACAGTTATTGTCTTCTTTTTTAGGCAAGTGGAATCTTGTTGCTCATATTCATCCATTCATTCAACAAGGATTTAAGTGCCTCCTGTGTGCCAGGCTGTGCAAAGACCTAGAGTGAGAAAACCAGACAGGAAGAACATTTTCAGCATATCTTAAACTGAGAGAACTGAAGAAAAAAGTTGAGTCTCAAGTGGCAATATTCAAAGATTCGATGGGCGAAATATTTAAGGATGCAGGAAGAATCAGAAGAAGACGGAAGGACTACAGAGTCACTATACCAAAAAGAACTAGTTGACATTCAACCATTGTAAGAGATAGCATATACACAAAACCCAGTGGAACTGAAGGAAGAAGTCCAAGCTGCACTAAAAGCATTAGCCAAAAACAAGGCCCCAGGATGTCAATTGAAATGTTTCAACAAGCTGATGAAGCCCTGTATATGCCAAGAATTTTAGAAAACAGATACATAGTCAACTGATGGTAAGAAATCCATATTTGTACACAGTCCAAAGAAAGGTGGCTCAATAGAATGTACAAATTATAGAACAATATCATTGCTATCACATGCAAGTAAAGTATTACTGAAGATCATCCAACAATGGTTGCAGCAGTACATTGACAGGGAGCTGCCAGGCATTCAGGACGGATTCAGTAGAGGACATGGGACAACAGATGTCATTGCTGATGTCAGGTGGATCTTGTCTGAAAGTAGAGAATACCAGAAAGGTGTTTACTTGTGCTTTCTTGACTATTCCAAGGCCTTTGACTATATGGCTCACAGCAAACTATGGATAGCCTTGAGAAGAATGGGACTTCCAGTGCGATCATATGAAACTTATGCATGGATCTAGAGGTGGTTGTGTGAACAGAGCAAGGGAATGCTGCATGCTTTGAAATCCAGAAAGGTGTGTGTCGGGGCTGTATCTTCTCACCATACTTATTCAATCTGTATGCTAAGCAAACAGTCAGAGAAGCTAGATTGTATGAAGAAAAATGTGGCATTGGGATTGAAGGAAGGCTTCTTATCAATCAGATATGCAGATGACATAACTTGCTTGCTTGCTGAAAGTGAAGAGGACTTGAAGCACTTGCTGATGAAGAGCAAGGATCGCAGCCTTTGGTTTGGACGACAACTCCATGTAAAGAAAACCCAGATCTTCACGACTGGACCAATAGGCAACATCAGGAGAAGTGGAGAAACGATGGAAGTTGCCAACAATTTCATCTTGCTAGGATCCACAATCAATGCTCATGGAAACAGCAGTCGAGAGACCAAAGGATGCATTGCATTGGGTAAAACCGCTACATGAGATCTCTTTAAAAGTGTTGCAAAGCAAGGATGCTACTTTGAGGACTAAGGTGTGCCCAATACAAGCCATGGTATTTTCAGTTGCCTCAAATGCATGTGAAAGTTGAACGTTGCATATGGAAGACTGATGCACTAGTGACAGTGAATTGTGGTGCTGGCGAAGAATACTGAAAACAGCGTGCACTGACAAAAGAGCCAACAAACCTGACATAGAAGAAGTAAGGCTAGACTGCTCCTTAAAGACGAGATGGCGAGACTGCGTCTCGGGTACTTTGGCCACGTTGTCAGGAGAGACCAGTCCCTAGGGAAGGACATCATGCGTGGAACTGTGGAAAGGGAGTGGGAGGGGGAAGGCCTCGGTGAGATGGACTGACACCGGGGCTACAACAAGGGGCTCACACAGAAGAAGAATTGTGGTGTTTCGGTCTGTTGTGCATGGGGCTGCTGCGTCAGAGCCGGCTCAACGGCACCTCACGACAAAAGCAATGGGAAGGGCGTTGTGGATAGGTTGACAGGGTTGAACTCTGCTCCTTGTCGTGACTCCCGTTTAGTGGAGAATCACATACGAAGCATGACACTGGCTGTGTGCTATTAACAGAGTGCGTCAGTTCTCTCTGGCTACATAAAACATTGCCAGAAATATGCTGACTTAAACACACCTTCATGATCTCATGTCCACGAGTCAGCAGTGTGGTCATGGCTTAGCTACCGTGTTTCCCTGAAAATAAGACATACCCATAAAATAAGCCGTAGCAGGATCTCTAAGCATTAGCCCAATATAAGCCATCCCCCGACAATAAGGCATCGTGATAGGCGTGGCTCTGAGCGCACCGACGTGGAGCGGTCATGGAGACAGGCAGCCCTGCTCCTCTGCTCCCTCGTGACAGCTGCCATCTCAGAGGGGACCGGGGAGGTGCGGCAGCCCCATCCACAAGGTTGGCTCCCCTGTCAGGTCTTGGTCATTTAGTGCATGCTGCAAGCTGAGGCACAGAGGGAGACATAGAAAATGAAAGTCAAGGTCTCCTCTGGGAAGTGAGGAGCAGGACGCTCTGCTCTAGGCATTGTGTGTCCTGGGGGGAGGGGCGGGGGGGGGGGGGAGCCGTGGCGGCCGGGGGGTTCAGCACTGGGGGTCCATGTTCTAGAAGAAGACGACTTCACTGTGTTTGAATCACTGTAGATTGTTGTGCCCTACTTAATAAAAATAAGACGTCCCCTAAAAATAAGCCATAGTGTGTCTTCTTGAGGAAAAATAAATATAAGACAACATCTTATTTTCAGGGAAACACGGTACCCTGAGGATTGAGCAAGGTTGTCTTCTCATCTGGAGGCTGGACGTGCAAAGATCTGCTTCCAAGGTCATCAGACGTGACTGAGGACTCGTTTTGCTGGCTGGGGACTGCTCTCTAATCCCACAGACTGCTCTCAGTGCCCTAACACATGGCCACAACCTAGAAGCTGACTTCTTCCAAATCAGTAGGGGTATTTCAAAACCAGTCGGCTAGGAGGAAGTCAGATAGAATGTGACATAATCACAAGAATATCATCCCACATCTTTGAGATATATGTTAACCTAGCACCGCCCCCAAAAGTATCCTAATACCTTCACCATATTCCATTGGCTAGAAGCAAATCACCTGAATTCAAGGGGTGGGGAGATGATACAAGGTATGATTAATGAGTGTTCAGATCACCTTCGGATCTGTCCACCATTCAGAAGATGGACCAAGTGTAACCGTGGCTACAGAAGAAATTCCCTGATTGTGCTGAGTGAGGTCGAGAAGACTTGCTCGATGAAGTAAAGGTTTACATTTGTCAGATGAGGAGGGGTCGGCAGGTGGGCAAGGTGGAAGGGTACCCTAGGCAGTAGGAGCAGCACCCAGAAAGACAGGGAGGCAAGAGAGTGCACTGTGGCCCGGGAACTCCACGACACTCTGCAGAGTGGATCCAGTGTGTGTGTGGCCTACTTGGGCTGCAAAGGAGGCAGGCCGAAATCGTGGCAGGTGGTGGGCTAGGCAAGTTTGGCTTTACTCTTTGAGCAGCAGAGAGCCATCAAATTACAGGTGAAGGTTCTCGTTTTCCCGGAGAAGCATCAGGCGCCTTCTCGAAACAGCTTTCAAAGATTTATAGAAACTCTCGTGCTCCATAAAGAACCCTCTCTTTCAATCAAAGATCATACAGGCCAATGACCGTTCTTCTCACCTTGGGCTGATGCAACTTGGCCCCACGTGGTAGACACTGGAGTCGGTCTAGCCTGGGTTCCATTCCTGGTTCTGCCACTTACCAAAGGCTAAGACCTGGAGCAAGTGACTCATCCACCTGGTTCTGTTTCCTCCTCTGTTAAACGGAAATCAGAAATCATAAGGGCCGTAAGGGAGCTTGTTGCTGTCAGATGCCATGGTACCCACTCCACCTCAGGAGGATCTCCGGTGTGCGCGGGAGAGATTGCCCCATTGGCTTTTCAAGGTGATGACCCTGGGTCGTCCTTCAAAGCTACTTCTGGGTGAGTGCAAACCCCAACCTTTCAGCTAGCAGTCCAGCGTTTGACCAAGGAGCCCCGCAGGCCTCCAGTGAAGACTCAATGTAACTGTATGTGCCACACCCTCATCTGGCAACAAATACATATCTCAACTAACATCAGATACTTCTTCCTCCAGCCAAAATACTTCTGCCCTGGCTGCAGGCATGATTTCTCCGCCTTCTCCACTCTACTGATTCTGTGAAAGCTAGCTCATCTCCTCCATAAGCTTCTAGAACAGTGGTTCTCAACCTGCCTAATGCCGCCACCCTTTCATACAGTCCCTCATGTTGTGGTGACCCCAAAGATAAAATTGTTTTTGTTGCTACCTCATAACTGTCATTTTGCTACTAGTATGAATCGTCATGTAAATATCTGATATGCAGGATGTATTTTCATTGTTACAAATGGAATATAATTAAACATAATTAAAGCATAGTGATTAATCACAAACAATATGTAATTATATATTGTGAAATATTTATGTGTTTTCTGGTGGTCTTAGGCAATGCTTATGAAAGGGTCACTCGACCCCCAAAGGGGTCACGACCCACAGGTTGAGAACCGCTAGAACAGCGGTTTGCATCTGCGGCTTACACTGTAAATAACAGAAGCAGCAACAACAGCCCGATGCCAAGCCAGCGCCTTTGAAATATGCATAACGATCGCTTTCCTTTAATTTAATCCAATGGCAGTAATTTCTAGAACAGCCTCTTACATGGGAGCAGTTTGATCTCTGGGGCGTTTTGATGCCTAATTAAAAGGCACTGTAGCCAAGAGAGTGCAGCTACATTTCAGAATCAGTTGTTCTGGTTTTGGAGTTGGAGAAAATGAGGATTTTTTTTTAACTGAACTGTGAGGGGGTTGGGAGAGGTGGCCCGGGGAGGAGATGGGGGCCTTTGTTCATCATGTGGAGACGGCTCTAGGCCACTGTTCTTGCTGGACGGAAAGAGCCCAGGTCCTCCCAAGCCCTCCATCCTTACAGCCCTCCATGCTGGGAAGGCCTGGCGCCACCCTGAGATGGTCGTGGGCTGAGACACGGCGGATCAGTCTTCACTATTCACTTGTGCTGCAGCACCTCCTTATTAAGCAATCATTAGGTGCTGCTGATGGTATAATAAAAATAACTGACATGTATAAGTGTGCCTTCATTACGGTTTCTTAACCTGGGCCTTGTGGTTTTCAGAGGTCCTTGGAAGTTCCTGGAATTGAGCAGGATGTGGTGACTATGTGCACGGATGCGGGTCTCACTCTTCTGGATTCTGTAGTCAAGGACGCAACAGGATGAGAGCCCCCCCAATTTTAAATATTACCTGCCACGGGGACAATATGCTCTTTTCTTCGCGCTTTTCCCTCCCTCCTGGCATCGAACCAAATAGATGTGGGGGATGGAATGGTGACGTTCTTATTACTTTTGCTGTATATGCAGGATACTATTTATGTATCTTTCAAAGAACAATTTTTATTTCTTTATTTTCCTAGCCCTCTCCCCTAGTCCTGGCTTCTTGATAACCATCAAAGTCTGCTTCTTTTGATATGAAAACCATCGTTTTCTTCTATCATAATGGTCTCTCTCGTGCAGTATTTGCCTTATGATCCTTTCTTCATTTGACACTCATGCAAACTTTCCCAAATTCCAGAATCATCCCGAAGGAGGAGATGAGGAAGCTGAGACCGGGAGGCTAAGCCTTTGAGAGGCAGAGGCTAGCCATCATCCATCCAGACAGCAAACGCTGCCTGAGCACCCGCCAGGCACCAGGCACCATGCACGGACTGCTGTGCTACTCCGAGAAGCAAGGAGGTGGCACAACATGGAACAAAAGCCTTGTTGTCACGCACTTTCATCCTAGGGAGGCGAGCCCCTGCTGGTGACACCACTAGATGGAGCGTGCAGGGTGCCAGGAAGTCCATTCCGACACACAGCAGCCCCGCGACAGACCTGCACGGCCCCATCAGGTTTGCTCGGTGTTGTCTTCACGGAAAGAAACTGCAGGTTCTTTTTCCTGTGGAAATAATCACTGGGTGGGTTCGAACCGCCTGCTGTTCGGTTAGCAGCCGAGTGCTTAACTGTTTGCACCACCAGGGCCTCTGGGGTTGAAACATGCTATATTACTTTACTTACATTCACATCATAACCTCTAACAGTTATCAATCGCTACACTAGTGCAGCACAACAAACCATCAGAAATTTTAGTGGTATACAATGAGAGACACTTCTTTGACTCACGAGTCGAAGGGCAGCCAGGGGTGCTACTGCTCTGGACCGGTTGGCTAGGGTCGCACCTGCGTCTGGTTGGCTGGCTACGATGGGGCGCCTCTCCTACAACTGTGATTGCCCTCGATCGGCTGACTTGACCTCACTCTTCAGGTGGAGGCATTGAGCTAAGACAGGGCAAAAGCATTCTGGACAAGTAAACTCAGACCCGAACCATCATGGTTTCTGGCACCTTCTGTTCGGGGTGAGCTGCGGGGGGCGGGGGGAAGCAAGTCAAGGCCCAGTGCAGATCAACAGGAGGGGAGGCATGGCCTTTCTTGATGGGAAAGGCTGCAGTCACATGGCAAGGGGAGGAGGGCAATTGGAATTATTTAATTATCTACAGCTGTTGCGTTCCGAGTGCCATGTTAGTTGACTCTCTCCGATGGAGATGGAACACTGACGTTAGAGGAGGACTAATACTCATCCAAGGTCAAGGTGGGGAAGGAGAGACTCAACCGTGAGGATCCTGGTGTTGGCGGTGCTTCTCGTGCTTACAGGACCCTCCTCATTATGCTGCAGATTCTGACTGGGGCATTCTGGGATGCAGCCGAGAGCCTGTGGGTCTCACAGGTCCATGACCACATTTAAGCATCAGAGGCGTGGGGACTGCTCTGGAGCTAACAAGGAAAATCTAGACTCAGGAGTCAGGGCCTGAGTCTCAGTTCCACATGGCCTCACAGTGTGACCTGATGTGATAACTCCCATCCAAATGAGGTGGGGGGAGGGTGGCCAGGGGCTGTGGCGTCTGGGACATCCTGGAAGGTTTTCAGGGCCAGCCTCCCTTTCTCTGGGGGGACGTCTCGTATCCATAGATGCACTTTTGTTCTGTGTTTAGAGCACAACACAGGCTCTGAAAGGGGAGTTAGGCAGAGCTGAGGCAGGTGCGGGTGCTCAGTCAGGAACCTAAAACTATAAATCTGACCTGAACAGTTAGAACTGTCAGTGGATCCCCCCTATGATGCAGGCTGGACCTGGTCTGGTTTCCCAAATTTTCTGTATTTTTGCTTTGTACCGTTTTGTTTGTTCATATTAGAGTGTCTCTCCGAGGTGTTATGTCAATGGAGGTCAGCTCAGTTGTATGTTTTTCTGGTTTTAGGTGTATGAAACCCAGGATCAATGAACCTAGAGGGGCAGCAAGCAGAATAAGGGGTTCAGGGGGAAGGGGCTACAGTGGTGAAGGGGGGCAAAAAGGAGAAGAAGTCAAGGAGTCTATATAGAAAAAGAATGTTGGAAACTGATTGTGGTAACAATTGTACAATTCTACTTGACGTGATTGAAATTTGGAATGATCTAAGCAATAAATTCCAACTAAACAAACAAACAAAAAACCCAATCCACTGCCGTCAACAACTATGACTCATAGTGACCCTACAGGACAGAGCAGATCTGCTCCGTGGGATAAAGTTACAGGGCTGTGACTTTGCATGGGCAGCAGATCACCTAGTTTTTCTCCAGAGAAGCCATTGAGGGGTTCCAATTACTGAACCTTTGGATAATAACCCAAAGCTTGATACCAGGGCCCCTTTGGTGCCAGATCCTACCAAAATCCAGAGCAGCACTGCTCCTGGGGGTTGCTGAAAGGGCCCGTCTTTAAGGCTGTATAGAACTTCATCTTTCTCCCACAGGCCGGTGGTGGCTTCAAACTGCTGACCTTCTGATACATAATCCACAGGCCCCAGGGCTTTTGGAAGCTCAGACGGAGGAAGGCAACTGGGATGTGGTGGGGACACGTAGCCCAGCCCGAGCTGTGTCGAGGAGGATACTCGGAAGGGAAGCCCAACACGCTTCTTCAAGAATGAATGGGAGTTTGCCAGATAGGAAGGTGGAGAAGGGAAATCTGTGGCCTTTCTCTTACAGAAACCTCATTCAACCAGTGAGCTTCAGGAAGGCTATTCGATCTCACTTAACATCGGGGATTTGCAAATGAAAGTAACGGTGAAATATCATTTTATACCATGTAAGGAAAAATCAGTACCTGACCTTCCCAAGTTTGGGCAAGATCGTGGTGCAATGGAGAAGTACCTAGCTGTTGGAAGTGTGATTGGCATGACCTGCATGAGGAGCTACGTGGTAAAGTCCAGTAGCTTTGGAGACCTGCCCACTGGATAATTCAGCAGCTCCATATCTTGCTGTATTCTCTGGGAGAACTCTCACTCAGGCACCTGTCCCAGAAGTGTGCCAGTTAGTTTGTGCCGCGTAACAAACCGCCCCAAGGTGGAGTAGCAAGGATGACAAGTGTTAATGTAGCTCATGTTTGCACGGGGCTGTTAGGCAAGTCCTCGGAGAGGGCCCAGCTTGACTGACGTCTTGAAGAAGCGTGTTGGGCTTCCCTTCCGAGTTGGCCATTGGCCGAGGTGACAGGAGCAGCAGGGCCCCTGTCCCTCATCCTTCTCCAACAGGGGTCATGTTCACCACACAGCCATGAACAGGAGCTAGCAACCCACCGGTCTGCAGGATGAACTGAGAACATGGGTTGGAAAAGGACCGTCTCTCGGGTTTTGTTTTTTCTTTAGAAAAGCTCTATCGAGGCATTCTTTTGCATACCGCACAACTTACCCCTTAACAGTATACAAGTTGATGTTTTCTCATATCTTCACCCAACTGTGCAATTCTCTCCCCAATCCATGTTAGATCGTTGTCAATACCCCAAAAGAAATTCTTTAGCCATTACCTAACCCCCATCCTCTACCACGCGCAGCTGTGGAGCCCATTCCGACTCACAGAGACACAGCAGGACAGAGGAGAACTGGCCCAGAGGGTTTCCACGGTTGCCTCATCTTTCTTCCTACCACCTTCTGTCTCCATTATAGTTGAAGTTGCCCTCGAAGCCGGTCCAGCTCCTGTGACTTCCTAGATACAGCGTGCTGTCCAGTGCTGTCACATCTTCTCGTATCCTAGCACCATCCTGGAGGCTTTGCTGTTACAACCTGGTGAAAACCAGGGGTTTTCATTCGCTACTTCTCAAACGTGGATCACGAGGTCTTTCTTCCTCATCTGAGTCTGGAAGTTCTGCTAAAACCTGCCCACCCCGGGTGATGCTCCTGGTATTCAGAATACCAGTGCCATCGCAGCCATCACCGAACCGAGGACACATGCAGGCCACAGGAGGACCGACTGCCAGGTGGAGCGCGGTCCATCGCTGTGCTGTTGTTCAGTGCCATCCAGCTGGTTAAGACCCTTGCTTGCTCAGCACACAGATCACAGAAGTGTGCTGAGAGGACACAGCCCTGTCACACACCTTTCCGGATTTTAAACCATGCTGCATCCCCTCGTTCCACTGACGCAGCAGAAGGAAACACCGCCCAGTCCTGGACTGCCTCATAATTGTTCCTATGCGTGAGCCCATGGTTGCAGCCAAGATGCCAATCCATTTCCCGAGAGCCTGCCTCTTTTTCCCTGCCCCATCCACTTAACCAGCATGATGTCCTTCTCCAGGGACTGGTGGTTTTTGAAAACATGTCCTAAGTATGTAAGACTAAGCCTTGCAATCCTTGCCTCCCCGGAGCCTTCTAGCCGAACTCCTTCCAAGCATGCAGCCCGTTTAGCAGTCCGTGGTACTTTCACTATTCTTCTCCAGCCCCATAATTCACATGCTTCTATTCCTCCTGGGTCTTCTCGATTCGATGTGCCCTTCCACATACATGTGAAGTGAGAACAACCATGGTTTGGGTCAGGTGCACCTTAGCCCACAAAGGAACGCCTTTGGTTTGCAATACTCTAAAGAGGTCTTGTGTAGCAAATTTACCTAATGCAACTAATCTTTTTAAAGGTGATTATTTATTTATTATTTTAAATCATTGTATTGGGGACTCTCACTGCTCTTGTCACAATCCATCCACCCATCTATGTGTCAACCACATCTGTACATACATTGCCACCATCGTTTTCAAAATATTTTCTTTCTACTTGAGCCCTTGGTATCAGCTCCTCATTTTCTCCCCTTCTTCTCCCACCCTCCCTCCTTCATGAACCTTTGATAAGTTATAAATTATTATTATTTCCATCTTAAATTATCTGCTGTCTCCCTTCACCCACTTTTCGGTTGTCCTCCCCCGTGGAGGGGGTCACATATAGTTCCTTATAATAGGTTCCCTCTTTCCAACCCACTCTCCCTCTACCCTCCCAGTATCGCCACTCATACCACTGGTCCTTAAGGGATTATCTGCCCTGGATTCCCTGTGTTTCCAGTTCTTATCTGTACCAGTGTACATCCTCTGGTCCAGCCAGACTTGCAAGGTAGAATTTGGATCATGATAGTGGGGGCGGGGAGGAAACATTTAGGAACTAGAGAAAAGTTGTATTTTTCATCGTTGCTACATCGCACCCTGACTGGCTTGTCTCCTCCCTGAGACCCCTCTGCAAGGGGATCTCCAGTGGTCTACAAATGGGCTTTGGGTCTCCACTCCGTACTCCCCCATCATTCACTATGGTAAGATTTTTTGTTCTGATGATGCCTTACACCTGATCCCTTCGACACCTCGTGATCACATAGGCTGGTGTGCTTCTTCCATGTGGGCTTTGTTGCTTGTGAGGTTGATGGCTGCTTGATTACCTTCAAGCCTTTAAGACCCCAGATGCTATACTTTTTGATAGCTGGGCACCATCTTTCTTCACCACATTTGCTTATGCACCCATTTGTCTTCAGTGATCCCTTCGACACCTCATAATCACACAGGATGATGTGTTCTCCCATGTGGGCTTTGTTGCTTCTGAGCTAGAGGGCCGCTTGTTTACCTTCAAGCTTGTAAGACCCCAGACCTATATATTTTGATAGCCGGGCACCATCAGCTTTCTTCACCACACTTTCTGTGCAACCATATTGTCTTCAGTGATCATGTTGGGAAGGTGAGCATCACAGAATGCCAGGTTATTAGAACAAACTGTACTTGCATTGAGGGAGGACTTGAGTGGAGGGCCCAATGTCCACCTGCTACCTTAATACTTAACATATAAACATATGTACATAGATCTAGTTCCCTATCATTATATGTAAATATATTTACATATGTACATGCCTGTATTTATACCTGTATAAATGTCCTTTGCCTCCTAGTTCTTTCCTCTATTTCTTTTTACTTTCCTCTTGTCCCACTGGCATGTTTGACCTTCATTCATTCGGCTTTTATTAATTCCTCTTGTCTGCATTGTACTTGATCAAGCCCCAGGAGGCATCCTATGCCCTCCTCACCATCGATTTTAGATCACTCGCTGTTTCCTTGTCTCTGGGTTTGTTGGCTCCCCCTAACCTTTCACCTACCTCCCCCTCTCATCCCTCCTGGAACCATTGGTCCATTGTTTTCTCCTCTGGATTGTTTATCTGCCTATCTTATCTAGATATACATGCAAAAATAATAATAAACACAAAGGCAAAATGAAAACAACAACAACAAAGAAAAGCCTATAAATAGTTCCAGGTCTGTTTGTTGACCTTTATGAATGTTTTCCGATAGAGTCTGATGAGGTGCCATGCCTTCCACCCAAAGTCTATTTTTGGGATTCCTCAGGGACTTCATTGCTTTGCTCCCCTTAGTGCTCTGTTGCACGCCCTCAGTGTTTCACCCCGGTGTGGTGGGGTCAGATCGGGCACAATTCCCACACTGTGCCCCCAGTTGCAATTCATCTTTTGATCTCTTGACTGCTACTTCTGTGAACATTGATTGCGGATCCAAGCAAGACACAATCCTTGAAATTATCAACCTTTTTTCCATTTATCATGATGTTCCTTGTTGGTCCAGTTGTGAGGATTTTGTTCTTCTTGACATTGAGTTGTGATTCATACTGAAGGCTGGAATCCGTGGTCTTCATCAGCAAGTGCTTCAAGCCCTCCTCTCACTTTCAGCAAGCACGGTTGTGTCATCTGCATATTGCAAGTTATTAATATACCTTCCTCCAATCCCGAGTCTACATTCTTCTTCACCTAATCCAATTTCTCTGAATATTTGCTCAGCACACAGATTTAATAGGATACAACCCTGTCACACACCTTTCCTGATTTTAAAGCACACAGTAGTCCCTTGTTCCATTCATGCAACTGTCTCTTGACCCATGAGCACAAGCAAGTGCTGGAATTCCCATTCTCTGAATTCCCAGTCTGTCTGTAGCGTTGACAGGTTAGATGGTATCCCACAGTATATGGTCCTCTTTGGTGACTGGGTTCTTTCACTGCGCACACTGCTTCCAAGGTCCATCCCGTTGTAACAGGTATCAGTTCTTGATTCCTTTTATGGCGGGATCATGTGTCATTGTATGAACACACCACAGTTTGTGCAGCCTTTCATCAGTTGATGGGCATTTGGGTTGGTTCCACTTTTGCCTACTATGAACAAACCCCGTGAACATTCATTGCAAGTTTTTCTATGGACAAACTGGCGTCTTTCTGTTCTCCTGGATCTATACCTACAAGTTGAACAGCTAGGTCATGTGATGACTATGCTATCTACTAGACTGTCTTTCAAGGTGTGCTTAAGTCATAGCATTTTATTAACCTCAAGAGTCAGCCCTTTGGAGGTTTCTCCAGTTCCTTCTTTGCTGCTGCTGCTGTTGTTTGCCAGGTTTTCTGGGGCCGGGCTTCAGATGTGCTGTGGGTCCAGGCCCTATGAAGTTCATGATGTTCTAGCAGCTCTGCCAGTGCCTCCCGTTGGGCTCCGATCAAGCTGTATACACAACAGCTTCCCCACTTTCATTAGGTCCAGGGAGAATCTTTTCCTGGTTCCATATCACTCTGGTTCGCTCTGCTGCAGAGCCTTCCCTAGCCCCTGCCACCAGGCCACTAGGGTGGGTCTGGATGTCATGTCACTTGTCCCCCTCATCTTCCTGAGGACCTGAGGCAGGACAGGAGGCATGTGGTGCAGGTCAGAAAATAAAGTTGAGGGCAGAATTGAAGCAGGGATTTCCATTTCCTTTCTCATCCCTTCCCCACATGATAGAAGTCATATATGCTCGTTATATAGAAATTAGAAAATATAGACCATTCAAAAAGAATAAAAGCACACTTTTAAAAGGTTCACCCCCAATTTCAGCATCGACAAAAACCCCACATTAACATTCATTAATATTTTGGTTTATAACTTTTCTTCATCTAACTAATTCATGCATTTATTCATTAAATGTTGATTGTGTGCCTACTAATGGATGGGTACTTTACTTGCCTCTGGGGACATTTTTCTTTGCATATGTACATGTGTGACTGCATACATCTCTTCCTAAAACTAAACGAGGTATACAGATACTTTATCCTTTTACTTTATCCACCATTCTAACAATATCATCTACATCCCTTTATGACAGTGCATGTCAATCTACAGCGTCATTCTGGGTGACCACACAGAATGTGTCAAGGTTGTCTTAAATAGTCCGCCACCATCTGCAGAGCATCTAGTCAGAAGAAGATCAGCTGTAGCCACAGGCGAGGGACTTGAACAACTTTGCTATCAGACAGAGATGGCCGTACACTTGATTACGGTGGATCCAACCATGGTATAATATGATTGATACTTGGTCAGTTGACCTCTCTCTTGACCCAACCTGAATTTTCTCTAGGCTTAAGTATCACTCACTTGTTCCACAACAGAAATTTCTTCTCTGACTTTTTAGATATTGTGGGTGGTCATTTCTTTCTTCCTCTTTATTTTTATCTTTATGTTATTATTACTTTCTTCTCTCTGTTTCATTTTGGTTTTATTATTGCTTCTGTTAGGTTCCCCAGTTTGCGAATCAGAGAAGGAGTGGATGATGCCTAGAGACAATAATTGATGCAATGGGTTATTGGGAATAGGGATAAGGACAGGAGGGTAATGGGAATTGGGGAGCAAACAATGAATGCAGGAGGGGCAGGGAGCATTAGAACCGATTGCGATGATGTGTAGACAACTGTTTTAAAAAAGCAATTTAACTAGGTAAGTGTATGATATGTGAATATTATACCAAGAAAACCGCTAAAAAAAAAGAGAGAAAGAAACCAAACCTGACCGATGGTTACCACGGTGAAGGAGGGAGAGTTTGTGCTTAAGGAGGGCATTGCATTAATGTTCATGGTGGTGGCGTCATTTGGAAAAGGAGATCAATAATGATTGTACAACACAACGAGGATAATCAGTGGCACTGAAATTATACATGTAGACGTTGTTGAATTGGAGAATGTTGTTTTGTGTATTTTTGCCACAATTAAAAAAATAATTACAGGAATAACGATGAGTACAAAGAAGAAGAAAATGTTCTAAAATTGATTGTGGTAATGATTGTACAACTCTTTAAAATATGACTGAACTATTGAATTATATGCTATGTGCATGAAGCCCAATAAAACTGTTAAAATAAAGAGTCCACCACAATTTATTTATTTTGCATCTCTTTGGCTATCAACATAGTTATAATAAACATTTGTAAAAATTGGATTAGTCCTTCATAGAAATAGAACTTCTAGGTTAAAGGCTACATTCATTTTTAAAGGCTGCTATTGAGACATGTTGCTTGTTCACTTCTCAAAAAGATGATATCAGTATAATTGCCCATCAGCAGTGTAAACGAGAGCCATTTACCTACCCCTTCAGGAATATCTTGGTAACCTGGGAAAGAGGTTATTATTTTTACTCTTTTCTTATGTGAAAAGTGAACAAAAATAGTATTAGGTCATTTTATTTTTTGGTCACTGATAAAATTGAGCATTTCTTCTTAAGTCTTTAGCCCATTTTTCAACAGGGGAGCTTGTCTTTTCCTTATCAGTGTATGAGCACTCCGTATACCCGGGAGCCTTGGTGGCATGGTGGCTATGTGTTGGACTGCTAACCACAAGGTCTGCAGTTTAAAACCATCCGTGGCTCCTCTAGAGAATGTCAGGGCTTTCTACTCCCATCAACGTTTATAGTCTCAGAGTTGATTCAAAGGGGCAGTTCTACCCTATCCTATAAGGTTACTATGAGTCAACATCAATTCTGTGGCAGTGAGTTTTAGAGTTTTCTTAATATCATAAAGATATTCAGACCTAAGCCCCTGGCTTCCCCCCCTCCCCTCCTCTCAATTGCAAACATAATAGGTGCTTTCTAGATTTTTTTGTATTGGTAGAAACCGTTCAAGGTTGCGGTATGCCCTGGGTCCAGTGCTCTGAACACTGGCAGGGTGAGAGCATATTTGGCCAAGTCCATAGCTGGTGACAATGTGACTTGTGTGGCTTCTGTACTCATCAGGATAAACTAGATCAGGGCATGTTTATAAAAATGTAGATGCTGGATGGGTCACAAAACAAAGGCTTATTTCTCGCTCACCCCACACAGGTCCGTGGCAGGTTGACCAACATCTGCTCCCTGTCTTTATTCAAAGACTCAAGGAGTTGGACAAGCTCCTGTCTGGAACCTCAGGACCAGTGAGGAAAACAGAAACCATGCTGTCCTTTTACATAGAGAATTTAACACAGAGAATTGTTTGGATGAATGCTTGTTAGCTGTGGTAATTACACGTTTTTGTGTCAACTTGAAGATATGAGTGTGGGGATGGAGTCTAGCCTGTCAATCAGGTCACAGCCTGATGTGGTGGGCAAGGCCTTCTCATAAGGAGGATTCTGGGAACTTTCTCTCTCTGCCTTCACCTTCCTGCCAAGGTATCACTCAAAGACCTGCCATAGCCTTGTATGCTTCCATAGCCATTGGATCCACAAGACTCTGCACCCACCGGCCTGTGATCCTCCTGCGTTCTGCATCATTGCAGGTGACTGTGACAGTCCGAAGAGGAATTTATGGACTCGTAGCAAACTTATGGACTTGATTTGGATGAGGCTGAGATGTTTTCTTGCTATCCAATTACTCCTTGATACAAAGCTCTTTCTTACACCTAGATGAGTGTGAAGGAATTTGCTTCTCTCGTCAATCCGGCCTAACACAGTGGCCATCAAGTTGATTCCAATCAGGGCGACCACATAGACTACAAAGTAGAACTGATCCATGGGGTTTTCTTGGTTACAATCTTAACAGAAGCAGACCACCAGTCCATGGCCCGCCACGGTCCATTGCCCACTCCCAGGCGAAGGAGCCCAGTGGTGCAGTGGTTAAGGGCTTAGTTGCTAACTGAAAGTCGTTCGTTCCAGCTCATCAGCTACTCTGCAGGAGAAAAGTCTTAGCATGTGCTCTTATGAATCGACCCTACAGGGAAATTCTACTCTGCCCTACAGGCTTAAAGGAGCCTTGGTGGTGTAATGGTTAATGTGCTAGGCTGCTAACTGCAAGGTCGACAGGTGGAAACTACCAGTCACTCCTCAGGAGAAAGAGGAGGGGTTTCTACACCCATAAAAGGTTACCATCTCAGAAACTAATGGGCAGGCCTACCCTGTCCTATGGGGTCGCTACCAGTCCTCATGGACTGGATGACAGGGAGTTTGCCTTTGGGATTGTTCCTGGGAGGACTTAAGTCAGAATTAACTCGTGGCACATCACAACCGTTGGATGGGTTCAGACTGCTGAACTTCAGTTAAATAGCAAATGGTTGGCGCCACTCAGAGACCTCTTAGCTAGTTGTTGAGGTGCAAAAAGTCAAAAGGAAGCTGTGGTGTAATGCAGAGAGAGTAACTGCAGAACGCAAAGGCCACTCACAGGAGCGAGGGCATAAAGCAAAGTGGTTGCGGCTCTCCGAGCCTAGCAATGCAGAGGGGGGTGCCACACAGCAGATCCCTGGAGCTCTGAGGAGGGGCTGCTGCTCTGTGGGGGCTGGCACCTCCCAGGAGATGTGCTGAAGCTGGTTCTGGTAGGGCTGGAACGGACTCTTCTTTCCAGGATGAAAGGCTGTTGCTGTGGCGACGCAGAGGGTGTTGGTATTCAGAAAGAAGTAGACAAGGCCCTTCCTCCCCCTCCAGCCCTGCAGCCTCTCTGGGTGGCCTCTCCTACAAACCAAAGGCTGCCAGCTGCCAGTGAAGCTCTGGCCCCACAGAGTCAGCGCAGAAGGGAAGTTGGAGGTCATACTGGCACTGCCAGCCTTATGGCTGAAGGAAAGGTGGGCATAGCAGTCTGAAGACCTCTACCCCAGTGACCCCATTCACATCCTGGTGGTCAGAGCCAGTCAGGAGGCCACGCCTAATGCTCTCCCCCATGTAGCCCAGATCTGTGGGCAAAAACTGATCTGACACAACTTCTAATTCAGCTTCCAGGTTCTACCGGCCTGTGACTGTGATTCTGACGATAACAACGATGACTGTGGCTTCCTCTGTTGTCAGCAGCTAGTCTGAGGTACCCTAAAGCCATGTTACCCCAGCAACTGGTTCTCAGGTACCGTAAGGCCCTGTTACCCCAGTCTCTGGTTCGTAGGTACCCTAAGGCCCTGCTACCCCAGCAGCTGGTTCTCAGGGACTCTAAAGCCTGTTACCTCGGCAGCTGGTCTGAGATACTCTAAGGCCCTGTTGCCTCAGCAGTAGGTTCTGAATTATCCAAACTGTGGTCCAGAGCATCGACATTGCCTGGGAAGTCATTAAAACTACAGAACTTCAGCCTCTGCCCCACCCTCACCTCTGCCTGTTAACAAGATCCCCAGAGGACTGGTTTGCATTAGCTTTGAGAAGCTGTTCTCTGGGTCCCAGTTTGTCTGGTGCTCTTTCTTTCAAGCAAAAAAAAGGAGAGCTTGCTTTGAGTCTTGGCCTCAAGGAGTTCTGGGAGTGCCGGGGTTATGAGAAGACAGGGCCATTGCTCTGTACAGGGAGCTATGACAGCTAGTCCTACCTGCACGAGCTCACACTCTGGGGCCCAGGGCCCTTCCTCTGCAAATAACGGAGCCATCTCTGGACATAGCCCCGAGGGAGAGAAAAACTCACGCCTGTGCGCCGCACACGGAAAATTAAAGGCACTTAAAAATAAGGGCTTTGTACAACTTGTTGCTGCAGACATTCATGGATTGACATGTTGTAGAGGCAAAGAGATTTGTTCTTAATGAACTTGTCTTGGATTGGAGGGCTACTGGCAGGGGCGATGCTTGCTTCTTGTCAGGGCACTGCCTTGGTGCAGTCAGCACAGGAGCCAGGGCTTCCACCTTCATCACCAACTTTCTTACCAGCTTACAGGAAGGATGTTCTACGTGACCTGTCAGCAAGTGAGCGCTGTGGAATGGGGTCAAGGAGCTGTAAACACATGGCAGCTGGCTGGCACCCTCCAGTGGAGTCCCTCCCCACTGGTCATTCAAGGAGAGAAAGAACATTTCCACCAACATGAAATTACTATGGATTCTCCAATTAAAGGCGGATATAAGAGGAACTGACACTAATTCAAGGTTGTCAGTGTGTGGGGTCCAATTCCTCCTCACCAGGAAGCTTCCTATCACTGGTGGGTGTGCAGAACGCCCACTGACCTGATCCAGAGGCACGTGGACTTTGTGGCCCGAGAGAGAGAGAGAGAGAGAGAGAGAGAGAGAGAGAGAGAGAGGGCGGCAGGGTGTTGTGCCCTTCCTTGGGAGCATCCTCTGAAAGAGAAGACAGTTTATGAGGAATGAACTCTCTGGCCTAGCCATGCCCTGGTACGCGAGCCCTGCTCTCTGAATCCCCCCATCCTGCCCATGAACTAGGGCCCCTGAAAGCAGTCCAACATACGGTGTCACTATTCCAATCCCATCACATCTCCCTGTTGGCTCTCATCACATTCCAAAATATTTATTCATTTGAATAATTGTTTAGTCCCCAGCCTCTGAGAGTGACAAGTGATGACAGCAGATGATTCCCCTCTCTGTCTGAAAAGTGATGGTCCCATCAGCCGTGAGGACAACATGCAGCAACTCTGCTCAGTCTCTTCACCATTCCTGTCCATCTTCTTATTTTCTGTCAGGGGCATCTTTATGGCTCTAGTGTCCCAGGCTCAAGACCCAAAGTCATCTACTCATCCACTCAAGCACTTACTGAGTACTGACTTTGTGCTGAGCCCTGATCCTGCCCTGTAGCTTTATGAGAAGTAGCCTTTACATGCGTGACTATACAGGGCCTAGCATAGCAAAGCTCTAAGTCAATGCCGGTTGGAGGGACAAATGGGTAGAATGGTAGGATCTATTGGCTATATCTCTGCAGTGTCCTTTTGTCTGGATACTTTTGCTGGAAATAGAACCTTCCTTTAATATTCCTTGTGGGCTTGAACATGACCCCCTCACACTCTCTATCCCTTACCTGTCCATGTGTCCAAAGGCTAGCGAATCAGACTACCTGCAATGTTTTAGTCCCAAAGATTAATGTCAAGCATAGGCATGTGAAAGAAACAAGACCAGAGTCCTCCCTGGGCCCTTCTGGTTAGCACCAGTTGAAGAAAAGCTCTCTTCTTGGGAGCACAAAGCTAGCAGGATGCTTGTTTAAAGCCACAAGAGAAAGCTTGACTGGGAGATGAAAAGATGGGAAATGAAAGAAGAAATAAAGAGGAGGAGAAGGAGGAGGAAAGGGAGAATAAAGAAAAGATAAAGGATAAAGAAGAAGGGTGGGAGAAGACACTCAGGGTCATCATTTAAGCCCCCACTGTGATGAGCCAGTTATAGTCTTATACTTTCCAGTTGCATGAGCCAATGAATTCCATTTCTTTGACTTGAGGCCACTTAAAATTGGCTTCTCTTACTTGTAACCAAGAGACTCTTTTCGGTGCTGAGTGAGTAAATAAATCAATGACTGCTTGAATTATTGAATTAATGAGTTCCATAAAAATAAAACTGGCCAATACCCTCACTTCCCTTGAGAGCTAGTGCTACAAACAGAAAGATTGCATTAGATCTTCCTGGTTTCCATTGGGGGCTGTTTGATTGTCTGCTGTTGATGCTAGCTCTTGAATTGTAAGTGAAAAGTGTGAGGAGAAAACAGCCCAGTAAAAATAATGAGCTTCTGGGAAAGCTAGCTATTCAACTCTGGCTACAGATTACAGACTCTAGGCATTATTATAAAAGGAAAATTGAAGCAAAAAGCCAATAAAAGGCAAAATTCCCCCAGAGGCCATTTCCCCATTGCTCTACCCCAGTTGAAGGCTGAATTGTGTCCTCCAAAAGAGACATGTTGAGGTCCTATCCCCAATGGCCTGTGGATCTGTTTGTAAATAGGATCGCAGCAAATGTAATCAAGTTGAGATGAGTCATACATGAGTAGGGTGGGCCCTAAATTCAGATTGGTGTCTTAATAGGATGGGAGCGATTTGGACACACAGAAGAGACACGCAGGGAAAAGGTAGCCAGGTGAGGATGGAGACAGTGATTGGAGTTATGCTGCAATAAACTCAGGAATGCTTGGGATCTAGAAGGTAGGAAGAGGCAGAGGAGGATTCTAACCTAGAGCTTTGGGTGGGAACATGACCCTGCTCAGCCCTCCAACCTATGAGAGAATCAATTTCGGTTGTTTTAAGTCACCCAGGTTGTGGCCATTTATAATGGAAGCCCCAAGTAGCCAATACACCCCACTCAAGCAAACTATCGGAAGCATGTGTGATCCAAATGTGACCATACCTGTGGTCATCCTCTCCCCTCTTCCAGGACGCTTTTCCCAGCCAGCACTTTTCAATGGCCTTTCAATGCCATTGCCACAAACACAGTCTGGAAGCAATAGAAGGCTTCCAAGGTGAAGGGATAGGGGGTGGGGAGTTGAAAGCATGGTACCTGAGCTGTATCTTGTAGGCCAGGAAAGGTAGGAAGAGCTAAGCCATTGGGCAGAGAGCTGGGAGCAGAATGAGCTCAGCCACTGAGGCATGGGATGGAGTAGAGAGAGGATGTCTGAGCTGGTATAGGCAGAGGTGCAGTTAGTGAAGCAGCAGAGGTCAGTTCATAAAATTCTTTGTAAATCATACATATTTCTAAGTTCCAAAATCTGATACTTATGTTATGGTCCTCTCTAGGATAGTCGGAGCAGAAACTTAGGACTATTCTTAAACCATACTAGCTTCAGACCAGACTGGAGATTTGCTTATGCGAGAACCTGTTGGGGGTGGAATCCCAACTCTGCATTTATATTAAGTTACCTAGGTAATTTGGATGCTCACTAAAGTTTTCAAATGGTTCCTGTTATTGCTGGGAAAGTGTGCCATTACGGCTAGCTTCCTTAATGGAAACTGAGATTTAACCAACTAGAGATTAATTTTCCCAACAAAACAAAACATCTGGAGCTAGACCACCTTGGGTCACTGGAGCTGTTTCGCGAGTTGTCAAGAAAACAGTCTAGATTTTGCTTTACCAACCTTCACAGGTGACTTTCATTTCTCTGTCGAGATGATTCGTCTTCTGCTGACCAGCAGTCCCTGTCTCAGACAGGAAGAAAGAGGAGAGGACATTGATTACTTTGTACAGTTGAATGTCTCCCTTTAGATAAGGAAAGCAAGCGCTTCCCTGGAAGCCCACCTCATGGTCTTCCCGTTCCATCCCATTGACCAGAAACCGGCCACAAAGCTGCAAAGGAGTCTGGGAAGTAAGATTTGTTGTTGTTGGTGGGGTGTTTTCTTTCTTTCTTTTTTAAAATCCTTTTATTGAGGCTCCTACAACTCTTATCACAAGCCACACATACATCCATTGTGTCAATCACATTTGTACATTTGTTGCCATCATCATTCTAAAAACATTTGCTTTCTACTTGAGCCCTTGGTATCAGCTCCTCATTTTTCCCCTCCCTCCGCCCCACACCTTCTCTCTCTCATGAACCCTTGATAATTTATAATTTTTTTTTATGCCTTACACTGACTGATGTCTCCCTTCACCCACTTTTCTGTTGTTTGTCCCTCTGGGAGGGGGTTATATGTAGATCATTGTGATCGGTTCCCCCTTTATCCCCCCACCTTTCCCTTATCCTCCTGGTATTACTACTCTCAATATTGGTCTTGAGGGTTTATCTGTCCTGGATTCCCTGTGTTTCCAACTCTTATCTGTACCCATGTACATGCTCTGGTCTAGCCAGATTTGTAAGGTAGAATTGAGAAAGCATTAAAGGACTAGAGGAAAGTTGTATGTCTCATTGGTGCTGTGTGGCACCCTGACGGGCTTGTCTCTTCCTTGTGAGGAAAGCAAGATTGTTATTGAGCACATTGCCACCCCAAGCAAAATTGAGAGTCTACAGGAAAAGCGGAAGAAGAAATGAGATATTAGGTTATGAGGAAGAAGATTGTACTGGAAACTGTGGAAGACTTTTAAAGAGTAGACCCAGGAGTGAATTCCTACCATCCTCACTGCAGGTTAAGGATGAATTGAGAGTGGACATGACAGGAGCAGTGGGCCAAGAGGAGGCTGCTGCATCCAATGTGGTGATTGGGGATGAAGATCCGGACTGGGGTTTGCGGATGGAGTCCAGAAATATTTCACAGTAAAATTAACAAGACTGAATAGGTTGTTTTAGATCCAATCGGAGGAATGGGGACAATAAAAGAAAAGAAGAAAAGACATGGGTGACATGGAAGGAGTCGGTGAGATTTCTGGTTTTAATCAATGAGAGGCTGGTGCCACATGCCCCTGGAGATCAGAGTCATGCAGAGAGGAATATTTAGTTCGGGGCAAAACACTTGACCTCTCAGTATTGCAGGTGAAGCGTTCACATGATGTGGATGAATGTGATTGTCAAGGACCCAAAGGCCAAGAAAGGACAGAGGCCCCCACATGCAGGCAGTCTGGGTCTCCAGAGAGAGGCTCAAGTGCCTTTAACTTAAGGCACCTGAACCGCACTCACATCTATTGCTGTTGTTGTTGTATTGGTGGGATTTGGGGAGGGGGGGGGTAGATCTTATTGTTAGTAATATGTACTTCATATAATGCTGCAGCATATAATTTGCTGATGTTATCATTCCCAGACGTTCAGTTGCCGATCAGAGTTGAATGGATTTAGAAGAAGAAAGAAATGCTGAAGGAGAAAGCAAGAATGAGGAAGAAGAATGGAAGTTGCCAAAACTGTTTGTAGTGCAAGGACTCACTAAAGTTTGTTCCAAATGAAATCAGGCGCTCCCACAGCTGGAAAGCATGGACCCAAACACTGATCGCTTTGCTAAAGTCAGGAGGCAGATTTGGGGGGCATCGAGAAGTGGCCAAGCAATAGTGGAAGAGAAAAATGAGAAGGCCTACACAGGCAATTCTCAGTAATTTTCTAGCTAGAAACATAATCCTCATTCCCAGGAATCATCCAGAACCTTCCACACGTGGAGTTATCACCGCAAATGACAAAATACCGCTATCGTCCAACTTGTCATCAGAAGAGTACATTTTTATGATCGTGTATATTTTATGTGTATATGCATATATTAAAAGATATCCATAAGTTTATGTGTAATATTTCCAATCTCCAAAGACAAAGATCAGATTTATGAAGATAGTGAACCACACACCATCCTCTGTAGGTATGTATCTTGAAGGTCACTTGGCTGGAGAGCACCTCACATCGGCTGGGATCAAATTATTAAGAGAGGAGAAGGGGCTGTTGTCTATTGTGTGGCTGCCATGCAAAGCTGTGATGAGGTCCCCCAGGCAGGTAGACGGCCCTATCAGAGGGATGAGGGATGCTGATGGGAAAATCAAGTCCGGAGAGGGGAAAGGAGCAGACACGTATGGAGAACACAAATGCATGTCTGTTGGTAGGAAAAGAGGGAGGACTGACCTCCAGTTGGGGGGAAGAATGACTGAAACTGCTTTTGGGGTCCCTAGTGGGAGATTGTCCCTGCTGATATGTCCTGAATGGGTCACATTGACCTGAGCCTCTGGGTGCGTCCTGGGGACCCAGGCTGAGTGCCATAGAAGGCCGGGGCACTGAATCCTGGATCTTCAAGGCATACAGCATACTCCAGAGGAAATTTAGAAATGTTATCTGTGAGATCCGATGCAGCAACTCCACTGGGTGAACTGGACTCTCCCTCAGACACTCTTGTAACCTGAGGACTTGACACTGACAATTCACAGTGTCTGAGGAAGCAGAAGCAGCTGTACCAAAATTGTTGAACTATTGGTAGGTGGATAAACTTGATCTTGCTGCATCCATGCCCTATATGCTCTATTAAGAGATCTATTATTTTGGTCAACCTGTGACTGATATTTTCAGTGACTATTATTGTAAATTTTCCCTGGCCATCAACTCCCAATGTTTGTGTAAATAGTGTCCAGACCCGAAAGAATCGATTCTATACAAGAGAATAATTCAGGTCCTGCAAGATGAAGTTAGACAATATTAACAGGAGATTGTTATGCCCCAGGGGGTGATCCATTAGACTCTCTGCCACAAATTAGCAAGGAGGTTTTGAAAGGGAGCCAAAGGCAGATTAAAAAAACAAACATAGACCCAGGAATGGGTTTGGGGCTCACACTGATTCCTAGCTCCAACTTAACAATAATCAGCTCTTCCATCAGGGCCCTGATCGGTACTCACCCTTGGGAAGGGAACTCAGAAGATACGGAGCTATAGCAAAGTGTGGTGAAGAAGTTAGACTGTGTCCGGCTATCAGATAAAATAGCGTCTGGAGTCTTAAAGGCTTGTTTCCATCTAAGTGAGATGTTACTTAATGTTGGGAGCTGCTCTGAAAGCAGAGGTCTGTTCGTTCAAATGTGGACGTGCAGACACAGCTCTCTCACGGACCTGGATGTGCAGATTGTCTCTCTCACGGTCAGATTGACTTTTGTGCTTTAATGTTATTGAAAACATCAGGTGCTTAGCCTTGGGAAAAATATTTGCCTGACAAACAGGAACAAGATGGGGGCGCTATTTTGAGCAATAGTCCATTCCCGCTTCACAGTGTATGAAAGCTTGCTGGAAAATAGACTCGGGCTGCAGTCTTGAATTGCGGTCCTCCTGACCCCAGCTTTTTTGTGTCTGCCTTTTCTCAGTCCTCACCCCCTCGATCGAGTCCCCGTAGCTCTGCCGGCGGGCTCCGGCGACTTAAGCCCACATGGAAGAAGCGTACGGATATCAGTGACTGAAGGGTTGTAAATCATATAATCCAAAGAAGGAAGTAGTAGCAAGGCGTCCATTGTGAGAATCTGGCTTTCAGGAGACTCCGGATGGCAGACAGTGGGAGCCCAAGATACATTTGTGGGATTTGCACAGGAAATAAGCCTCCGGTGACTTCGCTCGCCGCAGAATAGAGGGATGGGAGGGAAGTGGTGACTAAACAGTGCATTGGAGAGATGAGTGTAGAAGATCAAACACATACACCTGACTCGAACAGTAAAAAAGCCTTGTCAGTTGGTCGCCCCTCTGTGGCACATTGGGCCCCATCTTGTCTTCAACATTTTCTGTGGGTATTTTGTTTGGTTGGCTTTTGTTTCTTCATACTGGGGTTTATCTCAGGTGTTTTATGTCATTGGGGTCCCCCTCTTGAATTTTTGTTCTATGTTTTTTCTGTTTTTCAGGATACGAAACTCAGGGTTGATGAACCTATAGGGACAACTAGGGGAATAAGGGTTTCTGTGGAGTACGGTGGGGGTGGGGATGGTTAAAAGGGAGCGGATCTCAAGGAGCTCAGGAAGGGAAAGAATGTTTAGAAACTGATCATGGAAGCAATTGTACAATACTGCTTGATGTGATTGCACTATGGAATGCTATAGCTGTGTTAACCCCCAATAAAATGATTTTGAAAACAATGCTGATTATAAAAGGCAATAATAGTGAAAACAAAAAGGAGGAAAGTTATCCAACTTATGTCGGCACTGACACAATGAAGGCGTTGCTGGAATGGAACCCTGCACTAAGTTGGGAACTCCCTAGAAAGCCGTCTCAAATTGTCCTTGCATTGTGGTAGAATGATCCATCTGCCAAAGCCCCACCCTCTGGTAGGTCCAGTATAAGGTATTCGACCCCTATAGGAAACCTGAGATCTTGTTTTCCTCTGAACTGAAAAAACAAATAATAGTAGCTAACACTGACTGCCTCCTGACTCAAAGAAGTGCACAGAGCTCTTAAATAGTGTGTCAAATATAAATGGTTTACACGACCCGCTCTCTCTGACAAATGGGAAAACCACAGCTCGGGAGCCGAAATGACTTTCAAGGTCACACAACTAGTCAGAGTCAAAGCCTGCAGCTGAACACAGGCGTGACTCCAAATTTCTAAATCTTGAATCTTGATATGATACGCTTTCCTAGCCCTAAGCATTTTCTACCATGAGTTCCGATGATTTATGTCCCTGTCTTATATATCCCCTACTGAAGAGCAGCTCTCTTTTTTCCCCTCCTTTAAACTTTAATTGTGAATTAGAGGAAGGTTCACAGAGCAGAGAGATCATTTGTTTCGCACTGAGCACGTCATATCCACTCTGCTTTGTCTCTATTCACTGTGATCCCTTCAATGTAGCATCATTTCTCCTACCTCCTCACTCTGTTTCTTTTTAATTTTTTAAAAAAATAAATCATTTTATTGGGGGCTCGTACATGTATTATAACAAGCCATACATCCATTATCTCAAGTGGACATGTACAATTATTGGCATCAACAATTTCTAAACATAATTTTTCTTCTTGAGCCCTTTGATACAGCTCTTTTCCCCCTCCTTTCCTCACCCTGTCACCCCCACAAACATTTAATATATTATGTATTGTTATTACTATTTATACATACCTTACACCGCCCATTCTATCCCTGCCCCTACTAGCCTGGTATTCTTCCCCCGAGGGGGGTTATTCTGCCATCATTGCTCTCCATTCCTCCTTCCCTCCCTTCCTCCCTCTTCCCTTCCCCCATCCTCCTGGAATCATTGCTCCCATTACTGTTTCTAAGGGGATTCGCCTTTCCTGAATTCCGTATATTGAAAGCTCTCGTCTGTGCCGCTGTCTGTACACCTGTCTAGTGGGAATTGGGAGATTGGGCTGAGATCATAATAGTGCGGGGAGGGAGGATTAAAGAACTAGAGGAGTGCTGTGTATTTCGTCTGTGCTAAACTTCCCCCTGGATGCATTTTCTCTTCCATGCAGCCCCTCTCTTCATGGAGACTGCAGACCTTTTCTTGACTGTTCAATAAAAAATGCATGTCACACCCCCCCCCCCCCAATGAATGCCCTGGGTTTAAGGGCAGACCTGCTCCCTAACTTCACAGATTCTTTCTGACTCCACTGGCCCTTGTACACCCTCAGAGATCTGACTGAGCATTTTGTTGTAGTTGTTGTTGTTAGGTATCACCAAGTTAGGTATCACCAATACACAACTGGCCGGTCCTGCACCATTCTCGCAATTGTTGGTGTGCCGGAGACCATTGTTGCAGCCGCTGTGCAAATCCATCTTCTTGAGGGCTTTCCCTGTTCCACTGCCCCTCGTCCTTGCCCAGCATGCTGCCTTCTCCAGGGGCTGGCCCTTGAGACAGTCACCCCACCCTCCCATCGAAGGGGCATTCCGGTTGTACTTCAAAGATGGGTGTGTTTGTTCTTCTGGCAGTTCATGGTCATTTCAATGTTTTTTGGTGGGTTTTTTTTGCCAATGCCAGAATTCATCAGCCTCAATTCCTTTTGATTTTGCCTTATTTATTATCCAGCATTTCCACGTATTGAAAATGCAAGTGATTGAAAATATCATGGGCTTGGTCAGGCACATCTCAGTCTTCAAAGTGACAGCTTTGCCTTTTAACACTATAAAGAGGCTACTTGCAATTGATTGGCCCAGTGCAAAACATTATTTGATCTCTTGTGGCTGCTTCCATGGGCCTTGATGGTGGATCCAAGTAACATGAGACCCTTGACAGCCTCCACCTTTTCTCTGTTTATTATTATGTTGCTTATTGGTCCGTTTTGAGGATTTTGGCTTTCTCTACATTGAGTTGAAATTAATATAGAAGGCTGTAGTCTTTGGGTTTCATTAGCAAGGGTTTCAAGTCCTCTTTGATTTCAGCAAACAGGGTTGTGTCATCTGCATATCGTAGGTTGTGAATAATCTTTCCTCCATTCCTGACGCTGTGCTTTTCTTTGTAAAGCTCAGTTTCTAGGATCATTTGTTCAGCACACCGACGAAATAAGTACGGTAAAAGGAACAACCCTGATGTACAAGTTTCCTGCTTTTAAACCATGCAGCGTCCCCTTGCGCTGTTCAAATGATTTTCTCCCCCTTGGTCTGTGTCTGGGTTCCACAGGAGCCCAATGAGGTATTCTAGATTCCCCTTCTTCGCAGTGTTACCCATAATGTGGACTGATCCACACAGCCAAATGCCTTTTGTACAGTCAATGAAACGCAGGTCAACACCCTCCTGGTATTCTTTGATTTCTCGAGGATTAGATTTAACCCTTTGTAGTGTAGAGCTATTTGTGAAAATCCTGTAGATCATATGGATGTATTTTCAGATGAGAAAGCAGCATCTGCCACTTTGCAGTTCATGAACTGCAAATACCGTGATACAAAACCACTGCGCCAAGTGGTCACTGCTGATTCGTGCATAGACTTTTAGTTCTTGTGGACAACAAAACTGGTTTTCTTAAGCAAGACAGAGCAGTGGAATCAACGAGAGTGGGCCCCTGCTTCGAATGAGAGTGCTTGAGGCACTGATAAGCTACAGAGACCAATGTCCTTGCTCCACTTGGGCAAAGATGGACCAGTGGGAGCTGGCCTGCTTTCCTAGGGTGGACGTAGGAGGAAGGAAGAGGCTTTATCAGAAGACTGACATGTTGGCCTTGTCTGAGGCTGCTGTGGGCCATAGGCAGTTTGTTCAGGTGGCACATTGGGACCTGCCTCACACTGCTGGCCTTCCCTGGTCCTTCAGAAGGAGCCTGTCACGTGCTGCTGTGAACACAGCAACCACATCCACACTTAGGAAAGAGGTCTGAAGGCCAGGAGTGGGGAATCAAAAGGGGTGAAGAGCTAGCGTAACGATTTTCTTCTTTTCAACTGCCTGCCATCAAGTGGACTCCAAAGCTTGCCGTGTCAGAGGAGAACTGCACCCCAGGGTTTCTTGACTGTGACCCATCAGGAGTTGAGCGGAACCATTTGCTCTACCTTCCCCTGTTTAAAAGAGCTGTCTTCTCTGTGCTCTGCCCGGACGGTGAGCCGGGGAAGGGAGCACTATTCTTTCTGCCCTGCCTGCCTCTCGCTAACTCAGACAACTGCCTGCAGCTCCCTGAATGAAGGTCTGGTTTGCTCTTCAGGACACGCTTGTTAAATTAATTTAGGGAGCATAATGAATCTAGAGTGAACTATGTTTGCTGCAAATGCTAATTTGCTCAGGGAGAATATCAATTAGATGTCCAAGGCATGGGAACGAAGTTATGGCAGTTAAAAATCTCAAAGGTCATTCTTGGCCCGCTCCAAAAGAGGAGGACAAGTGCTTTTCGGCTGGAGGCCTAGGGGCTGAGACAGTCAGGGACAAAAATGACCATCACTAAGTGCTGGGCACGGGGCTGGGTACTAAACAGGTAGAAGTTTCTCAGGTCCCAGAGTCCCTACGTTATTGCTAGTAACAGCAACAATACTCATCATTTCTACTTCTTGAGCAAGTCCCTGTCAGCAGTTCAGTCCACCTGGGTTCAAGCTCCTGGGGCTAAAGACGAAGTGGCTTCTCCCGTCAAGAATCCCAGCTTCAGAAATCCGACAGAGGGTTGCTATGACAGGAATTGGCATGATGGCTGTGGGCATTTGGTTTAGTGCTAAGATCCTGGATAAACATCCTCACACTCAGCTCCTGACAAGAAGATCGGCAACTCAAACCCTCCTGGGAGAAAGCCCTGGTAGGAGATCTGCTCTGGGAAGGTCACTGCCATGAGGGCCCTATGGAATGCCCTTCTACAGTGAAGCATAGGGCTTGCCCTGCCTGAGTCCCAATCAGTTTGATGGCAACTGTCTGGGACTTGATTTTTAGCTTGTTTGTTTTTAGATACAGGCCTGAGGGCTTTACAAGATAACAAGTAATCCTTGTGAGAACTGTATGAGGTGGGTTTTATTACAGTGAACCCTCGTTTATCGCGGTTAATCGGTTCTAGACCCTACCGTGATAAATGAAATTCCGCGAAGTAGGATTCCTTATTTGTAAATCAAATATTTTTGTAGTTAGAGCATAGAGGACATGAAAAAACACCCTTTAGTCACCATTACACTCGTATTACCCAATTTATTAAATGAAAAAGGGAAAATACAGTAAAACATTTTGCACGTTACAATTATCATTTATTATTTATTATATTATTTATGGCATCAAGCGTGTACAGTATGAGCCAATCAGTGGCAGTAATGACAAAGCATGCGCTGTTACGCAAAAACCGCGATGGAGTGAAGCCGCGGAAGTCAAAGCGCGAAGTGGCGAGGGTTCACTGTATTCTTCACAATTTAAAGGTTAGGACATTGAGGCATAAACAATTCAAATAGTAAGTGTTCTGGCTCTACTTCTCGATAAAAAGGAGTCAGAGGTCCTAGACTTAGTCTCCCCCTGGAAACATCAACTCTCACGACGCGGGACACCAGTCAGTGAGGGACAGCGTTCCTTCCCTGTGAGCTGAGCAGCAAAGGAGCGGAGTTCACTGCCTTGAGAAAGTCCCCATCCACGGTGCAGGCAGGTGTGAGGACGTGGCAGACCCCTGCATGGCCCATGAGTTGAGGATACAGATCTGGGTGCCTAGGAAAGGCAGGGCAGGGTTGAGAGGAGGGAGGAAGCTGCACAGCCAGTGAGCCTCTGGGGCTCTGCACAGGCTCACTCCCTAACTCCCCACCCCAAACATTTAGTGGGAACAGTGCTCAGAGTGCCTATCTCCAACAGGTGGCGTGGGGAAAAAAAAATCTCATCCTATTTGGGGCACTAGTTAGAAGGCAAAGAAACACACTGCCTTAGTTGTGGGGAAAGTTAACACTAGACTAAAAAGGAAAAAAACCTGCCAAACAAAGTTTGAAAATGGAATCCCTGAAAAGATCCAATTGCTTTCAGCAACTTAACCACCTCCCAGAAGAAAACGTCCAAAACTATATTTTGGAAATGTGGAAGTGTGACCTGGCTAGACAATGTTTTAAGTTGATGGATTAAATGTGTTGAAAAATTTAAATCTATACATCTGATTCTTTCTGGTGATAAGTAGAAAAGTTGAACTTGTCTTGATTCAAACATCCATGCATCTACCCATTTAGGTTCCAAACCCAAACCCACTACCATCAAGTCGACTGAGAGGCATAACTGCCCCACGGGGCAGCAGCCATTGTGTCCACCATCTCACGGAGGGCCTTCCTCTTTTTCACTGCGCCTCCACTTTACCAAGGGTCATGTCCTTCTCCGGGGACTGGTCCCTCCTGATAGCATGCCTCAAATCCATGAGACAAATCCATGCCATCCTTGTTTGGTTGGTTTTGTTTAATTTATTATGTTTAATTTGTTTATTTGTAAAATACTTTTATGAGGGCTCTTACATCTCTTATCACAATCCATACATTCCTTCAGTGTGTCCAGCACATTTGCACATATGTTGCCATCATCATTTTCAAAGCATTCTCTTCCCGCTTGAGCCCCTGATATCAGCTCCCCATTTATTGCTCATCCCTCCCCCCGTGTGCCCTCCTTCAGGAACCCTTGATAAGTTATAGGTTATTATTTCCATATCTTACATCCTCCTTCATCACCCCTCACCCACTTTTCCATTGTTCATCCCCTGGTTGATCCTGGTGATCGATTCCCCCTTTCTTCCCCCCCTCCCCCCTAATCCTCCTATCTCTACTCTCATTGTTGGCCCTGGGAGGTTTATCTATCCTAGATTCCCTGTGTTACGGGCTCTTATCTCTATCAGTGTGCATGTTCTGGTCTAATCCGATTTGTAAGGTAGAATTGAAGTCATTATAGTGGGGTGAAGGAAGCCCCAAAGAACTAGAGGTAAGTTGTGTGTTTCATCAGTGCTATACTGCACCCTGACTGGCTCATCTCTTCCCTGTGACCCCTCTGTGAGGAGACGTCCAAGCCATCCTTATTTGTAAGGTGTGCCTGTGGATCCAAGTTATGTGAAATGCATGACAAATGCAAAACCGAAAATGAAGAATGTCCCTGGCATTTCTCAAATCGAAAGAACTAAAGAAAAAAGAAAACCTCAAGTTAAAATATTGAAGGATGAAATGGACAAAGAAAACCTGAATAAGGCAAGATGCATCAAAAGAAGGTGGAAGAAACACCCAGAATCGGTGTGCCAAAAATAATTGGTTGACGTTCATCATCCACTTCATGAGGTAGCATATGCTCAAAAGTCTATGGTATTGGAGGAAGAAGTTCAAGCTGAATCAAAGGCATTGGCCAAAAATAAACTTGTAGGAATTGATGGAATACCGCTGGGGGTGCTTCCACAAATGGGTGCAACACCAGAAACACTCACATGTCTATGTCAAGAAAGTTGCAAGATCACTACCTGGGCAACCAACAGAAAGAGATCTATCCTGCACGCATGCCCATTCCAAACAAAGGTGACCCAGCACAATGTGGAAAACATCCAAGAACAGCATTAGCAGTCAGCGAATAGAGTCTTGCTGATGGTAACAGGGAACTGCCCGAAATTAAGCTGGTTTCAGAAGAAGATATGAAATGAGGTATCTCATTGCTGATGTCAGATGGCTTTTAGCCAAAGCAGAAAACAACACAAAGATTTTTTTTTATTTAATCATTTTATTGGGGGCTCTTACCACTCTTGTTACAATCCCTCCATCCATCCACTGTGTCAAGCACATTTGTACATACGTTGCCATCATCATTTTCAAAATATTTTAACACAAAGATGTTTTATGATCTGTTGGTTGTATCGTCATTCAACTATGTGGATGATCACAAATTACAGTTAACATCGCAAAGAATGGGACTTCCAAAACACGATGCTCATGTGAAACCGGTACATAGACCAAGAGGTTGTCCTTTGGACAGAACTAGCGGATACTGAGTGGTTTAAAATCCAGAAAGTTGTGCATCAGGGTTGTATCCTTTTAGCATACTTATTTAATCTGCATGATGAGCTCATATCTGAGAAGCTGGATTATATGAAGAAGGACGTGACACCAGGATCCAAAGAATCCGCATGAATAACTTTCAGTTTGCAGATGACACAATCTTACTTGCTGAAACCAGAGAGGACTTGAAGCGCTGGTGGAGTTTAAAGACTAGAGCTCTTAGTATGGACTGTACCTCAACAAGAGCAGATAAAGACAGGAACACAGTCATTGTAACAGTCTTGATTCTAGAAGCTAGAGGAAGTCGGACATGCTCCATGTGTATGTGGAAGATATTAGAAAAGAACAAACAACCAATGCAAGTTCTAGAGAGGGCGACTGTGATGTCTGAGGAAAGACCACTGCAGCTTGAGGACCAGTCATCACAGAAGCAAGGACTACTGGCATTGATGGCGCAGCAATAGAAACTACCCCAAATGAAGGACAGAACAGAATGGACCATGAACAGAACACGAGGAATTGTGGGGGAGCTTTCAAAAAGCAAAACGTACCATTCCAGAATTGCCATCCAAAAATTCTGCCATTCCAGAATTGCGGTGAGATACCATTCTGCACCTACCGTTGTTGGTAGTCCACAGCAACTCTGCGGACAACCACACGAGCAGCTGCCTGCTCCTGCACATCACTGCTGCGTTTGAGAGACTGCTGCAGCCCGGGGTCTGTCCATCTGCTCACACAGCTCCCCTTTCCCACCAACCTTCTCCTTTACCAAACACCGTGTCCTTCTCCCTGGATGGAGCTCTGTTGTGAAGGCCTTCCAAGCTGCAGGGCTCATTTCCCAGCACCCGATTCTACAGTGTCCCGGAAGGTTTTCGCGGTTAGTGTTTGGATTCAGCTCTCCAGCCCATTTTCCTAGTCTCAACTGGAAATCCCACGGAAGCCTGCCCACCCTGGTGACCCTCCTGGTAGTTGAGATCCTGCTGGCATAGCTTGGAGCCTCATAGCCACACACTAGCCACCACAGTAGGACAAACTGACAGGTAGGATCACACCTGCTAGGACTGCCATAAAGTAGTACGTAGGGGAAGCCATAGCATGGAATACTTTTATTAGAGAAGACATTCTAAAAGACGAAAACTCACTGGAGGCCAGACACACTCTCTGTTACACATTCCTGTGGACAAGCCACATGGAGCTACACTGATGGGCCCAGAGCCCTAGAGCTGGAGGAGCCATGTGGAGACCCCTGCCAGCACTGAGATGTTTCCACTGCCACTGGATTCACAAGGCTTTCCACCCACTAGCCTGTGAGCTTCCTGCATTTAGCATCATTGCATGGGTTGCGTGAGTCTTAAGAGGAATTTATAGATTGGTATTGGACATAAAGGCTAATATCGGACTTATGGATTTGATCTGGACTGGGCTGGGACATTTTAGTATGCTTGTTCTTTTATATAAAGCTCTTTCTTATACACACACACACACACACACACACACACACACACACACAAAGATGCAAACTCCTCTGAGTGGCTGTCTGGTAATGGGAGGAGCCTGGGGAGATTCCATGGGCAGGAGGAAAGTTAGGAGGTGACAGATGTGTTCATTGTGGGGTGCTCACATCAGTCCCAACTTTAAGAAATATACCCTTTGAACATGTGCAAACCCAAACTCGTACTCACGGCCGTGGAGTCGATGCCGACTCCTAGGACCCAACAGGACAGAGTAGAGCTGCTCCTGTGGATTCCCAAGACTGGATCTGGCGTAGAAAGCTCCTCTTTCTCTACAGAGCGGCTGGTGGTTTCAAACTGCGGACCTTGGGCATCGCAGTGGCCCAACTCCTAACCACTACACCGCCAAGCTATTTTATGTTGGTCGTCCTTCAGTAAAGCGATTCCACAGATAAAGAAGGTGCAAACACCAACACATGGATGGACACGTCATCGACAGTCACACGTACAGGGCCCAGTGGTCGATTTGGGACCGGTGGACCTCACGTGCAGTCAGCAGCCAGCTGTGAGTCAGGACTCGTGTGCATGGTGATGCTGAACATGTTTCAGCAGAGCTCACAGACTCAGACAGATTAGGAAGAAAGCCCTAGAAATGTACCTTTCGAAAACCAGCTCGGGAAACCTTAACATTCACGGTGGTCTGAGCCCACTGTGCATCGAATCTCCACAGGTCAGGGCCACCTCGCCAGCTAACCAGGGCCCATCTCAAAGGCTGCTAAGAACAAAAGGTCATGTCACTATCATATATCAGTCTGGCTCTAGATGCTAAACGTACAACCACCGCTTGATTCTTCCAGAGCCCTTACACGTGGATCTGCTAACTATTGGGTCAGCCGTTAAAACTACCAGCGGCTCTGAGGGAGCAAGATGAGACTTACGATGAGCCACAAAGAGTTACAGCAGCGGGTCTCAACCTGTGGGTCGCGACCCCTTTGGGGGTCGAACGACCCTTTCACAGGGGTTGCCTGGTTCATAACAGTAGCAAAATGACAGTGATGAAGTAGCAATGAAAATAATGTTATGGTTGGGGGGTCACCACCACATGAGGAACTGCATTAAAGGGTGGTGGCATTAGGATGGTTGAGAACCACTGAGCTATAGGCTCGGAAACACATGGGGACAGTTCTACCCTGTCCTACAGGGTCACCATGAGTTAGAGTCCACTGGACGTGAGCTGAGTCAATAGTAATACCACTCCTCTTTTGTAGATGAAAAGGTGAGACAGAAAGGGATGCTGTGACTTTTCTGAGGCCCGGTAGCTGGTAAGTGGCTGACACGTTCACGCACGTTGGTTTCATTTCAAAGCCTGGGCTCTGTGCATCACACTCTAGGCTCGGCTCTTCCCTGCAGCTGCCCCGTGCTCACAACTCCTGCCCGGGGCACTGGGCCAGCCTCCTCCCCCGTCCACACCTCTCCCTGCAGACACAAAGCCCACTCTGGACTCCCAGTCCTCTCCCACGGATCATTACTCAGCTGCCTACCCTCCTGTACCTGGAAAAAATAGGAACAAATCAATTTGTAAATGCCGAGAGAACAGGGCTCGGAGTCATTGCCCAGGCGTCTTTGTGAAACAGAGCCTGCTGGGTGCTTGGAGGGCGCCTCTGCCTGTTTTAAAGAAATAAGCCCTCTGAATGGAAACAAAAGAGACCAACATTAGCACAGCGCTGAACAGTTAGAGATCCCTGCTTCCCTCTCCTCCTGGCTGTGTGGCTCTGTAAGCTCAGCTCACCCCCCCCTCCTCATCTGCAGGTGACAAGGGTATGAAGGTTATGAGCCAAGCCTGCCTGCAGGCTCACCGGGTAGGGGGAGGAAGGCTGTTTTAAATTCTTGAGCTGATGAAGTTCATAGCAGAATGGATGTCTGACCACTGAGGTCAACATAAGCATGAACTCTATCTCAGAACTGCTCAAAAAAGCGACCTGGGTTTCCTGAGCGGTCGTGAGGGTCCCACCACAAGAGGGATTCAAGCAGAGACCTGAGGGCTGTTAGCCGCAGTGATGTGGACGGGATGCCTGCCTGGGATGGCAATTGACCTTAACTCCGGTGTCGCCCTACTCTGTTGATGTCTGAATAATAGGGTTCCTGGCTGGTGCAAAGGGTTAACACACTCAAACGCTCATTGAAAGGCTGGAGGTTTGAGTCCATCCTGGAACTGCTTTGCAAGAAAGGCTTGGCCATCTAACTCTGAGCTAAGCCATTGAGCACCCCACGAAGCACGGTTGTGCCAAAACACACACAGGGCCTCATGGCTCGGAGCTGACTCGGCAACAGATAGGCTGACTTTAGGAACGCTGTAGGTTAAGGGCAAAGAGGGTCTCTGCCTTGTCCCTTGTCTCCTGTGCCGACAAATTCAGCATTTCTCCACCGCTAGAACGTCTTCTCGCGCATGGTACAAAGCTTTAGCCACTGGGTAAAATTGTTGTTGTTACCACTGAGCAAAGGTGCCGGTCTGTGACATCGTTGAATGGAGCACTGTGCTGAGATGCAGGGCACACCAGGGCATGCCCCTCCGTCTCCTCCAAAGCCACGTTAAAGCAACTGCTGAGTTGTGTGAGCCATAAATACTGTGCTAGCAGACATATTGATTCTGCTGTCCTTTTCTGTGCAAACACATTGAAATGATGCAAGTTCCCACCAATCAGACAAAGAAAGAGCATTGTGAAAGAATCATTTTCAAACTGGACAGGGGCTTAGGTGAATCGTATGCTGGGTTTACCCTGTTGGCCCATGGATGGACCTCTTAGCTGGTAAACTGAAGTACCCATGGTCGTGGGTCCCACGCAGTTCTCAGGTAAGTGCCCGGGGAGAGCTGAGAGGCAAAGGGCACCACTGCGCCAGCTCTGCCTTCATTTTGTAGTGCTCCCAGGGGGGCTTTAAGGGACAGGCGGCGTTTCTCACATTTTAGAGGCTAAAAGTCCAAATAAGGGTTGGCCATGGGGTTTCTTTTGTGGGTCCCTCCTGCTTCCTGGAATCTGCTGGTCACCCCTGGTGTTCATTGATGTCTGTCTGCCACTGTGGGCATCTCACGGCTACTCTGCATATTTTGTCATTCAGCAATGATTAGGTTTAGGATTCACCTTACTCTGGTAAGATGTCATCAATGTAACAGAATAAACTCTCATCTTTCTAATCAGGAACATATTTACAGGTTAGGATTTTAGCACACGGTTTGGGAGGGCACAATTCAAGGAAACCCTGCTCAACTCAAGCTTGAAGGAGGCATGGTGCACATTAAACAGTCCAGAAGAATTTGGCCTGTAGAGCAGTGCTATCCCCTAGAAAGACAAGTTACAAGTGTAATTTTACGTGTTGTACACATTTAGCTTGTGTGGTTCTTTCACAGAACACGTGAAAAGGAACCATTTCAGATGAATATAACTTTCCTTAAAAAAAGTGAAAATAAACAGGTGAAATTAATTTTAATAATAGATTTTATTTAACTCAATAGATCTGAAATGCAATTTCAACATGCAACCCATACAAAAAATTGTTTTTGAAATCCTTTACAATCTTTTGAACTAAAATTTCAAAACGGAGTGGGTATGATATGGATTAGAGCACTCACAAATAAATCACCGACCTACGGACAACTAATTGATGGCAAAGGGCTGACACACGCTACACCGGGAAGAGAGGGCCTCTTCAACAGATGGTGCGGAGAATGGGATTGTCGTTTGCGGAGGATTGAAACAGGACCCAGACTTTACTCCGTATACAAAAACAAACTCAAAATGGATTAGAGGCCTAGATATAAAACCGAGAATGCTAAAGATCATCAATGAAAACATACAAACAAACTTAGGAGCCCTAATACATGACCTAAATACATTATCAAGTACGATGGAAAACACTCAGCCGAAGACGGAATAGATGATTGGGACCCCCTGAACATGAGGCACTTCTGGGCAGCAAAAGATTTCACCACAAGAGTAAAAAGGGAACCCACAGACTGGGAAAAATGTTTGACACTGATGTATTATTCACGGGATTAATCTCTATAGTCCAAAGAAAACTTCAGCACCTCAACAAGAAAAAGATGGATCTCCCAATTAACAAATGGACAGAGGACATGGACAGTCTGCTGAAGAAGCCATTCACAGTCCACCCACGTATGAAGAGAAGCCCACACTCACCAGCCACCTGAGAGCTGCAAGTCAAAACAACAAGCTACCGCCTCACCCGCGCCCTCTATGGCCAAGTTCAAAAAAGCAGAAAGCAACAAATGCTGGAAGGGGTGCGAAGAGGTTGGAAGCCTGAGACACTGCGGGCGGGACTGTAACACGGTCCCACCACCATGGCATGCGGTAGGGCACTTCCTCAAAAGGACTGGGAAAGTACCGGCTGATGCAGCAGTAGTGCTGCTCGTTAGAGACCGCCCAGAAGTAAAGCACATGTCACCAACAGCTTATATGCGCACCCATGCTCATCACGGCACTATCATAGTAGCACAGAGGTGTCATCATCCTAAATGCCCATCAGGGGAAGAATGGATCAACCAACGTTGGTCCATACACACAAAGGCAGACTACTATGCATCGTGAAAGAATGATGATGAAACTGTAAACTACCTCAGGGCGTGGATGGATTCAGAGGACATTATACTGAGTGAAGTTGGTCAAGCATAGGAGGATATTGTATGAGATCACTGTTATTAAAAAAAAAAAAAAAAAGGTAAAGGTTTCAAACCCAAAGAACAGACCTGGATGGTTACCAGGAAAGGGAGGGGAAAGGAGAGAGGGGGAGCTGCTAGAGCAGTGGTTCTCAACCTGTGGGTTGCAACCCCTTTGGGGATCGAACAAAGGCCCCTGGAAAACACATATTTCCGATGGTCTTAAGAACCGAGACACACACCAGCCTATGCAACCACGAGGTGTCAAAGGGATCAGGTGTAAGGCATCATCAGAACAAAAAATCTTACCATAGTGAATGATGGGGGGAATGCGGAGTGGAGATCCAAAGCCCATTAGTAGGCCACTGGAGATCCCCTTGCAGAGGGGTCTCGGGGAGGAGATGAGCCAGTCAGGGTGCGATGTAACAATGATGAGAAATACAACCTTCCTCTAGTTCCTAAATGTTTCCTCCCCGCTCCCACTACCATGACTCGAATTCGATCTTGCAAGTCTGGCCAGACCAGAGGAGGTACACTGGTACAGATAGGAACTGAAAATACAGGGAATCCAGGACGGATGAGCCCTATAGGACCAGTGGTGTGAGTGGCAAAACAGGGAGGGTAAAGGGAGAATGGGTAGGAAAGAGGGAACTGATTACATGGAACTGTGTGTGACCTCCTCCCTGGGGGACAGACAACCGAAAAGTGGATGAAGGGAGACGTCGGACAGGGCAAGATATGACAAAATACCCATTTATAAACTATCAAGGGCTCATGCGGGAGGGGGGAGTGGGGAGGGAGGGGAAAAATGAGGACCTAATGTCGGGGGTTTAAATGGAGAGAAAATGTTTTGAGAAACGATGTACAAATGCGCTTTACACAATTGATGTGTGTTTGGATTGGGATAACAGTTGTATGAGCCCCTAAGAAAATGTTAAAAAAAAAAAAAGAACCGAGACACAGCTCCTCTATCCGTCTCCAGGCGGGTCCACCCACATATGCGTACCTGGCATGAAGACTGTTTGTTACCAATGTTACACACCATGCTTCAGGTCAAAATTTCATTTACTTGTCATTAGAAATAAATATTTCACAATATATAATGACATGTTGTTTTGTGATTAATCACTATGCTTTAATTATGTTCAATTTGTAACAATGAAAATACATCCTGCATTTCAGATATTTACATGACAATTCATAACAGTAGCAAAACGGCAGTGATGAAGTAGCAATGAAAATAATTGTATGGTTGGGGGGGTCACCACAACCTGAGGAACTATATTCAAGGGTCGCAGCATGAGGAAGGTTGAGGACCACTGTGCTAGCGGGTCGCCAAGGGTTAACAGAGATAAGACTGGCCAACACACATTGTGATACCTCAACTGCTGGACCTGCTTCTGGGCATATTTGAACTGCTGATTCCAAAAGTGGCACCGGGCTTCCCCTGTCAGTTCTCATTTTTGAGATATAGGACATATGCCTTATATTACACTTAATTCTGCCAGTACACACACACACACACACACACACACACACACACACACACAAAACCCAGGATATTTTAATGTAGCATGAGCTAGTGTGAGATAGAGGAAATGCGTGCTGGTTTTGTTTAAAGTAGTTTGTGTTGTACTACATATTTAGGTCCAGTTATACTTCATGTGTAGTGTCCTTTGATCCAAAGATACAGCTTAGCTGTGCAAATCACATGAACTTGGATGAAGTTGAAGTGTCCCTTCACTTTTATTAGTCTCTGAATAACAGGAAGTTCCGATTTGTTATCTTACAAAGGGCGCAGAAGTAAGAGTTACTGTACACTAAATAAGAAGCCCTGATGGCACAGTGGGTTATGTGTCTGCCTAACCACAAGGCCAGCTATCCAGACCTACCAGCCACTCTGCCAGAGAGAGATGAGACTTTCTGTTCCCATCACGATTCACAGCCTCAGAAACCCACCAGAGAAGTTCCGATCTGGATTATGGGATTGCTATGAGTCCTAATCGATTGACGGTTAGTCAGTCGATAGTCGGTAGTCACAGATTCAAATGTTCTGAACCCAAAATGGGTCTGTCAGAGTTCAAACTCCTTTATTAAAATAAAAATGTTCCAGTCTTGTTATAAGATGGCACGACTTCCCCACCTGTGCACAGAAACCCTTAAAGGAAAAGTTAGAAATTTCTTATAGAGATGCTTACAGTCAACTTCACCCCTGAAACATTTCACACGAATGATGCATTGACTTCTACAGATTAAAGTGTGTTCTTAAATATTTACTGCATAATTTGAAGAAGAAAAAGTTGGAGCTTCACAATATTTAGGGAAATTGCTATGAAGCCCTACATGTTCAACATTCTAACCTGTCCCCACCCCCTCCACACATGCGTCTTTTCTATTTCCACTCTTCTCAAGCTGGGTTCCGGCTTCGCAGCGTCCGACTTGTAGAGTCTCTGTGTAGAGTGCACAGCCTCCGTACCAAACAGACAAGCCCACTGCCGTCTACTTGACTCTAACTCATAGTGACCCTGTAGGACGGAGAGGAACTGCCCCTATGGGGTTACAAAAACCTTGAACTCTTTTAAAGGTTGTAGAGTGGCTGGTGGGTTTGAACCTCTGACCTCATGATGGGCAGCTCAATGCATAACCAACTAGCTACCATGGGTCCAGATACCCGCTACCCTCAGAGGTCCCTTAAGACTTATTTTTTTCTTCAAATATTTCTTACTTTTTGTCAAACTAGGAAAATAAATTAATAAATTGGTATAACTTAAGAGCTGAAAATACAGTAGAACAGCATATCTAAGAAACTAGAGCTGTTGTGGTCGATGCAATGCAATTTTCCAAATCAGTGCCCCAAATAGTTGCAGGAACAGACCTAAAAACCAAGAAAAAGAAAAATAACACTTTTTTTTAAGTCTGGCTGTGTAACATACTACAAGAGGGAGTTGGGAAGGAAAGGTGGGTGGGAGAAACAGAACAAATTATTGGGAAGGTTTATAAATTGTTTAACTTGTTGAATGCACAAATGATGAACTGATATATAAGTCCACACATAAATCACAACAAAAAGTTTTGGGGGGAAATCCAGTGTTCATTTTATACTTAATACCTCAAATTCAAAACTCACTGCACCTTGAACTGCCCTTATGGGTTTCTAAGATTTTTTTTCTTTCCTTTTTATTTAATCGTTTTATAAGGGGCTCATACAACTCTTATCACAATCCATACATACAACAATTGTGTAAAGCACATTTGTAAATTCATTGCCCTCATCATTCTCAAAACATTTGCTCTCCACCCAAACCCCCAACATTAGATCCTTATTTTTCCCCTCCCTCCCCACTCCCCCTTCCCTCATGAGCCCTTGATAATTTATAAATTATTATTTTGTCATATCTTGCCCTGTCCGACGTCT
>NW_022111310.1:17948281-17950676 GCF_000313985.2 Echinops telfairi
ATCGTATCATGGAGGTGAGCACACAATGATATGATTTTTTTTGTTCTTTGATGCCTGATAACTGATCCCTTCGGCAGTGGGTTTCTAAGGTCATAACTCTTTGCAGAGGTAGGAAGCCTCGTCTTTCTCCCGCGGAGTGGCTGGTGGTTTCAAAGCTGACCAGCCAACGTGGAACGACTGTGCCTCCAGGGCTCACAATTCAGCCTAGCCACATTCCAAGTACTGCTGGTTCCCTGCGCTATTGGCTAATGTTATGGGTCCATTTGGCTAGGCTATGATTTGTGTCTGATGCTCAGTGTTTTGGCAGACACTGGACTGATTATTCTTCCATAAGGCAATAGAATATAATCAGGCTCCATCTTGTGATCTGGTGTGAGCAGCCATTCAGTTGAAAGCCAATCCATTTCCATCCAGGTGTGACCTGCATCTAGGACACAAGTGAGTTTCAAAAGTTCATATAAAATATCCCATTATATTTTCATTCCCTTTTCCATGAACTTTTGAATCCCCCTCATACAGGAAGTTTCTGGAAAGTCCTCTTTCTCTAAATCCTGCATCTCAATCTCTGCCATCCTCTGACTTCCAGTTTGTGGGAAACGAGTCAGCGGTTTGCCATCTGACTTGGTTTTGACACTCATCAGCTCCCGAGGCCCTGTGAGTCAGCAGCCTGCTCTCTGACTTACTGGTTTTGGGTCTACCAGCAGCCTCTGAAACCATGTGAGTCAGAAGAAGCCTACGTTTTGGTGCCTGACTGACAGATCTGAGACTTGCCAGCTTCCACAACTCCAGGAGCTACTTCCTTGAAATAAACCCTCCTGTCTATTTAGAAACACACACACACACACACACACACACACTTCCCCGGCTTTGCTCCTCTAGAGACCCCAGCCTAAGACAGCACAGATCTAGAAAATCTAGAGAGTTTGGGGTCAGGGCTTTAAAGAGGCTGGCTTACCCAGGGCATCGTGAAGGGATGGCAGAAGTTATTTCCAGAAAACAAGGTGATAACAGCTTTTAAAACTTCAGTACCATTGTATTTGCAATCACTGCTCCCTTTATTCTACTAAATCTTTTATTCTTTCCAAGTGGCCCTTCCTAAAGTGCAGTGCTCAAAGGCATTTTCACACACAGGAAGGCGTTGACCCGCCAGATAGGAGACTGGACAAGCCACAAGTCAATTCATTACCTTTTTTAAATGATTAAACTCCCCACCTATAGAGTGGTGCTATACAACAATACTGAGATGACACAATGAGACAGCTGGTGTGGAAATAGCCCAGATCATTTCCGGATCTTTTACCATCATGCTGGGAAGAAAGGTTCGATTGTATTTTTGCTGTGAATGAGTACAATTAGATGCTTTCTCTGTGCTGCTGTGTGGATGTGATTTTACATTCCATCTTACCTTTAAAGGAAAGGCTTGAACTTAAAGCATGTAACAACAAACAGCAACAACAAAACACACACACACACATACACACAAACAAAAACACAGAAATGAACTACATGTATTTATGAAAAGTTCAGCGAGCCCAACTCAAATCATGTGTGAAGTTTCACTGAGAATGGAACCCACTCACGGAAAACAACAAAAAGAGCAAATGAACATGCACAAACCCAGGCGTCATTCTGAACCAGCCTGGCTTTCTTTGGGCCAGGAGCACTGGTGGTGTAGTGGTTACGAGTGGGGCTGCTAACAGAGACCAGCCCTCCTCGTGAGAAAGACCGATTTTTCTACTCCTGTAAAGAGTTAGAGTCTCAGAAGCCCACAGGGGCAGTGCTACCCTGTCCCGTAGGGTCACTGTGAGCTGGAAAAAACTTGATGGCAGTGAGTTTGGTTCGTTGCTGTGGGCTCTGAGACTCAGATTCAGGTGTCAATACCAGGTATGAGATTCCAGTAGTTCAGTTGCTTGTCACCCATCACAAGGTTCCTCACAGGAAACAGTGTCTGTATCTCAGGGAAGTGGGGAAGTGTGTGAGCCTCACTCAGCCCAATGATATTTGTGTGTATGTGAGTGAGAGGTGGCTGCAAAGGCAATGAGGTGTGTGTGTTCAGTTAACAGACTGTGCAGAAAGAAATCATTTTGAGATGAGCTGCCAGGCTGCCAGGGCAGGGCAGTCTGTCCCCAGTCCACCATGACAGCATGCTCAGGAACCCTGATCAAGAACTTGCTTCAAAGAAATTGCCCTGAGCAATCCAGGGCAGATGATCCCTTCAGGACCAGTGGTGGGAGTGGTGATACTGGGAGAGTGGAGGGAGGGTGGGTTGGAAAGGGGGAACTGATTACAAGGATCTACATATAACCTGCTCCCTGGGGGATGGACAACAGAAAAGTGGGTGAAGACAGACATCAGACAGTGCAAAATATGACAAAATAATAATTTATACATTATC
>NW_022111310.1:17950776-18025751 GCF_000313985.2 Echinops telfairi
CCCTAATAAAATAATTAAAACATAAATAAATTAAAAAAATAAAATAATTAACAAGAATGGAATTGCGAGTAAGACAAAATATAAATTTGAGAATGATGAGGGCAATGAATGTACAAATGTGCTTTACACAATTGATGTATGTACGGATTGTGATAAGAGTTGTATGAGCCCCTAATGAAATTAATTTTAAAAAAAAAGAAATTTCCCTGAGCAAGAATCTATTGAGTAATCTGTACCACTCTGTCTTGTTCAGAATCAGATTTTATTTTCCCCAATTGAATGATCGTTTGTTATGGTGTGGAAAAAGTCTTGAGGCGACTGCAGGTGGATGTCATGCAGTATTTCACTCAATGCCATTTAGTGAAGAGCAACCTGCATCGCTGTGCTCAGTCTCCTTTGCTTAAACAACCCTTGCCAGACCCACGTGCCAAATGAAGCACTACCCAGCGTGCTCCAGAGGAACAGTCCCATGGGGGAGAGTGTGGCAGACCTGGCTGAAGCCCTAGCTTATCTCCTTGATGCCATGCCTGGTTTTCCCAGTCAAACGGGGACAATCGCAGCTGCCCAACAAGACATAAAATTAGCTATTATAAATAAGCTTCTTGGTACATAGGAGGCACAACAACAGATACAATTAGAGCTGGAATTTCCCTTCCAAACTTTCCAAATCTTCCAATTGCTCAGGATTTTCCAACCCGGACGACAGATGATGACAAGCATGCTGACCCTACATAAATCACGACTAACTGGATTTCAGGAACTCTGGACATGCGTCCCTGAAACAAAAACAAAACACCGCCTTCCTATCTGTTTGGACTCAGAGCGGCCCTGTGGGCCAGGGCAGAGCTGCCCCGTCTGTGGGTTTCTGAGATCGTTGCTCTTACTGGAGTGGAAGCCACATCTTTCTCCTGAGGAGGGGCTGGTGGTTTCGGACTGCCAACCTCTCGGTTAGCAGTGCAACAAGGAACCCACTGCACCCCAGAGCTTGCGATGGAAATGCTCCCTTTAGGGAACCCCCAAACCCACTGTCATCCAGTTGATTCCAACTCACATGGACCCTATACATGGTTTCCAAGGCTACAAGTCTTGATGGAAGGGTTAGCTTCCTCTTTCTCCCTTTTAGTGGCTGGTGGATTTGAACTGCTGACCTTACAGTCAGCAGTCCAATGCTTACCCAAAAGCCCCACCAGGGCTCCTTTCTCACTCACTCACTGTCATCAAGGTGATGCCAACTCTTAGTGACCCTTTAGGACAGGGTAGAACTGCCCCAGTGAATTTTTGAGACTTTAACTCTAAACAGGGGTAGATAGTCTTTCTCCCAAGAGGTCCTTAGGCAGTCAATAATTGACCTTCCATCAAACTGGAGAACTTCCTGTCCTTGTCCCTAAATTAGTAGGATGAGTTAGTCTGGGTAGACTGGAGAAACAAAATTTATTGACACTCATATTTTATGGGAGAGTTTTATATAAAGGCTAAGTGTACATTAAGAAAGCATCCCAACCCAGTCCAATCCAAACCCATAAGTCTGACATTATCCCATATGTCTGACACTGATCTACAAAGTCCTCCTCAATCTCACAAAACACACACAATAATGCCGAATGCAGGAGGAAAGCCGAGTCAGTGAGTGTGTGTATTAGTCTGGGTACTTTGGAGAAACAAATCCACAGCTACTCATGTATAAGACAGTTTTATGTAAAGAAAATGTGCATCATGAAAACATCCCAACCCAATGCTGCCCAAGGCCACAAGTCCAACATTAACCCATTTACCCAACACCAGTCCACAAAGTCCTCCACCTCACAAAACAGAGGCAATGATGCCGACTGCAGGAGGAAAGCTGAGTCAGTGAACGAACAAGCATCTCAGCACTAGCAGGGGTCTCCACACGGCTGCTCCAGCACCCAGGGCTGCATCGGGATAGGTCCATGTAGCTTCTCCTTGGGGATGTCTTGTAGGAAGTCAATCTTGCAAGCTGAAGCAAGGAACTGCTAAGGCAGCTGCACCCGGTGCAACCATCACAAAACAAGAGACCCGAGAACTAAAAAGGCAAGGCTCACCACCCATTTATTCCTCCGCCTTTCAATTAGCCCCACATGTGATTATCGGCCAGGTTGGCACAATTAACTAACTCAATCCACCCCTTGCCAACCTAGCACCTGTATATAATTCTTAGCTTCACAATTGCAATTAACACCTATACCTTAACCCTATAATCCTGTGAGTTTTTTCCCCTACCTGTGAAAGTTTGTAAGCCAACCACTTCATGCCTTTATCTCCCCCAATTTTGGGTATCCAATTTAGTGTGTAAGCATCTCAGCACTGGCAAGGGTCTCCACAAGGCTTCTCCTCAGGGATGTCTTACAGGAAGTGAGCCTTTCCAGCTGAAGCAGGGAACTGGCTAAGGCAGCTGCACACTGGCCTGACCATCAGAAAGCAAGAGACCCCAGAACCAGAAAGGTCAGGCTCACCGAGCCATTTATTTCTCCGCCCTTCAATTAATCCCACACGTGTTTATCGGCCAGGTTGGCACAATAAACTTTAACTATCACCTAGGAAGATATAAGCTTCTACAAAAGTCATGCCAGACTGTGCTTAGAGGCAGAGCAATCAGAAGATCATGCAAAATTAAGCAGAGTGGAATGTGAAGGTGTGTGCGTATTACTGCTTGGGATAAAAAGTTCCAGAAATACAATAGATGGTTCACAGAGGCTGCGTTATCTTGAAGTTTTTTTAGCACATAATGTACAATTGTGCCCAAGAATATGCCGCCAGTTGTATGTGAGGGCGCCCCTTTCCACACAGCGTATGGAAATGAAGTACTGCCGTGTCTCCGTGCTGCGTGCTCATAGGAGCAGTGACAAGGTACAGGGTTTCACTTGTTGTGCTACAGGGGCTCTTTCCCATCAGTTGATGGGCCATGGTGCTTGTCCTTTTTGTTCCTGCGTGTGGCTCAGTGTTTGTTTTTCTTGGGTACCATCCAGTTGGTTTGGTCTCATCAAGACCCTCGAGGGCAGAGAGAGCTGACCCATGGTGTTTCCTCAGAGCCGAGTATCAAGTCTCTCCCCTGTGGAGCTGCTGATGGGTTCGAACCACTAACCTTTCGGTTAGCAGCCAAGCAACTGCTTAACTGTTGTGCCACCAGGGCTCCTTCTTGTTCTTTTTATTTTATTCTAATAAGTCATTTTATTGGGGTCTCTTAAAGCTCTTACAACAATCCATACATCCATTGTATCAAGTACATTTGTACATATGTTGCCATCATCCTTTTTTTGTTTGTCAAGCACATTTGTACATTTATTGCTGTCATCATTCTCAAACATTTGCTTTCTACTTGAGCCCTTGGTATCAGCTCCTCATTTTTCCCCTCCACCCCTCCCCATGAACCCTTGATAATTTATAAATTATTATTATTTTGTCATGTCTTACTCTTTCTGATGTCTCCCTTCATCCACTTTTCTGTTGTCCATCCCCAGGGAGGGGGTTATATGTAGATACTTGTAATCAGTTTCCCCTTTTCACCCCCCCTCCCTCCACCCTCCTGGTATCGCCACTCTCATCACTGGCCCTGAAGGGATCATCTGTCCTGGATTCCTGTGCTTCCAGTTCCTATCTGTACTAGTGTACATCCTCTGGTCTAGCCAGATTTGTTAGGCAGAATTGGAATCATGACTGTGGAGGAATGGGGGGAGGAAGCATTAAAGAACTAGAGGAAAGTTGTATTTCTCATCATTGCTACACTGCATCCTGACTGGCTCTTCTCCTCCCTGAGACCCTTCCGTAAGGGGATGTCCACTTGCCTACAGATGCGCTTTGGATCCCCACTCTGCACTCCCCCTCATTCACAATGATTTGATTTTTTGTTCTTTGATGCCTGATACCTGATCCCTTCGACACCTTGTGATCACACAGGCTGGTGTGCTTCTGCCATGTGGGCTTTGTTGCTTCTGAGCTGGATGGCCGCTTGCCTTCCTGTTCTTTAGGGGTGGTTTCCCTCTCTTGGTCTATAAAAATCTTGATATTGTAGGCCTATTATCTCTTTGCATATGCATAACAAATGTGTTTGGGGAGGAAAAGGTTCTTTTTGCCAATGCATCATTTGACATCTAGGGTTGTTGATTCACACACACACACACACACACACACACACACACACGCCCTCCCCACCCCTCATAATTATCCAAAAAGAAATGAATGGCCATTTATCCATCTAATAAACATGCACTGAGCCAACGGTATACAGGCTCTGTGCTGGGTATTGGTGTTAAAAGAGAAAAAAGGCCCAAACCTCTGTGCTCTCAGGGCTCAAGAGTCTAGTCCGGAGGAAACACCAGACCCAGTCCCAGCACACAATATAATGATTGCTGTGGCCGAGAGAACTACTAACCCAAGAGAAGAGAAGACCCCATGCGGGTGGTGGCCCTTGGGCCTACTTCAGAAGGTAAGTAGTTTGCCAATGAGACAGGGCATGCCAGGAAGAGGGAAAAGCATGGGCAAAGACCCCAAACCGTGGGAAAGGCTCTACCTTTCAAACGCCCTACTGCCAACAAGTTGATTCCTACTCACCAGAACCCTATAGGGCAGAGCAGAATTGCCCCCTAGCGTTTCTGACTGTAAATCTTCACCAGGGCAGACAGCTTCATCTTCCTCCCATAGAGCTTCTGCTGGGTTCAAATTGCCGACCTTGCAGTTGAGCTCCAACTTGCAATCCATCACACCATCCGTGTGGCTCAAAGGATGTGGGGTGATGTGACTGAAGGCTCATTCACAGAGGGACATTTGTCAGCAGTGGAAGTGGGCAAGGAGGGAGAGGCCAGATCATCCAGGTCATGAAGGCCAGGATCAGGAGCTTGATCTTCACTCTGAGGACCACGGGTTGCCCCTGAAAGGCTCTGGGCTGTAAATAGACCTGGTCAGAATCAGTATAAGTCTCAAGGCAGGGACTGGAAACAAGAAGCCAGTTGGCCGAGCATTAGAGAGCAAGAAGGACGCTTGGTTTCCAAAGGGGCATCCTCTCTTCAGGTGTCTCTGGGATGACCCTGGGGTCCAGTGACCCTGGGCTGCATTGTCTGCCTAGGCTGTCTTAGAACGAGTCACTGCTTTTACTGACAGACTGGGCCCAGAAGGCACAAGAAGAGGGCTCATCACTGTAGTCTCCCGACTCAGCTTCATTGGCCAGGGACTTCATGGTCTGCTTCCTGGAATTGCCAGACCTGGGAAAGAAGCAAAGGGGGAAGCAGAGAGGTGGAGGTCTGTATATATTTTTTCCCCAACAATTTTATTGGTACAGCATTCACTTACCATACCAGTCAATAGTTCAATCACGTGGAGAAGAACTGTACCATCACCACCACAATCAGAGGCCTGTGGTTCTGTTGACTTCACCCTGCCAGGCTCTTCCTTCTGCAGGCAAAGCCGCAGAGGTGAGGAAGACACCGCACCTGCTTTCAAGTCAGGGATAAAGCAGGGATGGTGAGTCAGATGAACACTGACCTGACTGTGTGATAAATACCCGACCAGCTGTGTCCAGTGTTGTTGTGTGCCAACAAGTCAATTCCAAATCGAAGTGGCCCTGGGACACAGGACACATTTTCCCTAGGGTTTCCAAGGCTGTCACCTTTGCCAAGCATGTGGCCCACACCTTTTTCCCACAGAGCGGCGGGTGGGTTCAAACCGCCAACCTTTCCACTCTCGGTGAAGCGCTTTAAACACTGTGCCACTAGGTCAAGAGGAGGAGTGGTCTCCTAAAGACCAGGCTGTAATTTCAGTAGAAAGAGGTGTGGAAGAGAAAATGAGACATTTTAGGCAAACACAATGGCTTGTCACCTCAAGGGAGGGTGCTTTGAAAAGAGTGCTCAGAAGCTGGAAGAGAAGTAGGGGCCCAATGTAGGTAAACTGGGAGACCATCACCAGGACCATTGTCACCACACAGGAGGTACTAGCCAAGTCTGAAGGCCATGTAACCCTCTCATAAGCCGCTGCCGACCGGTCCAATCCAACTCACAGTGACCCTGCAGGCCAGAACAGAACTGACCCACAGGGTTCCCAGGCTATACACCTGTGTTAGTCTGCGTGGACTAGAGAAACATTCATAGACACGCATATGTGTGGAAGACAGAACTTTATATCAAAGAGTAATTGTATATTAAGAAAACACCCCAGCCCAGTCAAGGTCAGGTCCGTAAGTCCAATAGTAGCCCATATGTCTGATGACAATCTATAAATTCCTCTTCAGACTCATGCAATACATGCAATGACGCCAAATGCAGGAAGATCACAGGCCAGTGGGTGGAGAGTCTTGTAGATCCAGCGGCAGAGGAAGCATCTCAGCGCTGGTGTGGGTCTCGATGTGCCTCCTCCAGCTCCAGGGCGCTGGCTCCATCAGCACAGCTCATGTGTCTTGTCAGCAGGAAGATGGAGCAGAGAGTGTCTCTGGCTTCCAGTGAGCTATCTCTCACCGTTGTGCCTTCACACGAGGTCATCAAGCTGTGACCTCATCGACAGGCTAAACTCCACTCCTTCACTATTAATATCCTCAAGTTGACACCAGGTTATGTAACTACCACAACGTCCTTAGCAAAGCAGACTGCTTCATCGTTGTTCCCATGGGGTTCTGGTGGGTTCAGACCACTGCACTTTTGGCTATCAATTTAGCACACAGCCACCAGCACACCCTTGGGGGAAAGTCAAGTCCAGAGCTGTAGAAGATTCTGGATGAGACTGCTGTTAGAGAGAGAGAATGCTGGGCTCTTCCATTACTTTAATAAGATTCCTCTTTTCCTTAAAGCGGTTGGAGTCATTACAAGTAAACCATTCTAACCAGTTTTGTTTCCCGTGCCAGGCAAACACCACCCAGCCCACAGCTGGCACCCGCCCTTCCCCCACCTCATCTATGCAGCCCGTTATCTGAGTCCGCACCTTCCATCTAGAAATATGAATTTCACAAACCAATAATGCCACCAGCCCAACACAGATGAACAGGGCCCGTTTGATAATGCATTCGCAGGCTTTGTGTGAATCATTCCGTGGTTATTCAAAAAGTCATTCAATGTTTGTCTCCAGTGATGATATGGTGTCTGTCACCAGCTAAATGATGGCCCTATTTCTACTCAGGATCTTGATAAGACCCGGGCTCTGGAAATGACACCTCTCCCGAGCCAGGCAACGCAGCTCAGCAGCTGTATGTGAGCTGAATGCACTGAGCCGCAGGGACACGGGAGAAGTCTCCTTGCCAAGCTCACTCTCGTCTGGACCTCGTATTTTTAGAGAGGGCTGGCTGTAGAATGCTCTCTTTTGGGGGGAGTGCCCCTTTGGGTCCAATGGCTGGAGCTGAGATTTCCAGCATTTGCAGGGAGGGCGTGAGGCAAGGTCCGAGAGGCAGCTGGCAAAGGAGCTGCCAGCCCATGGGGTCTTCTGTGATCTTGGTTCTCCAACACGGGCCACTTCAGAATTTCTGAGAGCTCTTAGAAAGTCTAGCTCAGCGCCATCTCCATCTCCAAGCTTCTCACTCAGTGGGTCTAAAGCCAGCTGGGAGTCCTCAGGTGGCTCAAACAGGAAAGTGCTGTTCTAGGCGGGGAAGAGACCCCTCCAGCCCCCAATTCAGTGATCACTTCTCAAACCAATTCACTGGCGTCAAGTTGATTCCAATTAGCAACCCTAAAAGGACAGGGAAGAACTCTCCCCATGCGTTTCCAAGACCCTAACTCTTTACACAGTAAACAGCCTCATCTTTCTCCCACGGGACAGCTGGTGGTTTTGAACTTCTGGCGATGCAGTTAACCCAACTCACAGCAACTACGCCACCGGGACTCTGTGTAGAGGCCCATTTGTTGAGGCTTAAACTGGTCGAAGCTAAGGAAGACCATCAGCACAAGGTCATGATGGTGCCCGAGGGTTCAGAGGCTCGGCCACATTGATACAATGACGTGGAGAATAAAGGAAACACAAAATCGTGACTGGCGGCAGCTCAATTCGTCACAGTTGCAAATGAGACCACAGAATCCGGAAAGGGGCCATGATTTGGCTACAAACAATGTTGCAAATTAGAAAGCATGCAAGATTGGCTCAGAGCCCTCTGTCCACCTTGGTTGGAGTGTGAACACATCAGGATAGGGTGTGGTGCCCCAATTTCTATCAAGGGCAAAAACAGAAAAAGAGAGAAACCAAACCCACTGCCATCTAGTGGGGGATTCCAACTCGTAGTGACCGTATTCTGATTGCCGCTCCTCGGGCTGCTCAGGAGGCTCACAGCAAACTCCTTCTACTTGAGGACAAAGCTTTTGTATTGTTTTGCATTGCTGGTCGGTGGTCAGAAAGAATGCAATAGCGGCTGAATCTATGTGGAGACTCGAGATGGATTGTAGCTCCCACTACACCACGTCCTCTGCAAACGTCGTGCTCTGCACTCCTAGTGGGCAGTTCTGAACACCCCCACAAGCGTGCCTCACAAAGCAGCCCTGGAGATCTGCCCCCATGGGGTCACCAGCAGTTGTGATTGACTCAGGGGCAACGAGTAATAGCAACCACCGACCTGGGGGCAAGCGGTGGTGATTGTTACGAAGTTCTCCCTATGCAGGGGAGCCTTGTTAGAGACTCACGGGCTTGAAACGGCCAGTGGCGAGGGGCTCCTGCAGTGGGTCCCCCAAACCCAGCCAAGGCACACAGAACTGGCTTCCTAGAGCTCCTAGCAGAGTCTCCTTGGTTGAGTGACTTGGGTCTCAGTTGCTGCTTCTGCAGACTGGGTGCAGCCACATGTTGGACAGGGCTGAAATGAAAGTCAAGTAACAGGGACCCCAAACCCACAGTCTTAGAGTCAATTCCCATTTACTGTGCCCCCACAGGGCAGGGATGAAGCCCTGGTGGTGTACTGGTGATGCACCAGCAGTAAGAGATGACAAAATAATAATATTTTATACATTATCAAGGGTTCATGGAGGAGTGGGGAGGGAGGGGAAAAATGAGGAGCTGATACTAAGGGCTCAAGTAGAAAGCAAATGTTTTGAGAATGATGAGGGAAACAAATGTACAAAAGTGCCTGACACAATGGATGGATGGATGGATTGTAATAAGAGTTGTACAAGCCCCCAATAAAATGATTTTAAAAACAAACAAAAAACCACCAGCAGTTCCTCAGGAGGAAGACTGGGCTTTCTACTCCTGTAAACAGTTAGCTCTCGGAAACCCACCGGGGGTCGCTCTGAGCCAGCACGGACCCAATGGCAGTGCGTGAGAGAGGACCGGGTCAAACTGCACCTGTGGGTGTCTGAGACTGCGACTCTTTATGAAAGGTCCCTAGTGGCTCATTGGGTTAAGCATCGGGCTGCTAACTGAAAGGTAAGCTGTTCAAACCTACCAGCCACTCCAAGAGAGAACGAGGAGCCTGGCTGGCCTCATAAAGACTCACAGCTTTCAAAGCCTGAAGAAGTAAGTCCTACTCTGTTCAATAGGATCGCTATGCATCAGAACCGACTTGATCCAAAACAAACATATAAACAAACAAACAAACACATGAACTTTCTGCCATGGAACCAGAGTCCACTCATAGCAGCCAGACGCGGCAAAGCAGAACTGCCCCTTTGAGTTTCCGAGACTGTGACTGCTGAGGGAAGCAGAAAGCCTCGTCTTTGTCCTTCAGAGCGCCTGGTGGTTCCCAGCTACCTACCTTGTGAACCATGGCCCAATGTGTAACCACAGTCACCAGGTTCCCATCGAGCAGAGTGTGAAATCTCTGGGGGTCAGGAAGCCTGCTGTTTCTGCCGAGGATGGCTCATGGGTTTCAACAGCTAACTGGCCTTCCCTTAGCGTGACAAAATATGCTTACATAAAATTGGCCAGGTGAGCCATTGTTTAGTGTACAATTTGATGGCATTTATGATGTCCCCCACATCATGCAGGTATCGCCGCTTCTATTACCTAAAATCCTCCCTCACTCCCATTTCTCCTGAGGCAGCAACTCCCCACTCCATCTGCCGCCGTTCCTCCCCGCCCTCGGACTCCACCAATAAACACGTGTCTCTACGCAGTCACCTGTTCTAGATAGTTCAGGGAAGGGGGATCTTGCTGTACGTGTCCTTTGTGCCTGACCGATTTCAGGGAAAGCCCTATTCCAGCTGCAGAACTGCAAACATAACACAGTCTCTCACCTACATGCCAAAGAGCCCAGGGTTTTGCACACAGAAGACCCCCCTCCATCCTGTGTTTGAATTAAACTCGATTAAACAACCTGACCGCCTTCTGTGCAGGACCTCAAACGGGGGTTATTGTCATCTTTGACTTTCAACCTTCTCGAACTCTGAGCTCTACCCAGGCACCAGCAGTAACAACACAAAACCAAAGCTGTCAAGCCCGTGGTCTTTCTGAGGTAGGAGGCCCGCCAACTCCAGTGCCGCCACTGGAGGTCGCTGTGGAGGGGTGGCTGCCCGCTGGCTAGTCACCAGCCTGTCTTCCATCAGTTTCCAAGGAAGGGGTTTGTTCATCTGGGAAGTTGAGGGGGGCTGCGGTGGAAAGCAGCTTGGGATACCGTCATATACCCACCCCTGTCTTCTTCATTCCCCAAGGGAGCCATTTGTTAGACAGCTGTGAGTTGTGCATGTCCATTATCAGTGATGCTTGTCATGGGTGAGTTTCAAACATGCCACTGAACCTCTTCCCAGTGAAGTTGTAGAGAGAAGCTTGGTGTGGAAAATAACTGGGAGCCAGCTGCCCTGGTGAAAACCCTGGAAGGCTGGGGCAATTCCTTTGTTCCCCAGAGGGTCTCTCCTCCAGGTTTCTGAGACCCCTTACCAGGATGTGCTCTCTTAGTGTGCCCCCTCGCCCAAAAGCAAGCTTTGCAAAATTGGAGGCTGTTAGGGAGCAAGGTGTGAAGTCACAGACCTAGTGCCCCACAACTCAGGACTTTTCTGTTGACAGAAACTAAGGAGCCCTGTAGAAAGCCAAAACAGCCCTTGCGGGGTGATTCCGACTCCCGGTGACCGGTGTGTGCAGCTGGGGCTGTGCTCCCACAGGGTCTGCGAGGTTTCAGCAACCTTTCAGAAGCAGACCGCCAGGCCTTTCTTCCAAGGTGCTTCTGGTTAGGTTTGAACAACAGCCTGTCCGTTAATAGGCATGTAACCAAGTGAGTCACCCACGGATGTCTACCTGAGGCCCAGAAAAGCCAAGTGAGTTTCTCAGGGTCACTTAGCAAGTCCCTGACTTAAGCGGATGTAAACTGGGAGGGGCAGGGCTGGTGAGTAAAACCATGTGGATCTAAAATCTGGGGCTGAGGGTCCTCCCACCAACTCACTCGGCCCCCTAGGCCAGACCCAGCAGCAGTGTTCTCTCCATCTTGGTCAGTGGCAAGGACCTGGCCCCTGTAGGAGAAGAGCAGCCTCTTCCCATTTCCCGCATGAGCTGTCCATGTGGGAACTATCAAGTACAGGCTGCTGGGAATGTTAACAGCATCGAGTAGCTGACTCAGATCGGGTATCTATAAATACACTGTGACTCTGCACGGTGAGCACCCCTCAACCTCCAGCCCAGCTCCTTCCCCCTGGCCAGGCCCCCCAGTATACCACATGCCCACACAGCCACCTAGAATCAGCTCTTCCCAGTCACGGTATGGGCCGGGGAGGGGGAGGGTGGTGGTGAGTCATGTGACAGCCTCCGCCCCGGCCTGGCCACGGTGCTGGGAGACAGCAATGATCACTGTCCTTTGGACTGGGTCTGAACCACGGAGCGTGGGGCCCTGAGACAGACGCCTCTGTGGTCCAGTTAGCTGACAATTCAGCATGGTCAACCCACTGGGTAACTAGAACCTGTGGACCTAGGGCTAGCTGAGCTGGGACTTCTAAATCCTTGGGGACTTATAAAACTTTCCAGAATCTGATGGTGTCCATCCCACCATCTACCCCAAATGAATACACACACTCATGCAAAATGTTCTGTAGAATGCTGGCGGCTCACGGAAACCCCTGAAAACAAGGTCTGGCTCCTGGAAACACATGCCTCGTCCATGAGCTCTTTTTTTTTTTTTTCAGTGAGCCTCTGAAACATGAATCTTTTCCAGATTCTCTCCCACACCCCCAACATGAAAAGAGGATTCAGAGAAGCTTTTCATTGACGAGGAAACATGCTCCTTGTCAGAAGGGCAGCGTTGCTGGGAGAGACAAGCAAGGAGGAACCTTCCCAGGAGCTGGCTGCAGGAAGGTCACTGTGGGGGACAGATGCAGCGCACTCAAGGACTGTCCTGTTGGGGAGCACTTAGCTTCACCTGCAGAGCCACCTGAGGCTGCCTTGTGGAAGTGGGCATCCGGAGGCTCCCAGCACGTGTGTTTTTGTGAAGTGGTATAAGAAAGGTTATTTGAAATTGGGCAGAGAGCTGTAACACCAGATGAAGACAGAGGTGAGTCATCACACACACCATGAACTGAGGCAGCTGGTGTGTGGGGGGAAATTCCTCCTGATAATGTTGGAGTTTATGATCCAGAAAAAACAAGCAAACAAACAACTCACTGCCATCGAGGTGATGATAATACACACACAGTGAACTTGTAAACCTGCAGGACAGGGTAGGGCTGCCCTGGGAGTGTCTGAGTCTATAAAGCTTTATGGGAGTAGAAAGACCCATCTTTCTCCCACGGAGCCGCTGGGGGGTTGAACTGCCGACCTTGCAGTTAGCAGTCCAATATGTCCCCTCTCCATCACCAGGGCTCCTCAGAAGAAAGGCCTGGTGATCAGCTTCCAAAAGATCACACCCTTGAAAGCTCTGTGGGGTGTGCAGCTCTGCCTACAGCACATCCAAGTGAGTGAACTTCACAGGTATGGTCTGGCAAGATCCTGGGAACCAGCCACCCACGGTCTTGTTTCTTACTGAAAAGAACCACTCTTACCCAAAGGATTCGGCGAACATTTGCCTATGATGAGGCCAGACTTTACCCTTATTCCCATTCTTGGCCTCATGCATGTGAAACCGAGCAGTTTTGCTTCTGCTGACCAATCAGAACAAAATGCTGGTTAACTGCCCTTTGCTAGAGAGTGTCTCTGTGCCCTAGTTTGAGCCAGCCCCTCCCTGAGGGCCTCTACTGAGAGTGGGCTCACAAGTTCTGATGTAGTATCCAATCACTTCTCTTTAAACAGGTCAGCCTATTATCAAAAGATATAGTGTCTGAGGTCTTAAAGGCTTGAAGATAAACAAGCGGCCATCTAGCTCAGAAGCAACAAAGCCCACAATAAAGAAGCACACCAGCCTGTGTCATCACAAGGTGTCAATGGGATCAGGTGTCAGGCATCTAAGACCCAGAAAAAAATCATACCCAATGTGAATCAGGAGTGGGCATGGAGTGGAGACCCAATGCCCATCTGTAGACAACTGGACATCCCCTCACAGAGGTGTCACAGGGAAGAGATGAGCCAGTCAGGGTGCAGTATAGCACCAATGAAACATACAACTTTCCTCTAGTTCTTTGGTGCTTCCATCACCCCACTATCATGGCCTCAACTCTACCTTACAAATCGGATTAGACCCGAGCACCCACACTGCTACAGATAAGAGCCCACAACATAGGGAGTCCAGGATAGATAAACCCCTCAGGGCCAACACAGTGAGTAGAGATACCAGGAAGATTAGGGGAGGGTGGGGTGAGAAAGGGGGAATCCATCATAAGGGTCAATATATATAACCCTCTCCCAGGGAGACAAATAACGGAAAAGTGGATGGGGGGGCAACAGAGGACCATGTAAGATATGGAAATAATAATCTATAACTTATCAAGGATTCATGAGGGAGGGGGGAAAGGGAGGGAGGGGGAATAAAAGGGGAACTGCTATCAGGGGCTCAAGTGGGAAGAGAACGCTTTGAAAATGATAATGGCAGCATATGTGCAAATGTGCTTGACACACTGGATGAGTGTATGGATTGTGATAAGATATGCAAGAGCCCCCTATAAAAGTATGGGGTGGAAAAAGCAGCCTTGTCCAAGAGAAATCTGGTATAAGCCACATGTATGATTTTAAATGTTTTAAGAAGTAAACAAAAAAGTGTTTAAATTCATTGTAATAAGACATTTTAGTTAGCCCAATAAAGAGGGGGGGACATGACGTCACATCTGACCCACAACACAGGAAACCCAGGATAGATAAACCCTTCAGGGCCAACAAGGAGAGTAGAGCTATTAGGAAGATTAGGGGAGGGTGAGGGGAGAAAGGGGGAATTGATCACGAGGATCAAACTAGAACCCCCTCCCAGGGGGATGAATAACAGAAAGGTGGGTGAGGGATGATGGAGTATGATGTAAGATATGGAAATAACAATTTATAACTTATCAAAGGTTCGTGAGGGAGGGCGGGAAGAGAGGGAGGGGGATGAAATGGGGAGCTGATATCAGGGGCTCAAGTGGGAAGAGACTACTTTGAAAATGATGACGGCAGCACATGTGCAAGTGTGCTTGACACACTGGAGGAATGTATGAATTGTGATAAGAGATGTAAGAGCCCCCAATAAAAGCATTAAAAAAAAAGTCAGCCTATGAATCCTCTGAGAAACTGAGATGCTGATACATACAACCATCACACACTGACCAACCTGGCTAGGCTCCAAAGACCGGCTCTCACCATGGGAAACGGGCTTTATGCAAGCATGGAGGCTGGGGCAGTGACATCATCTACTGTCAACTTGAGCCAAGGGGTGGAGTCTAGCCTGTCAATCAGGTCGCAGCTTGATGACCTCATTCAGAGGCAAGACAGAGATAAATAGCTCACTGGAGGCCAGACCCAGTCTCTCTGCCTTCCCTTCCCTGCTGTTGAGACACTCAGAGAGCTGGAGGAGCCACATGGAGACCCGCGCCAGTGTTGAGATGCTTCCACTGCCACCGGATCCCCAAGACCTTCTACCCACTGGCCTGTGATCTCCCTGCATTCAGCATCAGTGCATGTGCTGTGTGAGTCTAAAGAGGACTTTATGGACTAGTATTGGACATATGGGCTGATATCGAATGTATGGATTTGATCTGGATTGGGCTGATGTGTTTTCTTGATATACATTGCTCTTTTTATGAAGTTCCTTCTTATACACACATGAGTGTCTATCAATTTGTTTCTCTAGTCAACCTGGACTAACACAGAGGATGATTACATCATCACATAACTGTCCGAGCACTGCGAATCACAGCCCAGCCAAGGTGACACATGCTCTTTGCCATCATAGCCAGTGCGCCTCCTTGTACCTCGGTGTTTTTCTCACATGTGATCCCGACAGGGACAGAACAGGGCCTCTGCCCTGCCTGCTAAGGGAATGAACAAAAAGGACCCTGTGAACTAAGTTATGAACAAAGGACATTGTGAGAACTGACTTGGTAGACACCTTAACCTGGAAGTCTACGGAAGGTTCTGACACATGCCTGTACCCAGACATAATCCCCAAACCTTCGGAGACACGCTGGCCTAGTGCCGCTGCCCAGATAAAGCTGAAAGGAACGATGTAGGAAACCCAAGGCTGGGCTGAAGGCCTCATTAGAAAGTTGTTCAGCCACCTGCAGAGTGGCAACCTTCTCCCCTTTTGAAAAGCCATTTAAAATTCAAAAATGTCCCTTAAACCATGTCCCTGCTTAACTCGAGGGGGTGGGGCTTGCTTCACGTCCAGAGTGGAGTGTATCTTGTCTATGCTTCAGGTGTCCCTTCTCAACTCAAGAGAAGGATCTGCCCCTATGACGCCACTGGACCTGATCTGGTTTCCAAACTTTTCTGTATTTTGGGTTTGTCTTGTTTCCTTCGGTTTAAGTTTGTCCATATTTGAGTGTATCTCAGAGGCAGTAAGTCAAGGGGGGAGTCACCCTCTTGAAGCTGTGTTACATGCTTTCCCATTTTCAGTAGATGAAACCCAGGATGGATGAACCTATCGCGACAGCAAGTAGAATAAGGGGTTGGGGGGCGGGGGAGTACAGTGGTGGTGGGGGGTTAAAGGGAGTCAATGTCAAGGAGTCCGTGCAGAAAAAGAATGTCTGGAAACTGATTGTGGTGGCAACTGTACATGCTACTTGATATGATTTAAATTTGGAATGATGTGATATCTGCATTCAATCCCAACTAACTAAATGAGCGAACGGGATCTGCTTCATTTCTTTTGAAGTGGCTCCTTGCTTTCGCAAAACTGTCGCTTAACTCTTTGCTACTGCTGCTGCTGCTACTGTGTGCGTGTGTGTGCACACGAGCGCAAGCACCCACAGTTCATCTCTGGACCCTCGCAAACCCAAGTGCCAAACTGTACAATCCTTAATGCATAACACAGATGGACGGAAGATTTTAAATATTATCGTAAGTGCAAAAGGAAGCAGTCACTATGTAAGGAGTAGGCAGAACACCTCTCTCTCCCTTAATAACCCCATCACACAGGCTCTCCTTACCCAACTCCAGGTCCGTTTTGTATCGGACGCTGGCAGTGTGGGGCAGCTCAGGCAATTTTGTGCATTCACCTGGTGTTTCCTGTTGCCAATGTGACATTTGCACTAAAATTGTTCTCCAACACATGAAGTACATTGGAACACATTTATGTTTTAAAGCATTCTAGCAGAATTGACTGTAATGTTTGGCAGGTCCAGACCAAGAGATCAGACATGCCCAGAACATTCTGAACCTTAGCGGGTGGCAGTGCAAAGTCACATGCCCTATCTCAACCACACGTTTTGTTTTGTGTTTGTCAATGGTGATAAATACATAGGCAACCAAATCTTTCATGATATCTCTTTAAATGCACGGGAAGGGAGATGCCACATTAGCATACTGGTAACGCTTGCTTTAAAATCCACGGCATTTGTATCACCTCCCACCCCTGGTGGTGTCGTGATTACACTTTGGGCTGCGATCCACATGGTCAGCAGTTTGAAACCACCAGCTGCTCCTCGGGAGGAAGACTGGGCTTTCTACTCTCGTACACAGTTAGTTTCAGAAACCCACAGGGGGAGCTGTGAGTCAGCATAGACTCCACGACAGCGAGTTTGCTGCTGCTGCTTCTTTTTAAATCCTTACCTTGAGCTTCCAGCAGAGCCTTTCTTCACAGGACTGCCTCCTCAAACGGACCCCACATTCATGAAAGCCACAGATCCTCAAGGTGAGAAGGGATTGTAAAGTCACCGAAGCCAACCCTTTCCCTGGACAAACAGGTGGTAGTACTGGTGGTGAGCTCCTGGAGGATGGGGCCTGGGCTGGATTCAAATCGTAAGACCTCTATTCCTCGCTCAAGATGCTCCTGGGGCTACCATGGGCAAGTGCTTGGCTGCGGACCAAAAAGTTCAAAGCCATGCACTGGGTCGGTGAGGAACAGGCCTGGCAGTCTGCTCCCAGAAAGATGGCCCAAACCAAACCCACTGCCATCAAGTTGGTTCTGATTCACAGCAGGGCCACCCCAAAGGGTTTCCAAGAAGCCAACCGGTGAAACTTCCTTGAAAAATCCCAGCTTAGGAAAGACCCCGAGGGACAGTTCTACTGGATCACATAGGGCTGGAATCAGCTCCCCAGCAACCAACACCAGCAGGCCTTGCGGTAGAGCCGGGCACTCGGGGTGTTTGGCTGTTGAATCAGAATGAAGACAAACTGGAAGGGCCGGTGGAGTGAGGGCCAGTGAGGCAGGAGAGCTCCCGAGGTGGCCTCATGAATGACACTAACTGGCTACAGCCTTCTTCCTTCTAGAGCCAACCAACAATCCGCTGTGCTCTCAGCCCCAGCCTCCAGCTGTCCCTGCATCACAGAAGAGACAGAAGGCTTCTAGGCGCAGGGGAGACGGAATCGAACCTTTTGCATTTGTTTTCTGTTGGATTGCTTTTGTCTGGAGCAAGGCGGATGATGTGGATTATAAATGGTCAGATTACGCGGTCTAAAATGTGACTCCCTGGGGTTTGCCAATCCATCCAGGACACAGCCAAGCAGGGAAAAGCGAAGAGATCTCAGGGCCTTCATTAGAGGAAATTGACAAGCTTGCCTGGGGTCGCCATGGTGACCAAAAGATGGAACTATCTGCAGATGCCAGTACCTGCAAAAGATCTCAGGTAAGGAAACAGGCCGTACACCAGGTTGTTATTTTACCCGCACACACAGGAAAGAGGCAGCCAGCACTCTCCCCTGTGTAGAACTGGAGGAGGCTCCCAGAGGATAAGCTGTTGGTGGAAAATCAGATCAGGCTGATGTGAGCTCAGGTCCGCATCCACCTGACCCTAACGCTTCCATAAAGCGGAAGTTTCATGCTTCAGGCCTGGGATGGTGGGAGCTGCTATGATAGGAGACAGAGACATCGCATGCCCACCCACCCCCGGGGGGTGGGGGGAGTGGGGGGCACAGGCAGGACTAGCGGAGGTTACCAGTCCCAGGATCTGGCTGCCCTGTGCTTTTCTTGACCTACTGTCCTTTCCTTCCATTCTGTCCCTAAGAGTAAGAAGCGGGTCGCTTTGCTTAATCGTAGTCTGGCAGAGAGCAGAGGTCTGTCCACCACGGGCAACTGCCCTTGTTTATTGAGTTGGACCTGGTGGCTAGTGTGGGTTTTCTCAGAAGCAGGCCCAATGACAGGGACCATAAGCCGTTATCTGGATGGTGTGTGAGACACTGAGAAGGGACTTTCCTCAGTGAGGGCGTGGGAAGGAGGGAGTGGGGCGCCTGGGGCCTGGAAATGCAGGATCAAGTGACCAAAAACAGGTCCACTCATAGTAAGGACCTGCGACTGGCCACTGGACTGACAGGCAATGCGTGTGACTTAGAATTCTTTTGTAGTCTCGGGTGTCTTACTCTGCACAGGACCACACCGTCTTTCCAATATAATCCCATCCTCGTGACAAGTTAACTTTCCACACACCATCTCAATAATCCTCCCAACAGTCCTCTCAGGGAAACACTGTACAGATGAGGAAACACATTACAATCCCTCTGTGGGGCAATAAAGGTTGTGCTGGTGATGGGTGTGGGATGTGCTGTGATCGTCGGTTCTCATCAGGCCAGCTCTGCCTCGTCGTAATCTTAGAATCGAACAAAAGGCCGCTGGTCCTGCACCATCTTCATGCTTGCGGTATGCTTGAGTCCGTTATTGAGGCTTTTGTGTCAATCCATCTCATGGAGGTCTCCCTTGCATTCAGTAGTTCAAGACCACCAGGCGCTCCCTGGGAGAAAGATGAGGCTGTCTACTTCTGAAAAGTGAGATAGTCTCTGAAACCCACAGGGGCAGTTCTGTCCCGTCCTGTAGGGTGGCCTTGAGTCAGATTCGACTCGATGGCAGTGAGTTGGAGCTTCTTTTAGTTACATTATCAAACGTACTGTTATGTTCTAGTGATTGGTCTTGCTGGTGATGGATCCAAAGCAAATGAGTTGAAGTCTTACTCTCCTCACTTCCCAGGCACACGTTGGTTGTATTTCTTCTAAAATGGTATGATAATTAAGGTTTTGTGTCCAGTTGGCTAGCCCAGGAGTCTCAGTGCTTTGGCAGTTAAGACCCAGTAGACCCCCATGATGAGACCCCCTTCAAGGTCTGGTCTGCTTCCAATATTAGTAACTTTTGTGGAAAAGCTTGCTTGCTTTTTCTTTGGGCTGAACCTTGCATATAGCTGGTCAACCTCTGGTTCTTTGGACTTGAACCAACAGTCTACCATCTTGTCTACCAACTTTGATTCATTCACCTCTGCAGCCACAAGCCCAAGCTGCTGATCTTGGATTAATTTACCTCTGCAGCCCCAGGACTATGTCTTCCTGCTAAACTTTGGAACATAAGTCCCTAGACCCATTGGAGTCAGAAGAAATCACCATCTTAACATTGGACCTACATACTTAAAGCCTGGCCACTTCTACAACCCATGAACCATTTTCTTGATATGAACCTCTCTATATGTAAGCTTCACTAGTTTTGTTTCTTTAGAGAACCCAATTTAAGATAGACCAATTTGTTTGCTCCTTTGGTAGCTCACAAATATACATATTCAATATCTTTCACCAACACCACAGTTCAAGTGGAATACACGTTATGATAATGATAATTTACATAGAAGATAACATTACACACTCCTGAAAGGTTTACTCATCCCACAGTCCAGTGCCTAACAAAGTACTTTCCATATAGAAGATGATCAACAAACCATGTGTTCAACTAGATTGGATCCACCTGGCTGCATTGCAAATAAGTGCCAAGATCATATTTTCCAAACCAAGGAGTTTGATTTACAAACTTAATTTTCTGTGAGATCTTATCAAAGACAAAATGCATGAGACACTTAATGGGATTATTTTATTCAGGCAATCTTAATTTTTAAAAAAAGTGCCCCAGATCCAATGAACAAAGTGTCTTGGCAAGGACACCTTACCCTCATCTTCTAAAGCGAGCACTAGACAATTTAGAGATGAGGAGATTGAGTGCCAGAATTGTTTTGCAGTTAGGGGAAGTCTCCTCTAAGTGGAACATGCTATGCCAATCTTTTGTCTATTCAGTTTCAGGGAACAAACAATTCTAACCTTGTGAGACAAAAGAATGAGAAGTTGGAGGGTCTATGATTGGCCTTCTCATAGGAAACACAAGCGTCATCCCTGAGTCTTATGGGAGTCATGAGGAAAACTGAACAAGAAGTCTGACTCAGATCACGTGGAGACGGTGGTCTGTCGTTCTCGGTCAGCTAGCTCTAACAGCAAGAAAACAATAGGGGCATTCTGGAATCCAAAAGGTTGGGCTGATATCTTTCATGGTTGGTGTGGCTATTTTTCAGGAGCACGGGGCTCATGGAATGTTCAACACTGTCAATCTCATGGGGAAAGCACAACATATAAACTATCTGCCTCATATGGAAATCTCACAATCCCACTATTCGGTCTTCAACTCTTTGTGTTTTGGTAGGTGTCCTCAGGGGTGGTTACCTGTCAAGGTGGTCTGACTCATAGAGGCCCTGTGTACAGTATAAGAAAACATTGCCTAGTCCTGCGCCCCCCCTCACAATGGTTGTTCGAGTACACTGTTGCAACCACAGTGTCAATTCATCTCCTTGAGGGTCTGTCTTGCTTTTGTACACCCTGTGCTTTACCAAGAATGAGGTCCTGCTCCAGGAACTGGTCTTTCCTGATACCATTTCCAAGGTTCCTGAAATAAGTCTTGCCTTCTTTCACTTCCAAGGAGCGTTTCCCCCCACACAGATTTGTTGTCTTCGGACAGCCCGTGGTCTACTCACTGTTCTTCGCCAAGATCATCATTCAAAAGCTTGGTCCTTCTCCCATCTTCCTTGGTCATCGTCCAGCTTTCACATACAGATGAGGCGGTTGAAGAGACCATGGCTTGGGGCAGGGGCACCTTAGTCCTCGAAGTGACCTGTGCCTTTAACGCTTGAAAGAGGTCTTCTACAGCAGCATGGCTCAGTGCAACAAAGTGATTTCTCACCTATTGCTTCAATGGGCAATGATTGTGGAGCCACGGAAAATGAAACCTTTGACAACTTCAATCGTTTCTCTACTTATAATGGTACTTATTAGTTTAGCTGGGAAGATGTTTGTACTCTCGACGTTGAGTCATAATCCATATCAAAGACTGTCGTCTTGGATCTTCATCAGTAAGTGCTTCATGTCCTCTTTGTTTTCAGCAAGCAGAGTTATGTCATTTGTACATTGCAGGTTGTTAACGAGCCTTCCTCTAATCCTGATGCCACATTCTTCTTCATAAAGTCCAAATTCCCAGGTTATCTGCTCAACATACAGATTGCCTAAGTATGGCTGAAGAATACGACCTTGACACACACCTTCCTGATGTTAAACCAGGCAGTCTTCCCCTGTTCTGTTCGTGACTGCCTTTTGGGCTATGTGTAGATTCTGCATGCGCCCAATGACTCATTCTGGAATTCCCATTCCTCATAATGTTATCCATAGTTTGTTCAATAAAACACAAGCAAACATCTTTCTGGTCTTCTCTGCTTTCAATCAAGATCTATCTTATAATAGCAATGATACTCCTTTTCAATGATTCCAGCTCCCTGTCAATAGGTACTGATGAGACCACTTTTCATAATCTCCAGCAAAAATGTACTTGCATGTCATATTACTAATATTACTTGGTAATTCCCACATTCAATCGGATCACCTTTCTCTTGAATGGGCACACATATGGATCTCTTCCAGTGGGTAGGCCAGGTAGCTCTCTTCCAAATCTTTTGGCATAAACTATTAAGCACTGCAGCAGTGCATCAGTGTGCAGAAGCTCCTCAATTGGTATTCTATCAAACCCTGGAACCACGTTTTCCGTAATACCTTCAGTGCAGCTTGGTCTTCTTCCATCGATATCTTCAGTTCTAGATCATAATGTTACTTCTTGAAATAGTTGGACGTCGGCTGATGTGTTTTGGTACAATAACTATAACTATTTTTATACATATACATATATAAATCTTCTTTAGATGTTTCTTGCACCATTCAGCATTTTGCCCCTAAAACTAAAAACAAACAAATAAAATCACTGCCATCAGCTAATTCTGACCCAGAGACCTCACAGGGCAGGGAAGAACTGCCTCAGTGGGTTTCTAGACTGTGAATCTTTATGGGAGTAAAAAGCTTTATCTTTCCTCCTCAGAGAGGCTGGTTCAAACTGCTGACCTGTAGTCAACACCCCCACGCATAACCCACTGACTATACCATGAGGCCTCCTGATTCTAAACCGAGCAGTATTCTCTTGTTCTGTTCAAATGAAGCTGCTAACCACAAGGTCAGTGGTTCCAATCCACCCGCTATGCCTTGGGAGGAAGATGAGGCCATCCACTCCTGTAAAGGTTCAAAGTCGTGGAGCCCCAAAGTTCCTACTCTGACCTACAGAGTTGCTATGCTGCACAACTGACCCAATGACAGTCAGTTTTTTGGTTTGGGGCTTTTAAAATGTTTCATTTTCCCCCTAGAACCCTTGAGAAGGAGCCTGGTGCTATAGTGGTTACATGTTAGACTGACAACTGCAAGGTCAGCAATTGGAAACCACCAACCCCTCCTAGGGAGACAACGGGGCTTTCCGCTCCTGTGAAGAGTTACTGTTTCAGAAACTCACAGAGGTCACTGGGAGCGGGCATGGGCTCTGTGGCAATGAATGAGAGAATTCTTTTTTTTTTTTTTAATTAATTAATTAATTAATTAATTTTTTTCTCTTTTTTAACATTTTATTAGGGGCTCGAGAGAATTCTTTAATACAGTATTGCCACACAAGGCTAGAATCCCTCCACCTCCCCCAGTCCTTCCAGCTTGCAATGCGCTGAGGATGTCCTCCCCTTTTGATTCTCTAACTCCAGGTCTTTGCACATTTCCTTATTATACTTCACTTGTCTTCTCGAGCTGACCTTGAAATTGTTTCGTTCAAGTCATCATTTCTTCTAGACATGAGCTTGTGCACGTTAAAATGCAAGTGTCAGCGTCTTCTCTAAGATCCATGTTTGTCTTTTCTTCCCTTTCTTTACATGACCACCTGAATTTAGAGACCTTTTCAAGAACAGATTTGATGACACTCGTGACTAAAGATCAGAGGAATTAAGGGGTGACATTAATAATATCATACATGAAGAAAGAAGAAGGTCATTAAAAAGACAGGCCACCCAAAGGGCATTTATAGAGGTCTAAATACTGGCATGTACATATGTAAATATATTGATATATGATGATGGGGAAATGGATCTATGTGCACATATTTATAGGTTTAGTATTAAGGTAGCAGATGGACATTGGGCCTCTACTGAACACTTTGTTCTGTTAAACTAGCATTCCATGATGCTCATCTTCCCGACACGATCACTGAAGACAAAATGGGTGCATAAGCAAAAGTGGTGAAGAAAGCTGATGGTGCCTGGCTATCAAAAGATATAGCGTCTGGGGTCTTAAAGGCTAGAAGATAAACAAGTGGTCATCTAGCTGAGAAGCAACAAAGCCCACATGGAAGAAGCACACCAGCCTGTGATCATGAGGTGTCGATGGGTTCAGGTGTCAGGCATCAAAGAACAAAAAATCATATCATTGTGAATGAGGGGGAGTGCAGAGTGGAGACCAAAGTCCACCTGTTGGCAACTAGACACCCCCTTAGAGAAGGGTCTTGGGGAGGAGATGTGCCAGTCAGGTTGCAGTATAGCAACAATGAAACATACAGCTTTCCTCTAGTTCTTTAATGCTTCCCGCCCCTCTGTCCCCACTATCATGATCCCAATTCTACCTTAAAAATCTGGCTAGACCAGAGGATGTACACCGGTACAGATAACAACTGGAAACACAGGGAATCCAGGGCGGATGAACCCCTCAAAACCAAACATGAGAGCAGTAATACCAGGAGGGTGGAGGGAAGGTAGGGTAGAAAGGGGGAACTGATCACAATGATCTACATATAACCTCCTCCCTGAGGGATGGATAACAGAAAAGTGGGTGAAGGGAGGTGTCAGGCAGTATAAGGTATGAGAAAATTATAATAATTTATAAATTATCAAGGATTCATGAGGGAGGGGGGGCAGGGAGGGAGGGGGAAAATGAGGAGCTGATACCAAGGGCTTAAGTAGGAAGCAAATGTTTTGAGAATGATGATGGCAACAGATGTACAAATGTGGTTGACACAATGGATGGATGTATGGATTGTGATAAGAGTTGTACGAGCCCCCAATAAAATGATTTTTTTTTAAAGGCCACCATTGTAGCCACTGTGTCCAGTCATCTTGAATCATGATGTTGGTGAAGAATATTGAATATTGAACATACCAAGGACTACATCCTCTTGTTTGCTACCCCTCTACTTTACCCAGCATGCTGTCTCCAGGGACTGTCCTCTCCTGTGAACATGTCCAAAATGCATGAGAGGAAGTCTCACTATTCTTGCTTCTAAGGAGCTTTCGGACTGTACTTCTTCCAAGACAGGTTAGCTTGTTCTGTCGGCCGCCCACAATGCCTTTGCTGTTCTTTGCCAGCACCTGGACTTAGAAACCATATCAAGAATATAGTTTATGCACTCAACACTAATGACCAAAGATTTGAAAATGACTTCAATTTTGAAGAAACTGATTCACTAGCACAGTGGTTCTTAACCTTCCTCATGCTGCGACCCTTTCATACCGTTCCTCATGTGGTGGTGACTGCCCCCAACCATAAAATTATTTTCGTTGCTACTTCATCACTGTCAGTTTGTCACTGTTATGAATCGGGCGACCCTTGTGAAAGGGTCTTTCGACCCCCAGAGGGGTCGCGACCCACAGGTTGAGAACTGCACTAACAACAGCGACATCCTCAAGGTCATATTTTGGCTCTTGTGGGTCTGCTTTGATTTTCTTCAGCTCCAACCTGAATTTGCAGATGGACAATTGATGGCCTGTTGTATGGTTGACCCCTGGCCTTGTTCTGATGATAATATTGAGCATCTCCATTGTCCTTTGCCAAAGATAGAGTCAATTAGATGCCTGTGTATTCCATCTGATGAGGCCCATATATGTAGGCACCACTTATGTTGTTGATAACAGATGGTTTTAAATTTTATTAATCATTTTATTGGGAGATCTTACAGATATTATAACAATCCACAATTCCGTTAGATGAAGCATAATTTTACAATTGCTACCATCATCAGTTTCAAAACATTTTCTTTCTTCTTGAATTCTGATAGTAGCTCCCCTTTATCCTCTCCCTCCCCCATACTACCCCCAGGGACCCTGAATATTATATTTATTATTATGTTCTGTTTCATATACCTTCCAATGCATCCATTCACCTGAAATTCTATTGTGTGTTCCCCTCAAGTGGGGTTATACAATGCCCGTTGCTATTAGCTCTCCCTCCCCCCCACAAGTCATGGTCTTGCAGATTGTACCACGTGACCTTCAGCTTCATGTCTTTTATGGAGGTCGTATTTCCAACTCCTTATCCTTCCGCTTTGTTTCCAACTTTCTCAGATCAAAACAAACAAAGGAAAAACCTCCCTGCCATCGAGTTGATACTGAGTCACAGCGACCCTGCAGGCCTGAGTAAAACCGCCCCAGTGGGTTCCGAGACTGTTCCTCTTGATGAGAGTAAAAAGCTTAGTCTTTCCCCTGAGGACTAGCTGGTGGCTTCCAACCTCAGACCAAAATTCTTTAATGTCTTCACCATTGGCTTTAGTGGTCGATGCATACATTTGAACAATAGTTGTGCTAATTCCTTGTAGATAATCTGCCCTGTACTTCAGGACAGATCTTGAAATGCTCTTTTTTGACAGATGCCATTGGTAATGAATCCCTCATTCTTGGCAGAGTAAACCATATGGTTGTCCATGTGCATTCCTGCTAACTAATACCTAAGACTGGGTCTTTGTGTGATCCACTTCATTTGGGGTGACTTCCAATTTTCCTAATTCAGATTCTCTTCCTTTCATGTTCTGATTATTAGCAGGTGTTTGCAACTGTTTCTTTTCATTTTGAGTCACGCCACATCAACAAGTGAAGGTCCAGGAAGTTTTGCTCGGCCCATGTTACTAAGACTGCGTCTACTTTGAGGGAGTCACTCTCCCAGTCATGTTGCGAATCCTGTCCAATCTGAGGGACTCATCTTTGGACATCATATCGGCAATGCTCCTCTGCCACATATAACACATCAGTGGCTAATTATTTTAGAAGTAGAACACTGCTTTTTCTCCCCCACTTTCTGCTTAGTCCGGAAGTTGACCAAGGGTGACCCTGTTGGTGTTTGAAGTGTCAGTGGCATAGCTTGTGGGGTCTCAGCAACCTCAGTGTGAAAACTGACAGGTAGCGGTGGGCCCATGTGTGGTAGGACATTTAAATGAGGATTCAACCCCGCAACATTGAGATCATGCAAAATGTGTATATAGAATGCTACTTTCTCTTTTTTGAAATTGACTATCACACTTTAAAATGTGCATCATGTACATTTCAAATGTTTTACACTTACCAATCTCCATTCACTCAAATGAAACTGTTCAGAACCTGAAGCAGTTTAGCCAGCTCTTTCGCATGGCTGATGACAAGTCGTCTCTCATGCCCTCCTGTGAGAGAGCTCCAGCACAGGGTGCTCATAGTTCATTCTAACCAGCCTGCGAGTCATCTCATGTAACAGCAGTCATCATCGTGTGTAGTTGGGGTTGTGCTATGCTGCTTTCCCAACAATGGGCTGTGCCCTTATCAGCAAGTGCTGGCGCAGCAGTTGGCAGCACGGACACCAGATACAAAGCAGACATAGTTAGTTCTGTGAGCTTGCTTACAAGTTAAATAGTATTGTTTAACTGAAAAGAGAAGAGTGAGAAATTTATGATTTTTGTGTTTCATTTCAGGCCCAGGGAAACTTCTTTTAAAATCTTGGTTATGACTTCACTCCTAGAAGAAAAAGAGGTTTGTTTTGTTGTCTCTGGTTTGTTTTCGGCTCTATTCCAGTTTAAATCCCTGGCACTCAGCCTTGGTTTTCTTTCTGAAACACGCAGGCTGTCTCCTTCCTCCTTCCCTCTGCCTCAAACGCTCACCACTCCTTTCTGATGTCACATCTTCATCATTACCCACTCCTCATTCTTCAGTCTAGATTAGGTACCTTCGTTATAAACCCTCTGGATCAGATTGATTTTTTTTTCCCTTTAAAGCAACCTTGTTCAGTTGGGCCTCAACTCTAGTACTCCCTCAACACAAGAACATTTTGTTTTAATAATCCGGCATTCTGTGATGCTCACCTTCTCAACACGATCCCTGAAGACAAAATGGGTGCATAAGCAAAAATGGTGAAGAAAGCTGATGGTGCCCGGCTATCAAAAGATATAACATCTGGGGTCTTAAAGGCTTGAAGATAAACAAGCGGCCATCTAGCTCAGAAGCAACAAAGCCCACAATGAAGAAACACAACAGCCTGTGTGATCATGAGGTGTCCATAGGATCAGGTATCAGGCATCTAAGACCCAGAACAAAATTATACCCAATGTGAATTGGGGGTGGGTGGTGGGTGGGTGGGAGACATGGAGTGGAGACCCAATGCCCATCTGTAGACAATTGGACATCCCCTCACAGAGGGTTCACATGGAAGAGATGAGCCAGTCAGGTTGCAGTATAGCACCAATGAAACACACAACTTTCCTCTAGTTCTTTGGTGCTTCCTTCACCCCACTATCATGACCTCAACTCTACCTTACAAATCGGATTAGACCAGAGCACCCACACTGCTACAGATAAGAGCCCACAACATAGGGAGTCCAGGATAGATAAACCCCTCAGGGCCAACAAGGAGAGTAGAGATACCAGGAAGATTAGGGGAGGGTGGAGTGAGAAAGGGGGAATCCATCATAAGGGTCAATATATAACCCTCTCCCAGGGAGACAAATAATGGAAAAGTGGATGGGGGGCAACAGAGGACCATGTAAGATATGGAAATAATAATCTATAACTATTCAAGGATTCGTGAGGGAGAGGGGAAAGGGAGGGAGGGGGGAATAAAAGGGGAACTGCTATCAGGGGCTCAAGTGGGAAGAGAACGCTTTGAAAATGATAATGGCAGCATATGTGCAAATGTGCTTGACACACTGGATGAGTGTATGGATTGTGATAAGATATGCAAGAGCTCCCTATAAAAGTATGGGGGTGGAAAAAGCAGCCTTGTCCAACAGAAATCTGGTATAAGCCACATGTATGATTTTAAATGTTTTAAGAAGTGAACAAGAAAGTGTTTAAATTCATTGTAATAAGACATTTTAGTTAGCCCAATAAAGAGGGGGGGGGGGGCATGACATCACATCTGACCTCTTCTGCCTACACAAGGTGGGAAAGCTCATCCACCTCCCATCAGCCAGGGCCAGTCCCTACAAGGTAAAGACACTCCATTCTCACTCTTCTTCACCCTAGCCTGCCACCAACTGTCCCTCTCACAGCCCTCTCTTCTCTGCTGGGTTCAAGGGTCCACTGCGAGGGCCACACAGAACTCACAGGCAAGACTCGAGAGGTTATATGTTAGGATCAGAAATATTAAGGATACAGTTCTTGTGTCACAGAGGCTCTCTTCTCAGCCACAGGGCCTTTGTAACACTTGCCCTAAGGCTGCTTTTATTGCTGATAAATGTCCAAAAGATACCCCACTCTGTAAGCCAGCCTTTTTTTAACTTCTTCTGTAGGCCTGGTGTCCCTCCATGTTGTCTCATGGTGTGTGGGCAGTTGTTTCTGCTCTCGCTGCTGCTTTGCCACCTGGGGATCTTGGATGAGCTCCATGTGTGGTTCTTCTTTCTTGATGGCCACGAGATTCTCCCCGTGCCCGCCTCTGGAATGGTTCACTTTGTACTCAGTGCAATAGCAAAACTCATCAGTCCGTATGGTAGAGCTTCACACACCCTATTTGCAGGCTCCCAGCACTCATTTCATGGGAGAAACAATATGATGAGAAGAGCTTACCACGTAATTCAACTGGGTCACACCAGTGCACGAAATACCATCATGTCAACATGTCAGTAAACAGATTATCAAGGAGCTATTTTCACATTATTTAACCAAGGCTTGAAATTTGCAGTGTACTTTACATTTCGGGCATATTTCAATTAGGACTAGGCAACTTTCAATGGCTTCATAGTCACTGGGATTCCTGAGTCAGTGACCACCATTTGGCATCCCAGGCTCAGCGTATGTATCTCAGTTTTCTATTACAGATGTGTTTTGGGGGGTGTTACTGTTTAGCTTGCCTCCTGCATTAACTCCAAGCTTCACCAGGACAGCATCTGTCTGTTTGCTCATGTGGTACCAGTGCCGAGCTCTGGGATGGCACATACCAGGTGCTCAAGAAATATTTTCTAAATAAATGAATGGGAAGTATTGCTAGTAACACTTCTTTGCTTATGTCTTTGTTCAGACTCATTTGTAGTTAATTTCTAGGAATAATTTGCAATTCTTTGTTTACTTAATTTGCTTACCAGACAGGCTGCTTAGCTCCTGGGAAAGCAAATGTTCCCTGGATCTGTAGCTATGAATAGAATAAAATCGCAAGTAAATGCTAGCATAGTAACACACATAGCCGACTGGGTTCATTGGAGGATAAATATCATCTAATGCTAGTAAAGTTTGAGAATATAACCTTAGTTTCTTTATAATTATTTTCTGTATAAATCAAGGGAGTGGAAGGGTTAACAAGTGAGAAGTATAAGAGGGAACTTCCAAAAGTTTGTGGGAAAATCCATTATCTTTTCATTCCACGTTTCCACACATATTTGAAGCCCCATAATTAGACTTAAGGTAGAGCCATTTTTTCCTTAACCCCCACATCACCAAATTGAAACTGTTAGATCTCTGGGGGAGAGCTATACCTCGGTCCTTGGCTCTGTGGGAGAAAGAATTCACGCCGAAGCCTGGTTGGTGATCCCAGTGAGTTTTACGAGAGTCAGAAGAAGTTTCAGGTTTACACAGGCACCCGCAGGGCCCCGCACCCGTGCAGCCTCCCGAGAAGCTGCTCAGAAAGTCATGCGGTCAGCTCTGGGCTCCTGACTTTTTTAATTATTCCGAGGGGAGGCGTGGTGGACGACCCTGGTCGACCCCATTGACTGAATTGAATTCACCTGTCCTAGGTGGGCCAAGGTGCAGCACCCACCCAGGTGTGCCTCCCCTTCCTGGCCGGAAGCCTGAACCTCTGAGCACACACAGTATACCACTCCCTCTTGGCTGGTAGCTTGGACCTCTGAGCATGTGTAATGGACTCCCCAGCCTCTAAGCTAGACTACCTACCTACCGGTAACATAACCTCAGTGTCTACTTTTTGTAAATGCCTGACCTTCCCAGGAAGGAACTCTGGAGGTTCAGTGGGTTATGTGTTGGACGGCTAATCGTAAGGTCAGTGGTTCAAATTCACCAGCTGTTCCTCTGGAGAAGGATAAAGCTTTGAGCTCCCATAAAGATTTACAGACTCTGAAGCCAACGGGAGAAGTTCTGCTCTCTCCTGAAGGGTCGTGAGGCATCAAAATTACCTGGATATCAGTGAGTGAGTGAGTGAGTGAGTGAGTGAATGAGTGAGTGAGTGAATCTCCCTAGGAGTTGAAATCCAAGTAGATCGGTGGTTTCTCCTGAAAACAGAAGCCTATGGTAGCCCATCAGGGCCTCCTGCTTACTTCAACCAAGTTCAAAATGTCCCCTTCATCCCAAATAAGTCTGCCCACAAGTCAGCCCACCATTTGCCCAGCAAAGCTTCCTGGTTCCTGTGTGTATGCTTGTTCCTCTTTGAACTGTTCCTGTTTGGCTTTGAAACATATGCACACACACACACACACACACACACACACACACACACGCCTAAATCCATGGATTGCAGGTAAAGCTGATGAGTTTGCACACAGATGTCATGCTGTGGAAATTTTATTTCTAACACTATTCACCCCAGGGAAGCCAGGAAGCTGTGTTCCGGGAGGCTCCGCCTTCGGGTTGGCAGTAGGGCATGCGGTGGGCATTTGGTTTCTCCATGAGTTTCCCATGGCATAAGTTAGACCCTCAACCTTAAGGATCAGAAATAGTATGTTGTCCCAAGATCATTGCTCGGCCATATAGAGAGAATCTTTGTACAGATTAAAAAATGTTTTCCCCTTTTTTTGTCACCCCACCTGAACTCATGGAAGTAGCAATCAAGAAATTGAATGAGTACCAACAAAACTGTTGGAGTGCGGGGAGAGAAAGAAATTGAATGGCATGTTGCAAAAGATCTCTTTAAAATATTGAAGAGCTAGGGTGCCACTTTAAGGACAAAGGTGTGCCTGACCACAGTACTTTCGCTCCTCCTATACATGTGAAAGCTAGATGATAAATAAGCAGGACTGCCGCCTTTGAATTGTGGCGCTGGAGAAGAATATTGAACGTGCCATGGACTACCAGAAGAAAGGCAGATCAGTGCTGGAAGCATCATAGGCTGAATGCTTCTTAATGGCACGTGATTGGCAGCAACAGTGACTGGTCACGGTGACTCGAGTGCGAATGGCTGTGGTAAGCAGAGTGTGGACTGCATTTTGGCAAGTCTTGTCTCTGTGCAGGGAACAACTGCCCAGCCCTGTAAAGTCTCTATAAAGTCATCCCTTTGTATGACGTGTCCCAGGGGGAAATGACTACAAAGCTATGAGAGTGAAGAAATGAGATTTTATTCTGTGAATGCAGCATGGAGAATACAGAGGGAGGAAATGAGAGACGTGCATCAGAACAAGGTCGGCCTGCATCTGAAGGATATTATAAAACCAACAATATATCTAAAAATAAAAATAAGCAGAATCCTTATCCTTCTGAGACTGGGCAGGGAAGCAGAACTAGAGACCTGGACCAGAACCAGCTCCATCTTGTGGACCGCATCTCACCCTCTGGACTACGTTCCCCAGAACCCCTTGCATATAGTGGGAGCAGAGCATATTTTAACTGATGTTCTGAGTCTTCTGCTCTGGCCAGAACCTTAAGAAGCCATGGCAAAAATGTGCAAGCAAGAAAGCTAGTATCTCCACTGTGCTAGAAGCTTCTACTACAATTCTCCAGCATTGCTTCAGTGCCTAGCTAGAGCATACCATTCTCTTGGTAAAAACAAGATCCTCATTCTGGTAGCACTTCCATAGACATGCTAAATACTGTTGAATCATCACGATTGTGTTTCAAAAGATCCTTGGTACAAGTGTGTGGTCACACTAGTCAGGAGGGTCTTCATTGGCCCACCAGGCTAGAAAGGGGAAAAGGACAAAGGGATGATCGCCCTTCCTCTCTTTGTCACTGTTCTGAAAAGGAGACTCCCAGCCAAGTCCCCAGCCCCAGTGAACCTGCTCTTCCGGAGGGTAAACACCTGCCGTCCCCTTTGCGGGAGTTGTCACCGTCCCTTTGGCACTTCAGTGGTTAAAAATGTACAAAGTACTCAAGGTGGCATCTGAACTTATGTCAAGATGCAGGATGGAGTTGGGGCTCTGAATGCAGGCCACTTTCTGCAGAGCAAACGCCTCTGGATTTCCAGCTTTAATCCGAGAACTTTCATTAACTAAATACACTAGGTTGACAATGACCCCCATCACAGAGGCTCAGTTATCGGCGTTGTTATGAATCATGAGGCCAGCCTACACTATTTATGTAAATTAATGAAATTAATCACGATCATAATCCTAATATGCTATTATTCAATTTTAAACATATGATTCCCCTGAGGCTCAGAGAGGTTAGTAATTTGCCTATGGTAACCCAGTGAGTGACTAGCAGAGCTGGGATTGCTACTTCTTTCCAGCTAGTAGCTGAACACCTTAGCCTGGGGAGAGGGGCATTTTCCTCTTGCATGTGCTAATACATTCCTTCATCCAGGACATAAGGTCTGGAATCCAGACTGTGTCCCTCGGATGCCTTTGTGACTCTTTGCTGTGGCCTGCTGGCCCTGGACTTGATGACTTCCCTCAGAAGGAAATCGCCTCGTTCCCTAATGATCTTGAGCCACTTTCCCAGGGCACCCAAGTTCTGATAACAAACGCCTACTCAGATACCACAATATCCAAACTAGTCTGAAAGTTTCAGAGGAAGAATTGTTCGTTGTTTCCCTCTCTACACAGTAAACTTCATGAACTCTTCCAGCCAAACAATGGTGGAATTTGTAGATATTTAGATGCTCTGAGAAAGCTAGCTGTTGAAAAGGACCCTGGTGTGAATGTCTGTGTTAATTGGTAGATTTGAAAATAGAACAATTACCCCCTAGTCAGACAAAAACTACTGGTTCAGTTTCCTAGCACTCATCACAGACTATAAACTGTGCCTATCCTTCAGCCTGCTGTGCACCATTTTATCTCAGAAAATTAATAGACACTAAGATGTGTCACTCACAGCAGCCCTATAGAACAGAGTAGAACTGCCCCCTGCAGGTTTCTGAGGCTACAACTCTGTATGGGGCCAGAAGTTTCTTTCTCCCCTGGAAGAGAGGAGGTGGGTATGAACTGCTGATCATGTGATGAGGCCAAAACATATACCAATAGGCCCCAGGTGGAAATGGACTAAATAGCAGTGAGTTTGGGTTTTGGGTTAAGGTATGTCAAAAGAGCCCTGGTGGCATCATTGGGTGAATGTTGGACTGCCGTCCACACAGTCCTTGGTTCAAATCCACCATGGGAGAAAGACAAGGCTATCTACTCCCATAAAGATTCATAGCCTCAAAAATCCTGTACAGGATCATTATAAGTTGGAATTGACTTGACAGTGGGTTTGTTGTTGTTGTTGTTGGGATTGGGGAGCAAATGGATGTGTGCATCCACTCATTTAGTTTCCTGCAAGGTGGTCATGCTCTTGTCAATTAATATGGGCCTTCTAGCCATACTCCCTTTTGTGATAGACCGTGAATTCTAGCCTCTATGCCTGTGGTTATAATTCCATTTTGGAGAGAGTTTTCTGTTACAGGACTCAGGAAGGATGAATGCTGAGCCTTCCCCTTAGTAGCGAGTATCATTCAAGTCACCCCTTTTATTTCCGTGCAGGTGTAGGCTGCTGAAAGACTGAAACTCACAAACCCCCCACACCTCCATGGAAGAATGAGCCATCTCGAAGCAGGCGCACAGAGAGAAATCCCAGGACCGTCAGAAGGAGCGCCCCCCTCGGAGCCCGTTTGAGATCTCTGTCTGAGGAGGCAGAGGTTGAGACCGTGGGGCAGAGCAAAGGAGGCAGGTTGAGCTGAGAGCCTGGGTCACTGGAGACTGTGGCGCAGAACAGAGGAGCAGACTGGCTGCTGAATGAGGTGAGGTGCTGCTGGGGACCAATGACTGTCCTTTCTATTGATTGATCCTGGCTTGTGGTAACCCTTTCATTCCCTAATGATCTTCCTTAATTGTCTGAGTTCTGTGTAGCCATTGAAACGAATTATCAAACCCAGCATGGACGTAGCGTGTCATGGGAGGGATGGCGGATGGCAGAAGAGCTAACAAATGAAGGCTGCAGCCGTCTGACCTCTGCCTTATGGCAATCAGCCTTGAGGTTGAATGAAGATGGATTGTGCTTCTCCTTGTGAAGCCAAAGGAGGCCAGATATGACCATTGATGCAGCGGTCATGGCAAGCATGCAAGTTAGACCTCAAAGCATTCATCTATAAATAACCAGAGGATCTGAGTTAATAAATCCAATTTACTGTGACTTCAGGGTTTATAATCCAAATCTTTAGACAGTGGCTCTCAACCTTCCTAATGCTATGACCCTCTAATAACAGTTCCTCGTGTTGTAGTGACCCCCCCCAACCATAAAATGATTTTCGTTGCTACTTCATAACTGTAATTTTGCTACTGTTGTGAATCATAATGTAAATATCTGATATGTAGGATTGTTACAAATTGAACATAATTAAACATAATTAAAGCATAGTGATTAATCACAAAACAATATGTAATTATATATTGTGAAATATTTGTATTTTCTGATGGTCTTAGGCGACCCCTGTGAAAGGGTCGTTTGACCCCAAAGGGGTTGAGACCCACAGGTTGAGAACCGCTGCTTCAGACTTAGGGTTTTCACTGCTTACTGGAGGGTTCAGGAAGAAGGCTGACCATGACTGGAGGTTGGTGGAGCTCCCTCCTCACTAGGGTCTGAGGTGGGGGGTAGGGAGGTGGGCAGAGAGTTGGAGCAGACCCTTGGTTTTTAGATAGACTAAGAGACTTGGATTATTACTCTTGGTTGAAGCAAAATCCACGACATTTATTAAAGCCAGAATTAACAGGGCAATGGGAGGTCGTGAAATTTCAGGCTGAAGTTCACATGGCTCAGGGGTAAAAATGTGAGTCCCAGGCAATGATTGAACTGAAGAGAGAAATAAAATTATAATATTCTGATTGGTTTATAGTGATTATGGTAAGTGCTAGGTGGGACAAAGTGAAGCATACATTTTTACATTATTGGTTACAGTGTACAACATGGACTGGCTAAACGACGTAATTGCAAGATCCAGGGCCTAAAGGGGGTTCCATGCTGGTTACAAAACAATGATCTGATGACTATTTTCAGGAAGGGCTTAATAACTACCTTGCTGGGTGCATTCACTCTCTGGTGGAGAATGGAAACAAAGAGTTTCCATGAAGTATGACTTTGCTCAAAGTGAATGTGATGAAGATTCCAAAGTTCCATGAGTTCTTCACATTCTTTATCCCAACTATAAATTAGTCAAGGTCCTTAACAATAACAGGGGTGTATCCCCCAAGCAGCAAAAGTAAAACCTGCAAAGGTCACCTAACACGTCTAGTCTGACTAGCTTGGCATGTTACAGCCAGGTCAGATGTCTCTGTTTTGATATCCTGTCTCTTAACATTTCCTCCTCTTGAGTAAGAATTTCATAGACTATCCTCTGATCTCCTGTAGTATACTATCTTCTGCCTGGACATGCTGACGGCAAGCTCATTCATGAGTCTGTTGATATGCTGGTACCAGCTGGTGACTTACACTTTCAGCTCTATGGTTGCCTAGCAGCTCTGGATGCTTCTACATGCTCTTGCTGACAGGCTGCCTTCACTTGTCTCAAAATGTAAGTGACATGGGGCCCGGTCACAATGGAGGAACAACTCAGCCTACTGGGGTTCTGAATGCATTCTACATAATTTTCTGAGCACAAGAGGAAACAGGATTTTCAGCTCCCATTGCGATGCACAGAGCCCTGGTGATGTCGAGGTTAAGCGCTGGGCTGCAGTGCACAGGGCCAGCACTGCAAAACCACCAGCTGCTCCAAGGGCGGAAGACTGGGCTCTCCACTCCTGTGAACACTTTTAGTCTCAGAACCCACAGGGGATGCTGTAAGTCAGCATCAACTAGAGAGCAGTGAGTATTGTAGATGCACACGTGATAGCACATTTTATAATTCTCATGTGAGGAGCATTATCATTAATATAATTTATTATTATTAATATAAACCTATGGTGCAACAGAGATTGTAACCACGAACCTCTATTATTTGGTAGCCAACTGTCTTTGCGGTTCTCTAGTGAAGCAAAACCCATGACACAAAAGTTTATAACAAGAAAAGTGACTCATATAGTGATAGAAGAGGTTCGGTCTGTGTGGTTCAAGACTGTGTAGAAGATGTTAAGCTGGAGGGTTTTCCTGATTTGCGTGGCTGTGCTGAGGCTGAGAAACCGAGGTAGGTGGACAGAGGAGGAAGGCCAGGCAGGAAGACTACACCTAGCGAGTGCAGAGAGGGTCAGGAGATCAGGGGTTATGTCAAGTCATTGATGGCTTCCAGCATCAGCAAGCAATACGGCTGGCCCTTGGCTCAAGCCCCCAAACTAGAGTTCTATGTTGCAGATGGGGATCCACACCAGCAAGGAGAGAAAGATCCAGAGTGCTCTAAAGCATCTGTTTAAAAATATGGAGGCTGTCACCTAATTAATGTTGCTCCATACTACTTATTGGCTGATGACATCACATCATATCATGATTACACCATAACATAAACTTCCAAATCACTGAGAATTATGGCCCAGCAAAGTTAACATAAATTTTGGAGGACTATGATTCCATCCATGACAGATGAAGAAGACATAGGTCCTGTTTAAAATCAGAAGAATTAGGGAAAGAGAAATTTGTCTTTACCGCCCATGTTTCCACCTTCACATGATTTCAGACTGGCATTCTTCCAAAATTTCATTCCCATCGAATATAGTGTTTTGAAACATTTGGGTTATTGTAATGTCCCAGAGTTATATTTCATGTGTTAAAGCCATTATCATACCAATTGGCTATAATCAGGTTTGTTTATGGTAACGCCCAACAAAAGGTTAGTGCCCAATATAATCTTGACTCCTACATTTGTTTTCAGAACTCATTTCTCTGGCTCTAGCCCACTCAAGCGTACAATCAAATGTGATACTCTGGGCTCAGGTCAAGTTGGAACATGAAATTAAAGGACAAATGGAACATGAAATTAAAGCATTAAACTGGGGCAAATGCCACAACCAGACACTGATAGTTTTTTTTAATTAACACTCGGATCCGTAGTCAGCAATAGTACTCAAGCCAAACCTAGTGCCACTGAGCCAATCCCGACTCACAGCTACCTCGCAGGACAGTCGGACGGCTCTTCAAGGTTTCTGAGACTGTGGACCATGATGGGAGCAAACAGACTCATCCGTCTCCTGAGGAGCAGCTGCTGGACTGAAACCACCGAGTGTGCAGTAGCAACCCCGCGCTCATGCCCCCGCGGTACTCCAGGCACTAGGTGGTACTTCTGCACTGAGTCAGTGCTGCCTTGTATGGACGGTTGGGGGGGGGGGGTAAGGCGTGATTAATGCAGCACTTGCCACAAACAGTTGGGCCAATTTAATAAAAGCATTCTCATGCCACACAATAGAAAAAAAGAGACCGATAGTAATGAACTTGATTGAGACCATGATTAAAACTCGAGGACTAAGGAAGAATGCCGTGACTGTAGAGCAATCCTGCACGCACCAATCATTACCAGATGAAGTCAAAATACGTCTGGCGCTCCCTCTGCCTTCCAGTCTGTTCTGACTCAGGACCATGTAGAATCACCTTGGAGGGTTTCTGAGCCTGTACATCTTTATGGAAGTAGACAGCCTCAGGGTTATATAAATGTTTAGTGAAAAAAACAAACAAAGTATATGTAGAAAAACACAAAATGGCTAAAGTGTAGCTAACAATATGCTACAAAACATATGCTTTAGCTACTTGCATACTCTTATTCTGCATTTCAGATGGGTGCTTCTTCTTGCAGTCATTTGCATCTCATCTAAGACTGTTAAAATCCCTTAGTTGTCTCCGTAGACCAGATTGAGTCCAAGTTAGCTTTTTTTTCCCCCCCAGCTAGCACAGGTGAATCCAGGCTTTGAGCCCCTATGGTTTTAATAGCATGGGGATTTGTTTTAAAGGGTTGATAGGATCCCCTCCACTAAATTCACATGAATAGGATGACTTTTACAATAAACACACTCAATGAATTCCAATAGATACACACAATCTCTGGGCACATTATTAGGTGCCTCACCTTGTTTTGGAGTCTGCTGATAAAAATGTTCTTTTATCAAAAAGGCCTTTTCCTTTACATAATGAAACCCAGTTTGGCAATAGCTCAGCAAACCAGTCTGTAGAAGATCAGAGTTGATAAAAACTGAACCACGTGGAAGGTTCCCAGGAACAATCTCAAAAGGGATCCGTTTATGAGGCCCTACTGGAATGGTGCTCAGCTTCATCAGTAATAGCAGGAGAGTGAAGACGCTAGTTGGATTTTAATTATTCTTATGTGTCGATATGAGCAAAGTAGTCTTTGAGGAACTGGGAAGAAGCTAAGAACCACAGTGTTTACCTGCTTTATAAGATAAGAGCCCTTATTACTGCAGAGAATGACCAGAGCCCCCAAATGGGTCCAACATTCTCCAGTAGATTTTTAGCCACAACAATCGCCATAGCCTGGTGACAGGGAATCTGGTCCCCAGTGTTTGTTGTGTGTCCTTCGCATTGCTAGAAGCTGGAATCAACCTGTCAGCAGTGGGTGTGTCCTGCAGACTTTCTTCCTTGGATGGTGAGTGGGCCAACAGTTATCTATGTGTCGAGGTAAAACAGAATCTTGCTGAAATTTTAAGTACATTTAATTAGTATGCCATATTTGAGAAAAACATGTAGAACGTTTAGTGAAACTTTGTCGTATCACAGTCCAAGTGAATTGTTGTTCTTCTCACATAAGTACAAATCGAAACTATCAGTATGAACAAGGACCCCAGGAAGTCCAGCGGTTATGCAACCTGCAAGGTCAGCAGTTCAAAACCACCAGCTGCTTCTTAGGAGGAAATGGGGCTTTCTACGCTCATAGAGTTACAGAAAGAGTCTCAGAATCTCACGGGGGCAGTTCTACCCTGTCCTATCGGGTCACTGTGAGTTGGCATCAACTCAAAAGTGTGATCAGAAAAAAAAAAAAAAGTGTGATCAGTATGAACAGGAATGCTAAACAAGGTCCCACACACAGATCAGCCACTTTGAAGGGAGCAATAGTCGGGAATGCATCCGATAACAGCAAGTAGAGATTCCAAACGACTTGAAGCTGTGGGGTGACAGTGTGGCTAATGGCACATAGGTCTCGTACAAAGGATCAACCTCAAGTATATATAGTTTTGTAAGATAATATTGAGACTGACTCTTATCATATTACAATGGGTTCGAGAGGGGTACGATCTGCAATGAAAAACACTTATATATAAAAGAAATAGACAAAAGTTAGGGCATGGGGGTCCCTGCAGTAAGACACTCCAAGGCCCAGAGTTTTATTAGAGGTGAGCTTATATACTCCCCAGGTCACGCAGCCAGCATGTTCATGCCAGGATTACACAAGGACATGTTATAATTGTTTTATTATGTAAAATGAATTTAATAGGTTTTTAAAAATCATTTTATGTAGCTCGTACAATGCTTCTCACAATCCATCCATCCATCCATTGTGTCCAGCACACTTGTTGCCATCATGATTCTCAAGACATTTGCTTTCTACTTGAGCCCTTGGTATCAGCTCCTCATTTTTTCTCCTCCCTCCCCACTCCCCCTCCATCATATCATTGTGAATGAGGGGGAGTGTAGATTGGGGACCCAAAGCCCATCTGTGGGCAACTGGACATCCCCTTGCAGAAGGGTCGTGGGAAGGAGACGAGCCAGTCAGGGTGCATTGTAGCAACGATGAAACACAACTTTCCTCTAGTTCTTTAATGCTTCTCCCCGCCACCCCTGCGCCCCCCACTATCATGATCCCAATTCTACCGTATAAATCAGGCTAGACCAGAGGATGTACACTGATACAGATAGGAACTGGAAACACAGGGAATCCAGGATGGATAAACCCCTCAGGACCAGTGGTGACTGTGGTGATACCGGGAGGGTGGAGCGAAGGTGGGGGTAGAAAGGGGGAATTGATTACAGGGATCTACATATAATCCCCTCCCTGGGGGATGGACAGCAGAAAAGTGGATGATGGGAGATGTCGGGCAGTGTAAGATATGACAAAATAATAAGAACTTATAAAGTATCAATGTACAATTCTTAACTCATACAAAGAAACGTTAGCTCATTAGCCCAGGCTGTTCAAAGACAGAGGGGAGATGGGGCTTGGGAAAGTGAAGTAACTGACAAACTGCAGGTGGCTGCTCTCTGCAGCCTTGCTGGAGAGTAGGAGGCCAAGTGCCCATTTCTCCCAGGCGGAGAGACATACCAGCTGCTTCAAACCATCATTCCATGACCTTGGACCATGAAATATGTTGGTCCTGTCCCGTTTGCCTCAGGAACAAACTGCTTTCACCTTGCATGTTTTAACTTGGAAAAATAGGGGTGTTACAGGGACTGGTGCAGGAACAATATGTCTCTTGATGAAAATTTTTGAATGCTAGGAGCCAGATGCTCCTTTGCTTCTCCTTTCAGGGGATATTGAGATGTTTGGGATGAATGTTTAGAAAAATCCATTTAAAAATTCACAGGCTTTGCTGACAATCCTACTGATGTAAGTAAAGGAAATGGCCCACAGAGTGTCAGGGACTGAGGACCAAACATCTCCCCGCAGAGGAATTGGGAGCTTTGTCTCCAGCAGAGGTGAGATTTTAAGCCCTGCAGTTATAAAGCGATTCTTCCTGCTCCCTATTGCATTCTAAGCAGCTCCTCATCTCTTGCATGGTGTGATCACAGATTTCCCCAAGGATTTTCCCCTGCCCTATAAACTGTAAATGATATTTATCTTGAACGAAAAATCCCTTCCTAAAAGATTAACCAGAGTATCAGGATTTAGGGGGAAACGATATATATCATCAGTTGATCCCAAAGACAAAGGCACTGGCAGTGAATGTGTCACCATGTCTTCCTGATTTGAAATCCCCACAACCTTAGAGATGTTAGTACTCCATGGCAGAGGTTTTTGCATAATGGTGAGGTTAGCTGCAGACAGGTACAGCCGCAGACAGCTGCTCTTGTGTCAATGAATTAGTTTATTGTGCCAACCTGGCCAATAAACACATGTGGGGTTAACTGAAGGGCAGAGGGATAAATGGCTCGGTGAGCCTCGCCTTTTAGTTCTCGGGTCTCTTGCTTTGTGATGGTTGGACCAGGGTGCAGCTGCCTTAGCCAGTTCCCTGCTTTAGCTGGCAAGGCTCACTTCCTACAAGATATCCCTGAGGAGAAGCCACCTGGACCTATGCCGATGCAGCCCTGGGTCTGGAGCACCCGTGTGGGGACCCCTGCCAGCGCTGAGATGCTTACACATTCACTGACTCGGCTTTCCTCCTGCAGTCGGCATCATTGTGTCTGTTTTGTGAGATGGAGGACTTTGTGGATTGGTATTGAACATACAGGTTAATGTTGGACTTGTGGCTTGGGCAGCACTGGGTTAGGAGGTTTTCTTGATGTGCACTTAACCTTTATATAAAACTCTCTCTTACACATGAGTTTCTGTGGATTTGTTTCTCTAAAGTACCCAGACTAACACAGTCAATGAAATTTGCACAGTTCTCCCTTCATTTGAAGCGTGGTGTCCCCATTGTGAATTGACAGCCGCTACTGGAAAATCCTCTAATATATTCCAGAGATAATTCATTCTGATCTATGTGGAGCTGCTGGCAAAATACCTGATTTAATTTTTAATCCCAAACAGGCCTTGCTGAAATAACCAGCTATCCCCTACCCCCAATATTATCAAACTCCTGAGACTCTGTCCTGGGGATCCCTAGATCAAGTCCCAAATTGTGGTTCAGATTTTTTTCTTGTATCCAGGAGACTACAATCAGGTTAACTGTAAAAACATAATTATGTTCTATCAAGCTTTAGAAGAAATCAGTAAAATGCTCCAAGAACAAATAACAAAATAAATGAAAGTTTTGAAACCATACAAAAACTGCAAATGGAAATCAAGATTGAGATTTCAGAACTAGATAACGTAGTGAAAGGGCAGAGGAGTGCATTGAATCCATGGACGATGCATGAGGGAGATTGAAGAGAAATCCCTCAATACTCATCTGTTGGAACAATCAGAAGAAAGAGAATGGGAAAAAAGTAGAAAGCATAATAATGTGGGACACCATCACACACACACACACACACACACACACACACACACACACACACACACTTGCAGGTGATCAGAATCCCAGAATAGGAAGAAACAAAAATATGTAAAAGCACAGAGAAAATTGTTGGTTTGCACAGAAGAAATTGTTGGTTTACTGGAAGAAAACGTCTCTAATACCATAAAGATGAAAAGAGATGAGGGGACTTCAAAAGTTCTTGGGAAAATAACAGACGTTTTCATGAACTTTTACAGTCCTGAGTCAGCATTGAAGGAGCTAACTAGATTCCCAATTGGACAGGCCCCTAAGGAACCATATTGGGTGGGGGGGTGGGGGGTCGCTCAGGTAACAAGGGTAGATTCTAGGAGAAGCATTACATGACGTGATTTTATGAATTATTTGAAAATGTCATCGTGATGTCTACCTTATGGGATTTGATCGCATCATAGAAGCAGATGGAACAATCTTCCTAACAGCCTTATTGAGCTTTAATTCGTTAAACACGAGTCCCCCTCTTAAAATATACCATCAGTGTTTTCAACGTATTCACAAAGTCTTGCAACCATGACCACGAACTAATTTCAGGAGATGCTCGTTACCTTGTTAAAAATAAAATGGTGTACAAACTTACAGCCCGTATTTGAAATTCATGAATTGGGGGTGTCTGGTCCAGAAGTAAGACCAGCGCTGCACAGGGAAAGCAAAAGAAACCACAGGTATCTGGACAGAGAGGTATGAGAAGAAGGAAGCTGCTGCTGGGCAAAAAGTATTTGTCAGTTCTGTGTTATTTTCCTTAAATGGAATATTGGAGACCTTTATAGCGGGTCAATAGCGATAGCTGAGGTGGTAAGCACAGGTTGACAGACTAGGTAACTGTGATTTCTGAGGCCTGGTCAAGTTAGGCTCAAAACGTAGCGGTCACCTCCTCAGCCCCTGTCAACCACTAATTTCCTTTGTTTCTATGAATTTAATATTTTATATACGTAGAACTATGCAATTATGTCTGGCTTCTTTCACTTAGCGTGTTCTTGAGGTTCATCCACACAAAGAATCAGCATGTCATTCTTTTTATGGCTGAGCCATGTTCCAGCGTGTGTATATTTTGTTGACTCATCTGTTGGGCCTTGGGACAGCTTTCACTTTTCCGTTGTTATTATCTTTTCAAAGTCTTACCCCAAACCTATAAAACATGTATTGCTGTTCTCCATTAAAGGATTGGTGGTTGATTGAATGAATCTTGTTTCCTTGTTGTTGGTGTCCTTAGACCCCATCGAGTTGGTTCTAACTCACAGTGGCCTTCCGTACAACTGAACAAAACGCTGCCCACTCCTGTGCCTTCTTCACAGTCGCTGCTATTGCTGAGATTGCTGTTCAAGCCAATGTGCCCATCCATCTCATTGAGGATCATCCTTTCGTTTTCCACTGACCTCTACTTCACTTCTTTTTAGACACAAATAACATGCAACTCTATCGGACAGAGTACAACAGTTCCTTAGGCTTCTGAGGCAGTAGATCTTACAGGGCAAACAGCTTCATCTTTCTCCCAGAGAGCTCCAGGGGGATTTCAGGTTGCTTATCTTGAGTTTAGCAGTCCCGTGTGAAACCCACGACACCATCAGGGTTCCTGTATTTTCTTAGGATGTCAAAAATGGCAAATGTCCTCAAAAGTCACTCCCTGGAGTTCAAGAAAAAATAATAGCGATGTCTTTAAAGTGAACCAGGGACATAGATACACCATAACTGTATGAATGGATTTTGAGTTTGCATTTAATCATAGCTCAATCTAAGAACAATTAGTTCTTGTGACATGGCCCTACTCAACACCTACCCTCATGAAGTGATCACTGAAAATATGGGTGCGGTAGCGGTGAAGAAAGCAGATAGTGTCTGGCTATCAGAAAGAATAGTATCTGGTGTCTTAAAGCCTTGTCTTAAAACAAGCAGCCATGTAAATGCAGCATCAGCCAAGTCCACATAAAAGAACCACATCAGCACGGGTGATCCAAGGATTGTAAATAATAAAATCCAAACTCAGAGGGAATAGTATTATAGCTTCCATTCTGAACACCTGGTTTGCAGAAGGCTGCGGATGACAGTGCAAGCCCAAAACCCACTTGCAGGATCTTGCAAGCAGATTAAGCCTCTGGTGAATCTCCTCTGACTGTGGACCAGAGATGGGAGAGGCCTTGTTAACAGACTGAGTACATTGTAGGGTGGATCACTGTAATTATAGTTAGGTCAAAATGTGACACCTTATTTCTATTAGTTCCTGCTTTGTTCTCAATTGAGGTTGTTCTTTGTTTTGATGGGTCATTGTTTGGGGCCATTTGTTTGTATTCTGTCTTGATTTTGTATGATTTCCGGTATATGAAACCCAGGTTGGGTCAACCTATAGAGACGACAACTGGATCAATAGATTCGAAGGGAAATTCGAAGGGAAACGACCAGGGAGGCTTGCAGTAAATGGGGATTGAACAAGGAGGACTCGGAAGAAGAAAGGCCTGGAATTAGTTGTCGTGTTGGTCACACAGCTACTATCATGTTATCGAACTACTGAAATGTATGAGATATGAATTATACATCGGTGAAATTGTTCAACATAAACTAATTATTTGATTAAAAAACTACTGACTGGCCTTAAAAGTCCTAGAGACCAGTCAAGTCCTTCTCATGCAAGGGGGATGGAGTTCTTTCCAACCGCATCCTAACTTCATTGATATGAAACTGCCCTGAGCTATAAACCCAGCACCCTTTGCAGTAGAGAGATACCATTCCTATTAGGAAAACTTCTGGCATTGATTTATACTGTTTAATGCTGACCCTATTTTCTGAAGTCGAGGACCTGTGAAAAAGAGGAAGCCCCTCAATGAGAGGGTTATCATCACTGTAGCGAAGGGCTCACACACAGCAATGATGACGATACAGGACCGTCCAGTGTTTTGTTCTGTTGTACACAGGATCCCTATGGGTAGGAATTGATTTCATAAGACTGAACCTCATCGCCTCTGAGAGGTCATCGGTCCTTTCCATAGCCCATGATTCCCATCGAACAACACAAAGGCTCTACTCCACAGCCCTCCAAAAACTCACTGTACGTGCCCTGCCGTCAAGTTGATGCTGATTCATAGCGACCCTAAACTGTCCCTGTGGTTTTCCAAGACTGTGACTTCTCACAGGAGTAAAAGCCTCGTTTTTCTTTGAGGTAGCGGCTGGTGGTTTCCCATTGCTGACCTTGCGGTAAGCAGCCCAACAGCAGTGACCACACCACCCCGAAGGCGCCTCTTCCTTCATAAAAGAGATATCGAATCTTTTCTTCATAATTTCATCACGCATTAGGCCGGTAACCACACGGTCACCAGTTTGAAACTACCAGTGGGGCTCCTCCGGAGAAAGACAAGGCTTTCTACTCCCATTTAGAGTTAGTTTCCAAAATCCACAGGGGCCAGTTCTACCTTACCCAATAGGGTCTCTGTGAGTTAGGATCCACTCCAAGGCAGTGTGGTAGGTTTTTGGTTTGGGTTTGTCTACTGTCAATAAACTGTATACTTCAAGGGACCTTTTTTTTCTTCAGTACTCCTTAAAAAAATTGTGGTAAATGCGTGTGTGTCATTTCAACATTTCATCTGTAATATACAGTGGCATTGTGTTCATCTTGCTATGCAGCGATCACTGATATCTTAGTGCTAAAATTCCCCTCACCTTTAACGGAAGGCCTGGCCAGGCGGTGGGTTAGATGTTGGGTTCACCGCAAAGTCCTGGTTTAAACCCACCAGCTTCTCTGTGGGAGAAAGATCACGCTGTCCGCTCCTGGAAACTCGGGGTAGACTCCCTGTGAGTTGGAATCCATTTGATGGCAGTGAGCTTGGCTCGTTTTGTCTTTTAGTAGAAGCTTGGTGTCTCCTAAGTAATGAGGAGCCTTTTCATAAGAACAGGTGTCTTGGTAGCATAGCGAGCTATATGTTGGGCTGCTAACCTCAAGGTCAGCGATTCAAACCCACCAGTTGGGAGAAGGACGAGGCATTCTGCTTAGCCACATGGGGGTCAGTCACTATGAGTCAGAATTGACTCAATGTCACTAAGAGCATGAGACAGTTTAATCCTAGAGAGGACTCAATCAATATTTACGGGAAAATGTCCAATCTTTCTGGTAGCGATAAAGTTGGGTCCAGCGTGGTAAACAACAGGAGATGAAGGTTAGCTTGTACCCAATTCTGCCAAGAATTTTCCTAACCTGCCCTCAGTACACTGGGCGTGCCACCGCACTTTATGAAGCAGGAGAATGGGGTCTAGCTTGGTTTCTCCTCTCTGGCGTTGAACGTAGGCTCATTGTAACGTAAGAGACTGCCGCCATCGAGCCGCCAAGGAAAAATCCTTGACAGTGGCTTTCACGGGTCAGTGGCAGGCGCGGAGCAGGTCGAGAACAAAGGCGAGCCTGCGCAGGCGCCGGTCGACCTTTCCCCGCCCACCCCGTCGCGCCGGCGTCTGGAGAAGCCCAATCCCATTGGTTGACGCGGCGCCGCAGGGTCACGTGACGGAAGGGCGGGCTCACGGCGCAGCCGCACTTCCTGCGCCACTGGGTCAGCTGACCTGCCGGGACTGGGGGGCAGGTTTGGAGTCGCTTTAGGCGGTGCCCCTCGGCGGCTTGTGAGTCGTTGGCGTTGCCGCCATGGCCAGCCAGTCGCAAGGCATCCAGCAGCTGCTGCAAGCGGAGAAGCGGGCTGCGGAGAAGGTGTCCGAGGCCCGCAAGCGTGAGTCCCGCCCGGGGCGGCCGGGCGTGGCGCGAGCCTTAGGGCGGTGCTGGGCTGCGGGAGGTGTTGGAGGCCCAAAGGCCTGCGTCCGGGGCCGGGGTGTTTCGAGTCTCAGGATCTTGTGTGTTGCCCAAGGCTTTGCGCCTGGGGTTCTGGCAGGCTTGTGAGTCGACTGTTCGCTGCGCAGCGGGCTGCAAGGTCCGGGCGTAGAGACAGCCCACAGGTTACGAGCGGCCCGTGGGGTCTGGGCGGCCTGTGAATGGGCTCTCTCTCCCCAATGGAACTCGCTCCCTTTCCCGCCCCCACTCGGTCGTTTGAGCTCCGCTCCCTTTGGGCGCTCAGTCGGAAAGCCTGCCCTGCCACTTCTCCTCCAGTTCACCACGATTAGTCAGCCCCTTGCGCACCAGCACGCGAGCCGGGACATCAGGTTCTCTGAGACTCCCGGACCAGCCTAACTCATTAAGTCCTCTTTAAATGCTTTGGATTTTAATCGTGCCAAGGGCAGTGCCTGCTGGATCTGTGTCTATGCTGCCCTGGCATTCGAAGTCCCTGTGAAGAAAGCAAATCTTGCATAGGTTAATTCCCAGTAAAATGAGGATGGACGCTGAGATGTGCACATTGCTAATGAGTCAGCATTTGCATCGGTTCTATCCTGGTCAGTTGTCGAAGACAACTGCCTAGCAATTTCAACTTTTTCTCTCCCAGAGTTGCCCTAAGCGTGTAGTGCCTTCGGAATAAGATAGAAATTCCTTAAGGAGACCGGGGATCTGGCTCCTGCCGTCGGTATTCCTGTAGGTAATCCCCAGAACCTGAAGAGGAGCCTGAAAATGCCACTGTAAATTGCCCAGAGGCATTTTTGTTCAGCTCACCTGCAGCTCTTTGTGTGCCAAGCTGTTTCCTTGGATTGGAGAAGCCTCTTGTCCCCTAGTTCTCTAACTCTAGTTTTCCTACAGGCCCAAAAATTGGGGCTGCAGTGTTCCAGGAAATCACTTCTGACTCTGACTCCTTCCAGGTGCTTATTGCTGCCAGTGAAATACAGTCCCTTGGGTGTTTCGTTTGTTTTTGTTTTTAAATAATTGGTCATCAGCTTCTGATAACAGATAGACTAGGTTAGCTCTGTAGGTCAAGTTCACGCCTGGTGGGATGCCCTTTTACCTATAGGGAGCAAGGAGGCTCAGAAGTGATTTTTATGTATTATGGAAAAAGCTGAGACTTAGGGCTACTTTTTCTATCCCAAGGTAAAACACTAAATAATCGCCTTTAAATGCTAATTAATTTCATCATGGATTCCTCCTGCTTCTGCCCGACACCCAAGTGGATTTCCAGCATGGTTGTTTGTACTACTTTACTAAAGGCTGTAGGATACTCTTTCATAAGAAAAGTTTTCTTTAGGCTGCTCTTGAGAGCTGGCTATAGGAAGAAGCCTTTTCTTACTCCGGTGACTGGAAACTTCTGTTATTTCAGGGTTTCCCTTGATGCAGTATTTCCAGATAGACTTCTCAGTGTCCTGTGATTCATCAGTAACAGGAGTTGTATCTGTTTGGAAGGACAGTAGTAGACTACTTGGGGAGAAGTCCAGGAACTAGTGCCTGGGTTATGGTAAGACTAAGAGTGCCTTGGAGGTAGGAGTCATGTTTTACACATTTCTGCAATCTTTGAGCGTGGTGCAGGTCTTGTATACATATATCTCAAGTGGCCATTACTTATTAACCAGACTAAACACCGACTCTCATATACAATGACCAAGAGAAATAAGATATAAAAGAAATGTAAATTGCTAATTAAATCCATATATATATCCATATCCTCAGAGAAGTTTTGTTAAGATTGAACTCTGAAGGTGTATGTTGAAAAGAACAAAAATCGTTTTAGCATAACTAATTCCCGGTGCTGTGGAGTTGGGAATGATTAGAGATGTGTTGTGAAATTAATGGAGCTGCTGTTGGACAATGTTCTGGTTGGAAATGTTGTTTGTGGGTTTGGGTCTGGGAAAGACCCATGGCTTCGAAATGTAGTTCAGTATAGTTGATGGGAAAGCTAGCACTTGGGGCTTTGGGTTGAAGGGGATTGGAGGAAAGCCAAACCAGAAAGCCAAGGTTGCTGCCATAGAGTCTGACTCATAGCAGCTCTGGAGGGCAGCTGATGTGGAGTTTCTGAAAGCTATACATCTTCAGTGTAGCAAATAACCTCGTCTTTCTCCCAAGGAGTTGCTGGTAGGTTCAGACTGCTGACCTTTAGACCCACTGTGACACCAGGGCTCTGGTGGGAAGGCAGTCGGCTCTGTTAATAATGGCGTAAATACAGAATTGCACAAATGTGGAATGCCTGCAGAGAGACCTGGTGATTGTTTCAGCCTGAGCACGTGGAGTGCTGACGCCATTAGGGCCGCTTGAGTTCTGAGCAATTGATATAGGATGTTAGCAAAAAATAAAAAAACATTTCAGAGGTAGTCTTCTTTTGCTCTAGATCAGCTGTTCTCTCTGTGACCCTCTCATGGGGGTCAGCGATTCATAACAGTATCAAAATGACTGATGTAGTAGCAACGAAAATACTTTTATGGTTGGGGGGTCACCACAGCATGAGGAACTGTATGAAAGGGTCGAGGCACTAGGAAGGTTGAGAACCACTGCTCTAGAGTAAATAAATGCTCGGGTTGGCCAGCCAAGCCCCCCCTTTTATTTTGGCATCTGGGTGCTTCAGAACTTTGATTACTGAGCAGGCTCAAAACAAATAGTATGTGTTGGTTGGTCTTGTGGGGTGTTTTAATACCGGCTGATAAATTTAGATACTTTTCCCATCAGTACATTAAAATACTCTTTATAATTGTCCAACCTGAGGAATGTTGTCATTGTCACCGAATTGTACATACAGAAATCGAGGTGGCATATGTTTTGTTCTGTATAGTTTCAGCGTATTCCAAAAACAGCATCCTAGAAATCTGTTCACTCCTGTCTCTCCTTTCAGATACTGTGTGGTCTTCGGAGCCAAGCTTCCCCATTCAGCGTTCCTTCTCGGTCACCACTTCCTTGCTGGTGACAGCCGTGGGTTTTTCTGCCCCAATATTACATCATCTGTCCCTTTAGTTACCTTTCAGGTTGATGTCCCTTGGGAGCAAATTAAGTCCCCTTGCTAAGGTTCTAAACAGAGCTCCGCTTGTAATCAACAAGCTGAAGTGTTGACTTCTTAGCAAGAGGGTGTCCCCTCGATGGCTAATGGCGCCCATTTTATCCTGGTTCTTGGTAGTTGAGATTCAGAGAATATTCCAGGACATTCCGAAATGTGCTCCTTTTCATCTGGCTGTGGTTAGTGACTCCAACATTTAGTCGAGACCTGTAAGTTAGCTCTGAGTCTCTTCTTTCCTGCTGTCCCACACCCCCGCCCTGGAACTGTTGTCTGGGGGCGTATCCTTGGTTGCTGCTAACATTTACCATCTTGGTTTCTCTTGGCTTCTCTCAAAAAGCAAACAAAACTCGCTGCCACTGAATCGATTTCGACTCAGGGACACGCTGATGGTGTGGTGGCTCCGAGCTGGGCTGTGGTCTCCACACCCTCCGCAGTCAAACCACCAGCCCCTGTGAGGGGAGAGGGGACTCTCTACTCCTGTGAACCCTTACAGTCTCAGAAACTCACGGGGGCCCTTCTTCCCTGTCCCCTAGGGTCGCTATGAGCTGCTTCTCCAGGTGTCCTTTAACCACTCCTGTGATATTCTCTCCCTCTGAACCAGGAAAGAACCGGAGGCTGAAGCAGGCCAAAGAAGAAGCTCAGGCTGAAATCGAACAGTACCGCCTGCAAAGGGAGAAAGAGTTCAAGGCCAAAGAAGCTGCGGTGGGCTCCGTTTGCTTGGTTTCTGAAGTTTCCCCTGCCCCTTGGCTCCAGATATTTAGCATAGCTTAGAGGTCTGACAGAGTGTATTATTGTGTATTTTATTGGATACTCAGGTTGAGTCTCTTAGAATAATCTTAAAAAGCACTGAATCCTAGCCTTCATTAATTCAGTCATTTAACACAAGACTTCAGAAAGTTCTTGAAAAAGTTGATGGAAAAGATCCTGATTTTCCCCTGTGAACATCTGGGAACCCGCCCTTGTCTGTTGTGCAGTTCACGTGGTCCCTGCAGGTATAGGGGCTGGAGAATCAGCTGTGAATGGAAATAGATTACGGTCTCTACCTTCATAGTGCGTACAGTCTGGTGGTCAGAGGCACTCCTTAGTAAAATTCAACTGTGAAAAGAGCTGTGGTCTAATTAGCTACGGAGGAAACAAGGTCAAGAAGATGGAGAAGGGCTTCAGAGGAAAACTTCAAAACCCTTGGCCACAAGTAGCAGAAGCAAACAGGTTCAAACAAGATAGGATTTGCAGGGCTACATAATTAAGAACCCAGGTGAAAGGTTTTTATCTGGATCCAAGCACTTAAATGATGCTCGGGATCCCATTTCCATTTCCCAACCATGCCTTTCCCTCTGGGCGTCCTACTCGGTCTCCAGGTATAGGTTGAGATTATATCTTTGGGCCACCAACGTGCTGTTGAAATGTCTCTGGTAGCTGCTTATGCCGTACATTGTTGAGCTATCCACAAAACCACGAGGGGACACTTGCGGAAAGACAGCCTTCTCCTCTTTGACACCCTATGCTGCAATCAGTTTTAAGGGGGGTGGGGCAGGTTAACTGCTGGACTGATAACCACAAGATCATCCATCCCAACTCACCAGGAGGAAGGTGAGGCTGGCCGCTCTCATCAAGATTGCCAATCTTGGAACCCCAAGGAACAGTTAGGCTCTTTCCTAGGTTGCTGCCAGTCAGGATGGACCCCTGACAGTGGGCTCTAATCCGCTGTTGCACAGCCTGGTTGCTAGGTTGGCTGCCAGAGTGACTGCATCATTCATGCTCTCATGAACCTTGGGTGGAGGGCCTGTTTCCCCTCATACCGTGACTTGGGAGGTGGAGGTTCCAGTGCCTGAGCTGGTCTCTGACATTCAGGGTGAGCCTGGGTTTCTCTCACAGTCAGCAAATTGCCTACTCAGTATTGCTCCTAGTCAGCTGGAGCCCATCCTGACATCTCTGTCCTTGCACCCCCCCTGCAGGCTCTGGGATCCCATGGCAGTGTCAGCACGGAGGTGGAGAAGGAGACCGAGGAGAAGATGACTCTCCTCCAGACCTACTTCCGGCAGAACAGGGATGATGTCTTGGATTCCCTCCTGAAATTCATCTGTGACATCCACCCAGAAATTCACGAAAACTACCGCTTCAACGGATAGGGAAGAAGGGCGAGCCTGTTCCGTGCATTGGCAATGTGGATGCTGTCATGGAACAAGAAGCTTTCGCAGAGCTACAGTGCTATTGCAAAAACGCATTAAATTATTTCTGTATAGTATGGGATAGCTTCCTTCTCTTTTTGCAGAGTAGCAAACCAAGTACTTTGTATAGACTTAGAGCTTATCCAAAGCTTTTATCTTACCTCATATTTCTTATGAATTTAATGGTGTACACGGTTTTCCTATGCTTTTTAGCTGAAGCAGCAAAACTTCTTTCTTAGATATCTAGTACAAAAAAAAATTCTTTGAAGAAAGAAATGGGTTAAATATTTCATTTCCCTAAAACTTTCTTTGAAGGTCAGGGGCTTTATCAATGAAAAAAGTAGTGAGTAGGTATTTTGTAACCTGTGTAGACAGCAGCCAGCCTTAAAATAACCCTCCGTGTTAAAGGGTTAGAACAATGAATACAGGTTCCCCCGCTGTCCACAAGTGCAACTTTCCAGGGAAGGCTTTTGCAAGCCGAGTACGCTTAAAGTGGAGAAGTATTTCATGTTAATTTATGGGGGGATTGTTTTGAGCTTTCCAGAAAACGAACCCACCGAGTCTTTCCAAATAACACACAAACCAGTCTTAATTCCCGGTGTTCACAGGCGTGTTCCAAACCACCCGCTGGATGCTGAGGCTGGGGCCTCCCGGCAAAGAGCTCAGAGAGGCCACTTTGCTGTTTGGGGCACGCGCTGCAAAACACCGAAAGCTGGTTCTGCTGTGCGCCTTTTCTCACACAAGCAAAAACCCCGTGAGCGGAAGCAGGCCCACACGGAGGCCTTTGAGAAATGCAGAGAGGCGGGACTCGAACTTTGGTAAAGCTGGGGAATACCTGTACTCCTCTAGTTTGGGCTGCTTTTAGTTTATAGAAGCGACTAGAGCTGTTACTTGTTATTGATGTAATGGTAATCATCACTTGAAAATAAAGATTCTTTGTAATGGATTGTTTATCCTGATGATGTGAAGCGCGCTTGCCCTGCAGCACAGACGCCCCGTTCACATTGAGAAATCTCAGTAGGAAGGAAGTTGGTTGTGAGTTGACCACAGCAAGTTTGAAAGCAGCAAAGAGCTAGTGCGTCAGCAGTTGGCTTCTCTAGAGTTCCCTTTGCTGGAGGTGTCTCGGGCACTGTGCCCTGTAAAATGCCCTCTGGCGGGCTCGGTGGTTGGCATACGGACCTGCAGAAACTACACTCGCACGTCCCTGAACATGGTGTCCTGTGAGCCAGCACTCCTTCATTTCTGGTGGGTGGAAACATGAGAAAAAATGTTACGGTTTGTTCTGAATGAGAATTCGATGCTCCCCACTTCCCACCGTCAACATCTGAACAATTGAGGATGGGTTGATGGTGATCTCAGGTCCTTCCTGTCTCTATCTCTCCTTTTCCAGTAGGACTTCCTGTTCAGGGGGACCAGTGACTTCCTGGTAGATGCGTCTTGTGACAGGTTGCTCTTCCTTCCTTGAACCACTGGTAGCGCCCACAGTATTGGGCTACCTTGCCTCTTCCCCTCCTGTCAATTCCTCACTTTTACCTTGGACTCTATTTCATAGTTTGGAACACCATTTCTACTAAAGCCTTCCAAATGTTTTCCAATCTCTCCCCTGAACTGTGGGTTCCTGTCACATTGCTTATTTGCTATTTTGATGTGGATGTGTACATCTCTAACAGTATGTCCCAAACTACACCTAGTTTTGCTAGGGCTTCACCCTGGCGTCTTGCTCAGTGTGACTGCAGCCTCTACCTGGTGCAAATACAGATCGCCCAAATGAGAATTGGGAACAATACCTGTAGTTCCTGGTTTAGACCCACGTCTAACCCCATTGCCACTAATTATTCAGGGTTGTACTCAGTTACCTAACTTCCAGAGCAGCAGCAGCTGAATGTTGCTGAAATCACGGAGACAACAGGAGGGTTTTTAAAGAAGCAGTCCCTGGTCAGTTAAACGGCCAGGACAGATAAGATCTAGACAGCAGCATGGGGTCAACAGTAGAGTGGTGACCGGGGAGAGGAGCTCCAGTAATTGGGTTGCAGAGTGGGTGTAAAGTGAAGTGGACTTAAAAGCTGTAGTGGAGGATGGAAGCTGGTGATGACATGTTTGAATGCTGAGTGGGGAGGGACGAGAGGGATGTTCTGTGTGGAGCAGGATCCGTGTGACTGGCAGGGATTAGATCTGCAGCCCTCAAAGCCAGGCAGTTTTGAAAATTGTTGGTGTTTGGGCCCTTCCCACAGCCTGGGGTGGCAGTGGGTGTAGCCGGGATTTTAGAAAATTTTTAAATTTTATTTCTGGGCTCTTTCAGATCGTATGACAATCCATCATTCAGTTATATTAAGCACACTTGTACTTAGTTGCCATCAACATTTCCAAAACATTTTCTACTTGGGCCCTGGGTATCAGCTCTTTTTCCCCAACCCCACCCTTGTGAATCCTTGATCAATTATGTATTATTTCATGTCTTACACTGCCCTTCACCCACATTTCTGTTACTTGTTCCCCTGGGTGGATGGACTATATATCCAACCTTGTGATGAGTTTCCCCATTCTAAATTACCCTCCCCCACCACCACCACCACTACCACCACCATCCCTCTACCCTCATAGTATCACTACTCTCACTACCGTTCCTGAGGGTTTTATCTGTCCTGAATTCCATGTGTCGAAAGCTCTTACCAGTATCAATGTGTGTACTCTGGTCTAGCTGGATTTGTAAGGTAGAACTGGGTCACAGTAGTAGGTGGGGTGGAAGCATTCAGGGCCTAGAGGAATGATGTGCGTTTTGTTGATGCTATACAGCACACTGGTTGAATCGCCCTTCTGTGGAGTGATGTCCAATTGTCTACAAATGGGCTTTGGGTCTCCACTCCACCACCACCACCCCCAGCTTCACATCGATATAATTGTTTGCTTTGGGTCTTTTGATAACTGATCCTGTCGCCATTTGATCATAGGCTGGTGTGCTGCTTCCATGTGGGCTTATTTGCTTCCCTATCTATAGCTGGTTGTTTAATTTCAAGCCTTTGAGACCTTGGATGCTGTATCAGGTGAGAGCCAGGCATTGCTGGTAGAATTCTTGCTTGCCTTTTTGGAGTCTAACATCTCCAAGTGCATCTCTTGCAGACTTTCCCATCTTGTCAGTGGAGGTTTTCACTTTGCTGTGATGAGAACAGGTCTCACTGGAGCCTCCAGACTAAGGAGAGACCTGATAATATGCTTGTGGAAATCAGGCATTGATCCCCTCCCCTGGAACACGGTAGAATGATGCTAGTTGCTGTCAGTTCTGACTGTGGTTACCCCATGTTTGCAGAGGACTTCACAACAGTGACCTTAAGAAGCTGGTAACCTGGTGCCTCTTGGGGGTAGAAAGCTGGTAGTCCAACTTGCACCTGTCCTCAGAATGCTGGGTAATGTTCAGTCCATTTCAACTCAGGCCCTGCACTCTCAGTAGCTCAATACAGCAAAGGTTTCCATGAAAGCTGAGTGACCCCAGGCCTCCATGAATTGACTCAGAGATTCAGATAACCTCTTAGTTATCTGAATTCAGTTATCTGACTCAGTTATTCAGATAACCTCCCACCTCTGCATATGGGTCCCCCAGAAGGGAAGAAAGAGTTAGCAAATGCGTCCCAGTTCTTTAATACATCAGTCCTGAAACACATGACACGTGATCTCAGCCTGTGGTCAGCATGGGTCACATAGCCCAGCCTCGCTGCAAAAGAGACTTACGCAAAGGGATCCCATGGATGTTTAGCAGCTCACTCCATGCCATCTACAGACCTAGACAGTGTTTTGCAGTTACATTAAGAATCCTCATGTAGTTCCTGGTTTAGACCCACGTCTAACCCCGTTGCCACCAATTCTTCAGGGTTGTACTCAGCTGCCTAACTTCCAGAGCAGCAGCAGCTGAATGTTGCTGAAATCACGGAGACAACAGGAGGGTTTTAAAAAGGAAGCAATCGCTGGTCAGGCTAGGGACCAGCTCAAGGAAGCACAGTGGTCCCACCAAGAGTAGGGCTTGATGTAGCATGGATGTGCCCAACCAATGTGCATATGCTTGGCACTACACTTTTATCACCCATGTGATTCTTCACAATCAGTTGCCCCGGCCCCAGCTCCCTCTGCTGAATTCTAGAGTGAATTGACATCACTTGTCCTCTGAGCAGTTTCTTACCCTGTGAGCCTGACGTCTGAGAGAGAAGGGTGCTCCCCAGAATGCCGGTTGCAAGAACAGAAAAATGCCATAGCTCACACACTCAAGATTGCCCCCAATTAACTAGTGTAAGGCAGACCCCATGTGCTACATCTTATGCAAGTTCCTAGAAGAATTGGTACTTCAGGGATGGATGGATAAAAAGGAGGCTCTGAAAGGTGAGGCAGCTTCTCGGAGGCCACGTGGAATGCCTGTGTGCTTCTATGATAAGGGTCTTGTAGCTGGTCATCTTTTGGTGGTACAAAGAGTTCATTTGTGTGCTTGGCTGCTATCCAAGTTTGGTGATAGGACGTACCACACAGATGTTGCCTCAGCTGACAGGCTAGGTGGTCCGCTTCTCTTAAGACCAGCCATCAGAAACTCGGAGCACGGTTCTAACTGGGCACGCGTGGGGGTGCCATGAGTGGGCACACCGTAACTTCACAAGCTCATGCTGTTGTCCAGGCTGACAGCCCATGTCTGCTGGCGGGATGTGGCATGCGGCAGCCTGACAGACTAGGTGCTGGTGCTCCTACTGGATGGATGAGCAAGCTGGCGGTCAGAGAGCCTTAGCATGAGCATGGTCACAAAGCAAGGAAGTGACAGAACTGGAATCAAGCCAGGTCTCCTGGGAAAAGCTATCACCCGCAGCCTCAGGCCTGGCTGCCGGACTTCGCCAGGTGGATGCTCAGCCTTCTGTAACTTAGGTCCAGCTTCGGGGTCAGGATGGCCGACACCTGTCACTCACATTCCCCGTTTAGCATGATTGTCCATCGCTCAAAAAGCCGCGGTGCCCAAGGCAAATGCAGGCCAAGCTGGGCAGCAGCGAGGCCCTGCCAACAGCCCTGCTGCCCTCCCTTTCACCGCTTGCTTTCTCTTTCCTTCAGGAACTGTCTGGCAGGTCTCAGGATGGTTTTCTCCTGTCAACCTAGCTCCTATCACTCCAGTGGCTCTGAAGTCACTGAAAGAGTTTCCCCACAAGTTTCTGCTTTGGCTCCCGCCCCACCCCCTCTCCTCCCCAGCCCCTCTCTCTCCTTCCCCATGTGAGTGGGGCGGGTCTTTGAGAGGCAAGCTGAGATTGTTTTCTTTCCTGAAAGATCTGGCCTTTGGTTCAGGAAGAGGAAGCTGCCAGATCATCGTGTCAACATTTGCTCTGACTTTTAAAACATTTCAGATGGCACGGACTGCGCCTGGCCTCCGAGGCATGGCTGCTGAGGAGAGGCGCGGGCTTCAAGGGGCAGAGGCGGGCGCCCCTTCCTCCTACTGGACGGCAACTGACAAAGGAAAGGATGACCACGTTCTAGCATCAGTGCAACAGTTGCGGCTGGGAGAGGAGTCGGGCGGGTCGTTCAGAGAGCGCGGGGCAGCTGCCCGGCTGGCCTGTGTGGTGTGTGATGAGGTTGGCGAGGTGAAGTGACTGGATGGCAGGGCTCTCTGGCTGGAAAACAGACAGCTTTCAGTTGCCCTTCCCTCTTCTCCAAGTGTCCTCTCTGGACTTGCCCCACAGCACTTGTCCAGCTGGGAAACGCTGGGATCCCTATACCCTCAGGTGGACTGCTTGCCGTCCTGACAGGAATTCAGAGGGTTTATTCGTTCTGATTGTGCCCCAGTTTCATGACAAACGGCCAGGGGTTGATTTGTCTTAATCTCAGCGCCACGCGTCATGCGCTGTTGACCTGTAGTGTCTACGCCATAGCGGAGGCGCCCGCCTCAGTTGGTGGCATTGAAATGGATGTAATGGGTCATCCTGTGGAACATGCTTTTGTAAATAATTATTATAATAAATAGCTTACATTTATGAATCTTCAGTTATATTCCGGGAACAATTCAAGGTGTATGAGATACATGACCTCACTCTCCCACCACCTGTCCGAGGTAGAGATACTTATTCCTCTTATACATGAGGATCTGAGAAATAAAATCACTTGCCCAACATCACGGAGTTAATTAATGGCAAAGTCTGAATTTGAACCCAGCTGTGACTTCCTAGCTTAGATTACTATATAACCTAGTTCAATTTGTTCAGGCCACACAATATAATATCAGACAGTTGTTTCCCTGAGAGTGAGAAAGTCAGTGAATCTATAATTAGCCGACCAGTTCCAAAAACTAAGATAGAATTTTTGGTATTTACCCTTTCACTTAGTTGTCCCATGGTTGGAGGCCTTCCCCTGTACCAGCTGTTGCCACACTTAAAAGTCTGCAGGGCAGGAGGGGTTGACTCATGATTGCTGCATCCAGCCTTCTGCTTGCTGCATCCAGCTTGTTAAATTGTGTTGGCAGCTAGCTCTCAGACCTGCAAACCTTGCAAACTTTATGTGACAGCTGAGTGCCCAGCAATGATATTACAGAGTAAATGTGTCCTGGCAGAAAGGCAGGTGTATTATATTCATGGAGGAAAAATGCCTGGCAGGGAACCACCTTTTTATATCAAGTGAGGAAGACCAAGTTGAGCAAAAATCCTTTCTGCAATATATGGACATCCATGTAGCCTTAGAAGCCCCGGGTGGCACAAACTTAGTAGTCAAGTACTCTATTACTAAACAGAAGGTCAGTGGTTCAAACTTACTCATAGATGCCCTAAAGAAAGGCCTGATCCCGCTCCCACTACCATGACTCGAATTCGACCTTGCAAGTCTGGCTAGACCAGAGGATGTACACTGGTACAGATAGGAACTGGAAACACAGGGAGGAACTGAGAATACAGGGAATCCAGGGCGAATGATCCCTTAAGGACCAGTGGTGTGAGTGGCGAAACAGGGAGGGTAATGGGAGATGGGTAGGAAAGAGGGAACTGATTACAAGGAACTATATGTGACCTCCTCCCTGGGGGACAGACAACAGAAAAGTGGGTGAAGGGAGACGTCGGACAGGGCAAGATATGACAAAATACCAATTTATAAACTATCAAGGGCTCATGAGGGAGGGGGGAGCGGGGAGGAAGGGGAAAAATGAGGACCTAATGCCGGGGGTTTAAGTGGAGAGAAAATGTTTTGAGAATGATGTACAAATGCGCTTTACACAATTGATGTGTGTATGGATTGCGATAACAGTTGTATGAGCCCCTAATAAAATGTTTTTTTAAAAAAAAAAGAAAGGCCTGAGATCTGATTCGGAAAGATCACCACCTTGAAAATACTTTGGAGCAGTTCTGCTGTGTACACATGGTGACCGTGAGCTGTAACCAAATTGAAGGCAACTGGTTGGTTTGTTGTCTTCAATGCACCTTGAAAAAGAAAAAAAAAAAGGGGCGGGGGATTTCCTGCAAAATGGCAAACTCGGCAGACATGTTACCCAAACCGTCTAGGGTAGTGGTTCTCAACCTTCCTAAAGCCGCGCCCCTTTCATACAGTTCCTCATGTGACTGCCCCCCCCCCCCCACCAACCATAACATTATTTTCGTTGCTACTTCATAACTGTAATTTTGCTACTGTTATGAATTGGGCGGCCCCTGTGAAAGGGTCATTCGACCCCCAAAGGGGTCACAACCCACAGGTTGAGAACCACTGCTCTAGAACAAGGACACAAGAGACCAAATGACACTGATATGGATGATCCTAGAATCGTGAGCTTCTGAGAAAAGGACAGAGAAATGCATCACATACTGCCTTGCGGTCCCACCCAGTGGGCAAGGGCCGCCACTCGTTCCTGTGCCACCTGATCGACAGTGAATGGTGTCAGCCCAGGGCACGTAACTGCACTACATGAATAGTGACAGTGATGATGCATATTCTCCAACCTCTGTCACCACCATAGGGAGGGAGGTGGGGAGCATCTAAGAGCACATCGACATACCGTCACCAGTTAAATGTAAACACAACACCACCATGTCACGGAGGCAACACACCATTTCAGGTGGCATGAAGAAACGAGATAGAATGGTTCAAGTAAGTGACTAACAAAGAAAGCCAGAAATCCTTTCTGAGGAAGAAATGCACTGGAATTCCTTGATAGGGAGTTCAAAAGAATATTTAGGTACTCTCAATGTATTGAGATAAAGATCAAGAGAGTGGCTAAAAAAGGTGGCACAGAAAAATCGAAGAAAACACAAGCAAAGTTTTAGAAGATCTCGGGAAAATACTACAAAAACTGAGAAATGAGAATATTAAAAACTATCCCAAAACAGCAAATAGAAATCCAGAAGGTTAATACTAATGTTGCATAAAATTGAAAATGCATGAAAAAGATGGAATGGAATCGAAGCAAGAGCAGTTTAGTGAGCTTCAAAACAAATCCCTCCATATTTGCCTGCTAGAGAAACAATCAGGAAAATAATCATAAAAACATAGAAAGCCTAAGCATTATGTGGGATACCATCCAGAGGCACAACTTATATGTGCTCTGATTTCCAGAAGAGGGAAAGATAGCCTAAAATAAGAAAGCACCGTAAAAGAGCTGCTGGAAGAAAATGTTCTTACTATCATGAAAGATGAGGGATTATGCATTCAAGAAGCTAAGCAAACTCCAAACAGAATAGACATCAAAGGAAAATCATGGCGTATAACCAAACTTCCCCAAATCAAAGACGGGAATGAAACCTGAAAACAGCTGGGGAAAGTGAAGAGTCACCTACAAACCAGAACAGGAGGAATGACCTCTAACTTGCCGCAGAAACCGTGTAAGCAAGAGCCCAGTGGGGTGGTTTGGATAAGACAGAGCGAAAACAGCCAACCGAGAATTACAGAGCCAGGAGCATTTCCCTGAAATTCAATGGCAAAATGAGGATGTATTCAGAAAAGTAGAAATCACAGGAATTTATAAAAATGAGACCAACTTTACAAGAAATATTACAGGGAGTTCTTCCGACAGAGAATCTAGACTAACAGACACAACCTGAGATTAACATACATGACATCACCAGAAGTCAATCCAAATATAGGATTATGTAAAGTGAAACAAATCTACATGTGATGAGGGTGAAATAGATTTATGTGCATATATTTATAGGTGTAGTATTAAGATAGCAGATGGACATTGGGCCTCCACTCAAGTACTCCCTCAATGCAAGAACACTTTGTCCTAACAATCGAGGACTCTAAGATGCTCACCTTCCCGATACAATCACTGAAGACAAAGTGGGTGCATATCAAAAAGATATGGCGTCTTGGGTCTTAAAGGCTTGAGGATAAACAAGCGGCCACGCAGCTGAGAAGCAACAAAGCCCACTTGGAAGAAGCACACCAGCCTGTGTGATCATGAGGGGTCTATGGGATCAGGTATCGAGCATCAAAGAACAAAAAATGAAACCATTGTAAATGAGGCGGGGGGTACAGATTGGGGACCCAAGGCTCTTTACACAACTGAATATCCCCTCAGGGAGGAGATGAGCCAGTCAGGGTGCGGTATAGCAATAACGAAACATACAATTTTCCTCTAGTACTTTAATGCTCCTCCCCCACCACCACTATCATGATCCCAATTCTACCTTACAAATCTGGCTAGACCAGAGGATGTGCACTGGTACAGATAAGAACTGGAAACACAGGGAATCCAGGACAGATAAAACTCTCAGGACCAATCATGAGAGTAGCAATACCAGGAGGGGAAGGGGAAGGTGGGATAGAAACGGGGAACCGATCACAAGGGGGACAGACAACAGAAAAGTGGGCGAAGATAGACTGAGCACAGTGTAACGCATGACAAAATAATAATTGATAAATTATCCAGGGTTTGTGAGGGAGGGGGCGGAAAGGGAGGCGCAAAAATGGGGAGCTGATACCAAGGGCTCAAGTAGAAAGAAAATGTTTTGAGAATGATGATGACAACAAATGTACAAAGAAAGGTGCTTGACACGATGGATGGATGGAGTCTGATAAGAGTTGTACGAGCCCCCAATGAAATGATTTTAAAAGGAAATCAAGAATAAAAATAGGGGCGCCGTCTCTGTGGCGCAATTGGTTAGCGCGTTCGGCTGTTAACCGAAAGGTTGGTGGTTCGAGCCCACCCAGGGACGAGGCCCTCATTTTAAAATGCGAAGTGCCATGAGTGGACACCCTGTAGGTCCTCTGCTCCGGAGGTCCGGCGATCTGCCTGGCTTACCCTCACGCTTCTGCGTGCTGCCTACGCAGGGAAGATCCTGGAACCCATGTCCTTGGAGATCTTCCTTGGGATGCCTCAAAAGAGTGAAATTGAGGGAGCTTCCCCTCGTGAATACACAGCAAGAGATTAAAGTGGAAAAAAAAAAAAATGGGAGGGAGGGGAAAAATGAGGACCTAATGTCGGGGGTTTAAATGGAGAGAAAATGTTTTGAGAAATGATGTACAAATACGCTTTACACAATTGATGTGTGTATGGATTGGGATAACAGTTGTATGAGCCCCTAATAAAATGTTTAAAAAAAAAAAAAAAAGAAAAGAAAAGGGAGGGATTGAAGATGCTGGTGAGAAAATTGCAACCCTTTTAAAAAAAAAAAAAGAATAAAAATAGGGAACCAGAGATTTGTAAATGAATGCAATTACAATGTAAAATGAGGGAATAAAGGACATAAATATAGAACTTTCAAATGGAGAAGAAATCAAGTAGACTTAAAGACAGAACGGGCTATTTTAAATGTGAGAAGAAATCAACAAGTTATAGGGTTACTTCAAAGTAAATGAAAAGCACTACAATAACAGCAGAGAAGGAAATAATTAGCACACAAAATCAAAGCAGCACATCACTATGTGGAAGAAAAATACAGCAGCACCAAAAATAAATAAATACACACACACAAGAGCACCACAAAAAAACAAACAAAAATTAAATATAAACCTCACCTCAAAATGACAGTGATAACACCATACATACCTATGATAATTACATATGCAAATGAACTAAATGCACCAATCATAGACAAGAGTAATAGAATGGATAAGAAAATAGGACCCATCAGTATGCTGTCGATAAGAGACACCTTAAATGCAAGGACAAAATAGATGAAAAAATCAAATGATGGAAAAATATATATATCAAGCAAATGACAATAAAACATATATAGGAATGGCGATGCTAATTTAGGATAAAACAGATTTTAAGGCAAAACCAGCATCAGAAACAAGAACATGGTTACATAATGACTAGAGTTATGCAAATTCAGGTTGATTCTTGTTCAGAAAATTAGAACAAGTCCATTAGAGCCAAAATTACAACCTTGAGAATATCCCACTTGAACTTTAAGAACATCTCAGAACAGATTTGCCACGTTGAGCACTGATGGCAGAAGTTCTGATGAGCTGAGGGAGGAGATCAAGAACATCACACATGAAGAAAGCAAAAGGTCATTAAAGGCAAGAAAGGAAGCAAAGGTCAACATGAATGTCAGAAGAGTCCCTGACACTTGCCGTTAATCACAGAGTAGCTCAAGCAAATGGGAGGAAGTGAAGTCAAAGAGCTGAACAGAAATTTTCAAAAACAGCTTGAGATAACAAAGTAAAATATTATAATGAAATGTGCAAAAGACCTGGAATTAGAAAACCAAAGGGGAATAACATGCTCAGAATATCTTAAGCTGAAAGAACTAAACAAAAACATTTAAGCCTTGAGTTGCAATATTGAAATATTCTATGGGCAAAATATTGAATGATGCAGAAAGCATCAAAAGAAGATGAAAAGATTACACAGTGTCACTCTTCCGAAAAAGAACTGGTTGACATTCAACCATTTCAAGAGATTGCATATGGCCAACTGACCGGAAGAGATCCATATTTGTACCCATTCCAAAGAAAGGTGACCCAGCAGAATGCTCAAATTATAGAACAGTATCATTAATATCACATGCAAGTAAGTGTACTGAAGATCATTTAACAATGGTTGCAACAGTATATTGACAGGGAACTTCCAGAGGTTTGGGCCGGATTCAGAAGAGGACATGGAACAAGAGCTATTGGTGTTGATATCAGATGAATCTTGGCTGAAAGTAGAGAATACCAGAAAGATATTTGTGTTTTATTGACTATGCAAAGGCATTCAACTGTATGGCTAAAGTAAACCATAGATAGCCTTGAGAAGAATGGGAATCCCAAAACACTTCATTGCGCTCTGGTGGGACCTGTGTGTGGATCAAAAGGCAGCTGTGCAAATCTTTACAAGGAAATAATGCATGGATTAAAATCAAGAAAAGTGTATGCCAGGGTTGTATCCTCTCACCATACATATTCAATCTGTGTGCTGAGCAAATAATTAGAAAAGCTGTATTAGTTAAAGAATGTGCCATCAGGATTGGAGCAAGGTTTATTCATAACTTTCAATATGCAGGTGATACAACCTTCCTTGCTTAAAATGAGGAGACCTTGGAACACTTGCTGCTGATGATCAAGGATTGCAGCCATGATTATTGAATGCAACTCAATGTAAAGAAGATCCAGCCCTCTCAGCTGGACCATTAGGTAAGATCATAATAAATGGAAAAAGATTGAAGTTATGGAGGATTTTATCTTGCTCATGGAAGCAGCAGTCAAGAAATCACACTATGTATTGCCTTGGGTAAATCTGCTCTACGAGACCTCTTTAAGGTGTTGAAAAGCAAAGATGTTACTTTGCGGAATAGGGCACACCTGACCCAAGTCATGTGAAAGTTGCCTATTAAATGAGGAAGAGCAGAGAAGAATGGATGCATTTGAATTGTGGTGCTGGTGAAGAATATTGAAAGTACCATGGACTGCCAAAAGAACAAATATATCTTTGTCTTGGAAGAATTACAGGCAGGATGCTCCTTAGAAGCTCTTTGTTGCCTGTAACTTGGACATGTTTTCAGAACAGACCAGACCCAGACAAGGGACTTGCTTGGTAAAGTTGGCCAGTGAAAACTAAGTCCCTCAAGGAGATGGACTGACATAGTGGCTGTAACAATGGGCTGAGACATAGGGATAATTGTGGAGAGGACACAGGGCCAGGTACTGTTTCATTCTGACAGTACAATATACATTCTTTTCCAGAACATAGGGAACATTTTCCAGAATGCATCATGTTAGCCCACAAAACAAACCTCAATAAAATTTAAAAACAACAAAATAAAATGTAAACGTCAACATAAAATTTAAAAACAGAGGATATAGATTGTGGTACTAGAAAATTAGAAATCAGTAACAAATATATGGAAAATCAAATATATGGAAATGAGTAACAATCTTAAAAACTAGGTTATAGATTAAATTTAAAAGATAAAATTAATCCCTTAAGTCAAATGAGAATGAAAACAATATATAACACATTGCAAAGCAATGCACAGGGGGAAATTTACAGCAGTAAATATACACATAAAAAAATAAAGAACTGGGATTAACATCTGACCCCAACATCTCCAGCAATTAGCAAAAGAGAGCAACAGAATAATCCTAGCGTCACCAGAAGAGAAGAAATAATAAGTAGAGCAGAAATAAATGAAACAGAAAAACAATAAAAAGAATCAAAAAGCTTAGATATTGGTTTTTAAAAAGGAATAGATACAATTGACAAACCACTTTCAAATCAAACAAAGGAGAAGATACAAATAATAAGGAAAAGAAATGAAATGGGTCACATCACAACAGAACTGAAGAAACTCTCCCCCTCAAATACAGGGAATCCGGGACGGATGAGCCCTATAGGACCAATGGTGTGAGTGGCGAAACAGGGAGGGTAAAGGGAGAATGGGTAGGAAGGAGGGAACCGATTACATGGAACTGTGTGTGACCTCCTCCCTGGGGGACAGACAACCGAAAAGTGGATGAAGGGAGACGTCGGACAGGGCAAGATATGACAAAATACCCATTTATAAACTATCAGGGGCTCATGCGGGAGGGGGGAGCGGGGAGGGAGGGAAAAATGAGGACCTAATGTCGGGGGTTTCAATGGAGAGAAAATGTTTTGAGAAACGATGTACAAATGCGCTTTACACAATTGATGTGTGTATGGATTGGGATAACAGTTGTATGAGCCCCTAATAAAATGTTAAAAAAAATAAAGAAAGAAAAAGAAAAAAGACCCCCCCCCCCTCAAAAATAAGCACAAACCAGATGAAGAAGTCCGCTGCAAGAATGCCATAAGCTTGAGGAAAGGGACACATTTCTAGAAACACACTACCTACCTGAATTATATGAAGGCAGGAAATTTAAATAGGTCCATAACAAAAGAATAAATATGTCATTAAAGAAGAACTAAAACCAAAACTTCTTTAAAAAGAATCTCAGCGCATATTTATAGCTGTATTGGCAAATTCTACCAAACATTTGTAGAAGAGCTGATACTAATTCTAATCAAGTCTCTTCAAGATACAGAAAAGGATAGGATACTCCTGAATTCACTTTATGAAGTGAGCATAATCCTGTATTCAAACCAAGCAAACACATGGACACAAACATTCTCAGCAAAAAACAACCACCCTTAACTAGCAGAATCCAACAGCATATTTAAAAAATAATACATCATGACCAAGTTAGAGTCATACCAGGTATGCAAGGATGGCTCTTGTGTTAGGCCGGTGTGCCAACCTGGCCAATAAGAACATGTGGTATTAATAACGTTGCATTTTAATTTGAGGGTAAATTGATAAATGGCTCGGCAAGGTCCGCCTCTCTCTTTCTTGCTCTCTGGTGATTGAATCAGCGTGAGGCTGCCTTAGCTAGTTCTCTGCCTCCTCTTGTGAGCTACACTGCCCATGGGACATACAACCCATGGATCCTGTCACTAGAGCTTGAGGTTCCTTCGAGACCTGCTTTGCCACACTGCTGCTGTATACAACACTTGAACTTGGGACTGTCGGATCCTGTCATCTGGCTGACTGTTGGTGACCTGCCCTGTTTGCTGCCTGTGGCCGGACCGCCTGTATTGCTCTGTGGAAGACTCAGCTGTCTGCTTCCATGACCTTAGATCCAGCAGCCCTCGTGAGTTGCAGGACTTCCAATATATTAACTGTTCCATGGAAGTGAGTTGAACTGCTAGCTCTTATACTCCTTCATGCTGTATATATCTACCCTCCAAATATATATATGAAATTATAAGTGTCCTGGTTTTCTTTCTCTAGAGAACCCTGTCTAACACAGCCAGTTGACTAGAAAAACAAATCCAGTGACACTCATATATGTATGAGGACGAGCTTTATATCAAGGAGTAATTATATGTCAAGAAAGGATCACCGCCCAGTCCAACTCTAGTCCTTAAGTCCCTCTGCAGACTCACACAACCACATGCACAGATGCAGAATGCAGAAGCTCACAGGCTAGTTGGTGCAAAGTCAAATGGGTGCACAATCTGTAGAAACATTGCAGGGCTTCCAAAGGCCAGCAAGCAGGAAAGTGAAGGCAGAGAGAGAGGCAGAGGTTCCCTGGGACCTCTTTATGAGCAGGCCACGCCCACAAGGAGGCACCATGAGGCTGTTACCTGATTGACAGATTGAATACCAGTGCTACACTTTTATATATCTTCTAGTTGACAAGAAATTATGTAACTCCACAGACCTACATTAGAAAAATAATCAATAGACTACATCACATAAATAAAATAAAGGATAAAAAAGCATGATAAAAAATTGGTGCAGAAAAGCTAATTGACAATATCCAACACCTATTCTTGATTAAATTGCCCCCAAAGTATATATACTTCAATGTCAATTGCAAGTGCAAAGGACAAGAAAACAATAAATGCTGACAAGGGTGTGGAGAGACTGGAGCCCTCATACACGGCTGGTGGAATTGTAACATGGTGCCACCACTGTGAAAAATGGTCTGGCGCTTCCTTAAAAAGTTGGAAATGTAAATACCTATGATCCAGCAATCCCTATAGTTGGTATACATCCCAGGGAAATAAGACTTGACGGAAATAGATATATGCACACCCATGTTCCTTCTTGGAAGACTAGATGACACCTAACAACAGTGTGTTAGTCTGAATAGACTAGAGAAACAAATTGTGTTTCTCTGTCACAAACCACCCCTCATCAACTTGAAGCTTTTACACAACCCTTTAGCCATATATAGTTTTTAAACAAAACAATAATAAAAGCACATCTGTACCCAACAGGACACAACTAAAATGCATACAATTCAATATGTGCCAGCCTCATTTAAGCATATTCTGCAAGTGAACAAAACAACAATTACAGTTAAGTGAACACCTACACCACAACACCACAATCCTTAGTATATTCCCCCACCTGTGCCTTTATCCTCTCCTCCCCATTTTGGGTATCCAATTTCTATACTGCCCACTTATATCAACCCAGTGCTCTGAGGAGACAATCATATTCTTTGATGTGAGAATCTTCATTCCAGTTGGAACCTTGTAAGTCTGCATCTATGAGCAAAGTCAAATCAGCACAGGCCATCCATAAAGTCAGCAGCAATATACACCAATTCACTGGCTCAAATAGCTTCTCTTCTGGTCAGGTTCTGGTCAACTCATTGTGGGCCACCTCGCTTAGCCTCACCAGGGTGCCCATTGGTCACCTCATCTTTAGACCTGGGCCCTGTGATAAACTTTCAACAACTCTAGTCACCTTGGACTAGGTCATGAACTTCTGACCAGTCAACCCACTCTCATCTTCTCTAGTCCCTGTGAACCAGTTCCACAGGTATCAGTGGCCAGACTCAACCCTTCTCTTTATTGCTGCATTTCTCTCATTCCCACTCAACCAGTGGATGCAGGTGGTCACTTAGCAAGCATCTCAGCCTGCCTGCAGGCTCCCTTTACTAACGTTCAGTCCTAGAGAGGAGAGTTTCTTCATGGCTCCAAATTTATTCCAGCTTCTGGCACAAACCACTAGTTCAAAATTAAAAAAAAACCAAAGGGTTCCTTTTTTCCCCCTCAATCTGTCAAACAGCCCCCTAGGCAAGTCTCCTCACCTTCAACTGTCCTGAGCACTCAAGACACTGGGTGGGGCTTAGCTTTTCGGAGCCTTCTTTGCAAATATGTCTTAACCCATTTAAAGATTCAAATTAATGGCTGCAGGCAAGTGAGTTTACAAGCTCTCTATTTTCATACTCAATGAGCATTTCTATTGCTCATTATATAATAAAAATAAAAAAACAGTATAAACCTAATACAGTCAGATCCTCAGCTCAAATTGAAGTCAAGTTCAATCCTTATCTACCTTATCTTTTTTTTTTCTTTTTTAATCATTTTATTAGGGGCTCATACAACTCTTATCACAATCCATACATACATCAATTGTATAAAGCGCATTTGTACATTCATTGCCCTCATCATTCTCAAAACATTTCCTCTTTACTTAAGCCCCCAGCATTAGGTCCTTATTTTTCCTCTCCCTCCCTGGTCCCCCCCTCCCTCATGAGCCCTTGATAATTTATAAGTTATTATTTTGCCATATCTTGCCCTGTCCGACGTTTCCCTTCACCCACTTTTCTGTTGTCCATCCCCCAGGGAGGAGGTCACATATAGTTCCTTGTAATTGGTTCCCTCTTCCAACCCACTCTTCCTCTACCCTCCCAGTATCACCACTCACACCACTGGTCCTGTAGGGCCAGACGCTGGTTAATTGATGGGAATTTAACCCATCGTTGGCTCAACAATGACCACAGGGGATCAGAGTCCGTCGGCAAAGCCTGAAAGCTGCAGCAGCAGGTTAATGAGCCTTGCTGGGCTGGGGAGGCTTGTTCGTTCACGTGTTGGAACAGTTACTGCCAACTCGAGTTTTGCCCCTGTAAGCAGGAGGCTGGTGCCAGCTTTCTACCATGCACCAGCACACCACTCCAAGACTACTACTCTTTTTATCTATCTTATCTTTATCCTTACCTGAACTATTCTACTGATGTGAAATATGGCCTAGGCCTTTGGCTGCATTGTCTCAAGCCATGACCAGGCCTTCTGTCAGCCATTTTGAACTTCTGTCAGCCATTTTCACTAAGCAGCATGGTCTCCGAGAAATTCAATGGGCAATTTCATCCCCTGAGCTCAAAATATACATTAATCATATTAATTTTCACCATTTCAAACAGGAATAACCAAAGACAACAACCAAACAACATAATAAAAACTTTAACTTCCCATATTGTTCCAGAAAACAACCCAGTGAACTCATGGCCATATCTGACCTCTGGCTAGCCTTGAGGCAGAGGTCAAACAGGCATCCACTCGCCATCTTCATGATTTGGTTCTCTAGTGCCCCACTCCTGGTACCATTATGTGCTAGTCTGGGTAGACTAGAGAAACAAATCCATAGACACTCATATGTGTGTAGGAAAGAGTAGAGAGTTTTATATCAAAGAGTAATTGTATATTAAGAAAGTAACCCAGCCCAGTCCAGATCAAGTCCATAAGTTCGATATTAACCCATATGTCTGGTACTAGTCCATAAATTCCTCTTTGGACTGATGCAGCACATACAATGATGCTGAAAGCAGGAAGATCATAGGCCAGTGGGTAGCAGGACTTGTGGATCCAGCGTCAGTGGAAGCATCTCAATGCAGGCAAGGGTCTTCACGTGCCTCCTCCAGCTCCTTGGGTATCTCAACAGCAGGAAAGGGAAGGCAGAGAGTGTGTGTGGCCCACCTCCAGGGAGGGAGACACGAGTTCCCAGAATCCTCAGGAGAAGGCCATGCCCACACAGAGGCATTATTGACTATGACCTGATTTACAGGCTAGACTCTACCCCTTCACTCAAGTTGACAGATGATGTAACTGCCACCTACAGTAAACTACAATACTCATTCTCAGTAATGTTCACAATAGCAAGAGGAAATAAACCAGATGCCCATCAATGGAAGAATAAACTAGGGTATATTCATACAGTGGAATGCTACCAATTAATCTGAGAAACACCCGATGAGATGGGTGAGCCTAGAGGATATTATTCTGAGTGAATTAAGTCAGCTGCAAAAGCGACAGATATTTGTATGAGACCACTAACTATTGTAAAAAGTCAAGGAAAACTTTTCACACTAAAAGAAATATTAGTTGATGGTTACAAGGGGTGGGGGAGGGAGGTAAAGAACAGCAAACAAACAGGAAGTGGGAAGACTGTGGGGTTGCAATGTCCTTCATTATAAAGTGTATGAATTGCTGAATGAAAAACCAATGGGTAACTTTTCTCTCAAACTCACACACAGTGGCTTGCATAGTGCTGATCTGTAATATATGTTCAAGAAATGGTAGCTCTTTTATTTTCTAAAAAATGAATTTTCTAAATGAATTTTCTAAAAGTGAATTTCTAAGTATGCTGTTGAGTGAAAAAGAAGCTCCCTTTTGTGTAAACACACCCATACACAGACAGTAGTATACACTCCAGGACTCACAGACAGTATAGTTTAGGCTCCATGGCACACAGACGTGTATAATATCTACCTCGGGAAAACACACCAGGCTCCTGGTTTCCTCACTTGCTCTTTATTTCAGGCCCTGTGGAATCATGGGATGGCAGCTCTCACATCTAGTCATTGGCGCAGTCTGCCAGTTGTTAACACTTCACACAACTCCAGGGAATAGTTATAATTATATGTTTGTTTTTAAACTGAAAACCAGGCAGCAGAGAGGTGAAGCAATTTACTTAGGATGAAATTACCAGCAAACGGAGCGACCTAGAGTCAGGTAGTACTGCGACCCCTCACACTGATGCTCTTTATTGAGCCGTGCGTGCATTTTCCCATTAAAAATAAAAACAGAATTTTCGGGTCCCCACTTTGGCCGCATCCACTGACTCTCAAGTCTGAGGCCTGAGCCGGATGTGGACCTGGGAGGTAAGCCGGGCTCTCAGATGGGGAGCCTCTGAGATGGGGAGCTCGTCCCGGGGCACGCCTAGGGGTAACACCTCGGGCACCCAGAAACGAGTCCCAAGAACAGCGGTCTTGGGAGGCGCCCAGGCGCTTTCCGGTGTCCCGGGGGGGTGGGGGTGGGGGGACGCCTGGCTGACGACAGGTATCCTCCTAGCGCAGCGCCCTGCGGGCCCGGAGAAGCGCTTCTCCTGGCTCCAGGACGAGCCGGGTCGGGCCAGGCGGCTCCTCCGGGTGGAGTGACCTAGGGGACGGCCCGGCCCCGGGGGCGGGATCGGCGCGATCGGCCTGCCCCTAGGCTGCAGCGGGCGGTGCGCAGGGCGGAGCACCCCGGCTCCCTACTCCCAGGGCGGCGGCGTAGGCGGCGGCGGGGCGCTAACGGCGGTGGCCGGTGAGTGTGCGCGGGGCCCGGCGGGGGCGCGCGGGGTCGGGCCAGTGCGCCTTGGGTGCCCGATTCCCGCCCGGCGACTCTCGGTGTGGGCACCTCTGCCAAGGTTGCATTTGGGGCCCGCAGGGTGTGGAGCCGGGAGCGCGGGGCAGGGTCAGCCGTGCGCCCTAGGGCTCCCTCCCCCCGCGTGTACCGTGTGGTCGGGCCCGTGTTCCCATCTGGTGTGTGCGGGGTCGCCAGCAGCCTGGACCTTCTCCTGGGCCCACTACGACCACCTCCTTCTCATCTCTCAAACGGAGAGCCGCGGACCCTACGCCCCGCGAGACGTTTGCACCCCAACCCTGTGACGCTGAAGTTCTCTGGTTAGGGCTTTGCCCGCGTAACAAACAAACAAAAAACGAAACTTCAATGTTGTCTGCTTGCTCTCCGCCCCCACCTCCACGCCAGTCCCCATTCCTGGGGAAACTCGGCGAACCACTTGGGACCTGGGGTCGGCAGTGGCTGCAGGGAGACCTTTGGAGATGAGACAAACAATTTTATTTTTTAAGGGGGAGGAGGGCAGGGGAGGGGAGTTGTCCACCGAGGGAAAACAGAGGTTTTCTGAATAAGAAGCTCAGTTAGCATGCAGACCCAGCAAAAGATGCCAGGGAGGGGGTGGCCAATGGCCGTAGCCCACTCCACTTTGACCTGGGGATCCCCCTCTATCCCCCTACAATGGGTACAAGCCTAAGCGGAAGGTGGTACTGCCACAAGGACGTCCTCATGGGTAATGGGCTATCCTCTGCCCTTGGCCCTTTGCAGCCACCAGGCGCCATGAGGGGTCCTGAGTGGGCACACAGACCAGGGGCCCTGGTGCTGCCAAGATTGGACCCCCGCTGTCCTGGCCACTGCCTGTAACTCTTCCTGCTCCCCAGTGGCTTCCCTAACTACTTGCACCTCTTCCAAGACACTGTTTGCTTCCCTCCTGAGGTTCAGCTTAGACTTTTCTCTCCTCCAGGAAGCCTCCTTAAGCCACCCCCCTCCCTAAGGTGCTGCCAACTCTCCCCTACTACTTTCTTCAGTCTTTGTTTTATAATTCTCTGTGAGCTGGCTCCTCCCACCAGTTGGTGAGCCCCAGCAAGGAGAGCTGAGCCAGGACTTTAGCTTTGATTTCTGGTTTCATAGTCGAGAAAGCAAAGGATCCAGCCCTAGAAGGTTCTCTGGAAACTTCTTTGGAGTAAATGTAATAGCAGCTGTTCCGGCCCACATGACACCCAACACACGAGGAAACCGAGGCAGAGAGACATGCAGAAACTTGCTCAAAGTTACACTGGTGGGAAGTACCTGGGCTGGGCAGCCTCCTTTAAGTTATTAAGTTCAACAGCCTCCAGGAGAAGGAATGGGTCCTCTTGATTGAGACCTTGTGGGAAGCTACTAATTGTTCCAACTAGGTGATAGGATTTCAGGAGGCTACTTTGAGCAGCCTGAGTGTATGGACGAAGCTGCAATGGAATCTTCTTATGTAGTCCTGCGTATGTGCCCCCCCCCTATTGCTTGGAACAGGGTGGTGGTGGTAGGGGTGGGTTCCTGGGTCCCACAGGCTGTTCTGAAATTCCAGTACTGCGTCCTCAGGCTCCAGATTCCTAAACACGATGTTCTTGGGATCATAGTCTGGATAATGGATGGAAGGATGTAGACACCCCTATGGATACCACTGCTGTTGGTTTCCGTTTTACGTGGTACAACGTGAGAGGAAGGAAGGAAGGAAGGAAGGAAGGAAGGAAGGAAGGAAGGAAGGAAGGAAG
>NW_022111310.1:18025851-18036006 GCF_000313985.2 Echinops telfairi
GAGGAAGGAAGGAAGGAAGGAAGGAAGGAAGGAAGGAAGGAAGGAAGGAAGGAAGGAAGGAAGGAAGGGCAAATCATTGACTGGTGAATATTCAGGAATATCTGCAGTGTCCGTGGAGGACCAGACCTTGGCTAGACAACCTGGGCCCACTCTTTTTGAGGTACACACTCAAGCAGACAGGCATCCCAGGGCACAGGACCTGGCAAAGAGAGTATGGCCTTGGACTCCCACAAGATGGCCTGAGGTCACTTCTTGGCTTCACCCCTAATGGCTCCACCTTGCATGGGTTTCTTTCTTTCTTTCTTTTTTGTATAAGACAGAGTTTTATATACAGGGTAATTGGACATTGAGAAAGCATCCCAACCCAGTCCAGTCCAAGCCCATAAGTCTGATATTAGTCCGTATATCCAATCCCAATCTATAAAGTCCTCTTCAGACTCACAAAACACACGCAATGACACCAAATGCAGGACAATCACAAGCCAGTGGGTGGAAAGTCTTTGGATCCATTGTTGTTGCAAGCATCTCAGCGCTGGCAGGGGTCTCTGCGTGACTTCTCCGGCTCCAGAGGTCTGGTTGCATCAGGGTAGGACCATGTGGCCCCTCCGGCTCAGGCCACTAGCGTAGTTCCCCATGTGCCTTGTCAGCTGCAGTGTCTCCCAGGGAGTGAGCAGAGAGAGAGGGGGTTTCCTTTCTTTTAGAGTCTGCATTTCTTCATCTACAAAAGGGACAGCTTGGGCCCATCGCCTCTCAAAGCTCTTCCAGCCCCGAATCGTGACGGTTTTACCCTCTTGAGTGCTCGTTAGAACTTTCCAGCCTAACCAACAGCAAAAACCCCAAACCAAGATCACTGCCATCGAGTCAACAAAAAGGACGCGTGAATTAAAAAAACCCTCTAATTCATATCCCTCCTCCTTCCCCCACCCATTCCACACACACCCCACACTCTCCACCCCACCCCAGCCCCATGACAATTTTCAGGGGAAATTCCATGGGGCACATGGTTCCTGGGAGAGACTGGGTGCTCAGTGTCTGCCCTGGAGACCTTGACTCAAGAGGCCTTTGTGGGCACTGTTCAGTAGTCTGCTAGCTACAGCAGGCACATGGAGCCTGTGCAGGATGGCAGACTGGAAGTTCTAGTTAAAACGCAGGCTTGGTAGAGGGGACTTCAAGAAGCCAGGGAGTGGAGGGCCATTTGCCGGAGTCTCAAGGCCATGCTCACGTCTTTTGAGCCCCCCGTTTCCCCTCCTGTGAGGCTAGAACATGCTGGTCAGCAAGGTTCTGGATGTCAGGCTTGTGTTTCCGTCTGTCTCCTCCCCACAGCTGTACCCGGGAGCCCTTCATAGTCCCGTTTTACCGATAAAGACGATGAAGACAGCAAGACCCAGGGAGTTAGGTGCCTTGACTGTGAAAGCCACAGAGCTCCTATGGGGCAGAGGGAAGGGGAATTCAAGTGAGGCTGCTTTTTGACTCTGAAGTCCATGTTCTTCCCATATTCTGGTTCTGCTTCCCCACCGTGGTGAGTGTCGAGCAGCCGGGTGATCAGGGATGGCCACAGGTTCGTGCGTGGCGGATTCTTGGTTGGGAGAGAGTTCCAAAGGACGGCTGGGTTTTACAGGCCAGGCCGACAATCTGGGCAGCCATGGAGGGGCCCGGCTCAGCAAGGCCCCAGGTGGGTGTCAAGCACTGCTGTTGCCATCTTGAGATTCTGATGTCTTTTGAAGAAAGGGCCCTCCATTGTCAGTTTGCGCTCAGTGAGCCTTACAGATTTTGTAGCTGGTTTTGCCAGAAATACCAGGAGAGGGTAGAGGGTGGTGAGGGTCTGGGGCCGAGTGAGCGTTTTTAGGGGCCTGAGCTGATGCGGCCATCTCAGAATCGAACCCATATGTGCTGCTGGGAAATCCTTCAAGTCTCAGCAACTCTGCTCAGACGGGAGCAAAAGAAAGTGCTGGTGGGCACTTTATCACGACGGTTAGCAGGGCCGGGAGACTTAGCCAGGATTTCCCCGGCCGAGGATGAGTCTCAGGCCCCCAGTGGATGCAAACAGATGGGAAGTATACAGGTGGCAGCTAGAGTGTGTACTGCTGGAGACTCCATTTTATCAAGGTGGTCACTGCTTTTCCCGTGGCCGCTGTCACAAAGGGCCACCATCTAGGTGGCAAAAAGAGCAGGGGTTGATTGCCACATAGCGTGGGGAGCAGACGTTTGGCTGATTGAAGGCTGAAGCAGAGAATCCTTCCTTGCCTCTCCCTAGCTTCTGATGGTCCCTGACAACCCTTGCCTTGTAGATGTATCACGTGGCCTTTCCCCTCGTGTGTCTCTCTGTATCTCTTTTCTTCTTATAAGGAACTGGTCATACTTGATTCTCACGCTACCCAAGTATGAGCACCTATTAAGTGTTAACATTTACAAAGGTGCTATTTTGAAACAAGGTGACATTCACAGGTACAGGCCTTCGGGCTTCAATTTATCTCTTAGGAGGACATAGTTCAGTCCATCCAAGTAACAGGGGGTGATATCCACCGTGTCTCTCAGCCATGTAACATTGGAGTCTTTGGAATCTTCAGCTTTCATTTTCCTCATCAGCTGTAGCTGCGTTCTCTTCTCCCCTTAGAGATAGAACTGTTCAAGGGAATGTTTCCAGTGCAGTATTGGCTAGCCAGAAGCTCAAAACCAAAAGCCTGGTTCAGGAATGGCAAGCATGGCTAGTGTTTGTGGAGGGTGTGCTTTGTTCAGATGCAGTTTCTTTCAGCAACACTTGGGTTGGAAGCCATGCTTTTAAGAGGAGGAAGCTGAAGTGCTGCGAGGTTAAACCCCACGCCTTCATCTTCGTCTGGTGTACATGTTCTTACATATCAACCTCCGCTGTCTTTATACGTGCTTTTGTTTTTCAGAGTTACAATTTCAAAAGGAAAAAGAAAAGTGTTGTCAGAGAAAGCTCTTTGAGATCTTTTGTGTAAACACGGTTCCCCATGATGAATATACTCGGCCGATTCTTAGGTTCCTGGGGTACCTTCATTAAAGGAACCGGTTCCAGAAGCCTGGGCCTGGGGCCTGGTCCACACCTAGACTCCCTGGTGGGCCACTGGATGTGGCTGAGTGGAGGAGACCCAAGACAAGACCAAGTTCTCAGTGGAGGCCTTGGAGGGTTTTACTTCCTCCTCTTCACTCCATGTGATCATTTTTCTCAGCAGGACCAGAAAACCCAACTCAGCCAGGGGCCTCTGCTGGCGCTGCCTGGCCCTGTGCTGACTGGCTGCTGCAAGAGGCAGAAGCCCAGCGCACGCAGGCCCGCCCAGGACTGAAGTTCGTTTTGCAGTGTGCTGTTTCTGAAGCACATGGAGCTGCCTCGCCGGTCCAGCATGCACCAGAGCGTCAACAAGGGGAAGTAGACGCCCAGCCGCCTTCCTATTATGGCCTGCGAGCACCAGACAGACCCTGGCGGGGCAGTCGGCCCCTTGCCCGCCTCCTCCCCTGGCTGGAGCGCCCTGCCTGGGGTTAGCCCCCCTGGCTGGGGGCAAGGTAAGATCAGGACCCTTCACTTGTCCTGGGATGCTGCACTGCACTCACAGCATGATTGATGGTGGGGTACAGAAGTTCCTTTTGGGATGCATTTCCTGGCCACTCCAGTTTCAGTCAGTTCGATCCAATGTTCTCTGTTGCTATCGTAGACCAAGCCATTGCCACCCTCTGCGTGGATGTGGCTTTCTGTGCAGGCTCACCTCCTTCCTCTCATTCTCTGTACGATCGTTAAAGGCACAGCAATGTCCACATACATACATATGGTATAGAGTATATAGAAACACGCACATACAATGCACACTTGATTGTGCCGTTTCTGCTTCAGGGTTTCCCATTGGGCTTAGCATGAAGAGCCATCTTCTGCAGGCTTACCAGGCCCTGCCCACCCTTCCTTATGCTCTGCCTCAGGGCCTTTGCATCTGCTGTGCCTTCTGCTTGGCTTGCTTCTGTGCTCCTTTTTGCCTGCTTAATTTCCACATATCCTTTAGGGCCAGCTCAAGTATATTGTCCATGAGAAGTCTTTTCTGGATGGTGCAGTGGGAAAAGCATCTAGGAGCAGTAGCAGTAGTATCTGTCAGAACCTAACTTCAAGATCGGTAAACCAAGATGGGCCCAAGGCTGGTCCTTGAGTTGGAGGTCAGCTATGTGTCCACTTTCCAACCCATCGCAGTGGGCACGTCGAGCTCTCAGACCTCACCTATAGTTAAGTGGCTTATTAAGGAACAGGGTACAAACCCAGATCAGGATCAGGGAACAGGTAAAGTCTCCCTTCTTCAGTGCAGGGCAACTCTGTTAGCTTCTCACAGCTGGGTGTGGCTTCTCTCCGCACCTAGGACAGGCCTCTAGGTCCTGCCTCTGCTTTGGTCAGCTCTGCTGCTGGGCTCCTGTGAGGCCTGTGGCCACGTGTTGTCTGCAGCACTTATGGCACTTGACCCATCTTACAGCTCCCTGAGGAGCTTCCTTGACGCCACTCTCCCAGCTCTTTCTTCCTTTTACTTCCTGCTTCGTTCAGCCGCAAGTCTCTGTGAGGTTGGCTGCTTGTGTATACAACCCTTTGTCAAGTTCGAGGCCATGCCCCCCTCCCTTGGTGGGCTACAAACACCTAATTTGCATATCAGGTTACAGTTACTTCATTTACACAGTGTCTTGACCAATCGCTTCAAGGAGCGTACTGATCACAGACGAAGGCCACCGCCCAGGACCGAACCCATAGTATCAAACCAAGTTGTTCACAGTTTACCCAAGACAGGTCAGTCATCCTGAACAAGAGTAAGGAACGCTCTGGGGAGTAGAAGACGAGGACGGAAGTCACTCCTCGGCATGTAAGGCAAAAATCTCTCTAGCTGTTTCTCCAAGGCTCCATTGAACAACTCATTTCCCCATACCCAGCTTAAATCAGGCGCGTCCTGTTTCTCCCAATGTGTATGTTCTGATCTGTACTGAATAACAACCTGAGGAAGAAAGTATCCATTGTCTGGTCTGTTTACTTTGGGCTGTAAGTCCCAGGAGAGCAGGGCAGCCGTGCTGGGCTTCTTGCTCTCTCTCTGCAGTGTCCAGCACAGGGCTCGACCGGGAGAAAATGGTCAGTAAGTGTTTGCAGGAATACACACATGGAGGCCTTGGGCTAGGCCAGGGGAAGGACCACTTGGAAGTGTGGGATTCACAGGAATGAGTCTGTTTATTTATGGGATTGGCAATCTGGATGCTTACAAGTCATTCTCTTTTCATTACTACTGTTACTAGGAAGGCAGTTTATGCATGCCATGATCCATTCTATTAGGGGAACAGAGTGGAACCATTTCCCTTCAGAACTCGGAAGACAGAGCTGCGTGCTGGCCCCCGCACTCTGGTCATTTCTAGGGTCGCTTTGGCTACTGTAGGGGTGCAAACAGGACTTCCGAGTGGAGGACTTGCTTTCTCACTGTAAGGAACTGATGAGAGACGCAGCTGCCAGGAGCTCAGGGATGCGTGGCTGGAACGACCAGCAGAGCCAAGGTGAACAGTTGACTTGGACAAACTTGTTCTTCTACAGGCAATGAGCCAGGTCGGGGACAGTGCAACTTCTCCCCTCCAGGAGGCCCCAGCAGTGTGGCCTTCCCCCTCGATCCTGTGATGTGGGGAGGGTACTGGCTTCCTCAGACGGCCATAGCCAAATACCACACCCTCCATGGGTTTGGAGGCCACAAGTCTGAATCGACTTGCCCACACATGCCTTCTAAAGGCTCTAGGGCAGCGGTTCTCAACCTGTGGGTCGAGACCCCTTTGGGGAGGGGGTGTCAAAGGACCGTTTCCTAGGGGTCACCCGATTCATAATGGTAGCAAAATAACAGTGATGAAGTAGCAACGAAAATAATGTTATGGTTGGGGGTCACCACCGCCTGAGGAGCTGTATGACGGGTCGCTGCATGAGGAAGGTGGAGGTCCTTTGTGGGCAGTCCCGGCTTCGGGTTGCCCGGCAGTTCCTTGACTCGCACTGGCGTTTTCACATGATTACCCTCTTTCTGTGCAGGGCGTGTTTTAGACCTACTGGTTTGTGAGCTAGGACAACGGTCACTCAGACACCGAGGAAAGAGATAGATGCCAGGTGGACATCTCCCCAGAGAGCCGAGAAGATTCGAGAGAAGCCGAGAAAGGGATTTTCCTTCTCTGTGGACAGGGAGAGCCTTCCTTTTCCAGCCTCTGTTTGTTTGAACCTCCCACGTGGGCCAAGTCGAAATTATGAGCAGGATTTAACTGGGTGACATTAGGAGGACATTTCCAGAGAGAATAAACAGTTTATGTAAAGCAACCCCCCCTTCCCCCCTTGTTTTGTCTGTGCCTCTTTGTCTGTCTCTCTTTTTAAACTAAGAACGTTTGGGCGAGTGGATTAGGACCCAGCCTATTTGGTACGAGCTCCTGCTCACAGAACCGGTGACTTCTTCAAAGACGTTATTTCCCAACAAGGTCACATTCGCAGTCACCAGCCGTTAGGACTTCGGCGTATCTGCGGGGGGCACAATTCAGCCCACGACGGCGGTGCGAGTCCCTGTGTGGCGGAACTGTCTGTATTCTGTGTGCTGCCCTTTATGTCCGCGTGTTTCTCTTTTTCTTGCTTCCATTTCCTGTGTTTACGCGAGCCAAGGGCCTTTGCTTCTCAGAAGCCCCGTTTCCTCTCCTGGGACAATGGTGTGCAGCCTTGAGGGTCCTTGCAGGAGTGGAAACGTGGTCCTGAAGTGTCCTTAGTACACGGCCTGGCGCACCCCTTAGTCATGGGGTGGCACCTGGAAGCTGCTGCCACCTGCCGCCCTCCCTCTCTCGTTTCCCTCAGCTCATTATGATAAGATTTCATCTCATAACTTCTCCTTCTTGAATTTCATTTTCAAGAAGCTAACTTTGCATTCCTTGTGGAATAAGGCATAAGCAGGGTAAAAAGAAATACAAGGGTGGGGAGGGGAAAAATGAGGACCCGATATTAAGGGCTTAAGTAGAAGGCAAATGTTTTGAGAGTGGTGATGGCAACAAATGTACATATGTGCTTGACACAATGGATGTATGGATTGTGATAGGAATTGTACGAACCCCCAATAAAATGATTTTTTTTTAAAAAGAAAGAAATACAAGGAAAACAGTGTTACGTTATTGTAACCCCTTCATCACCACCAGTCTGTGTTTACATGACAATAACAGCAAAGGCCAATTCTGCAGCCCCCACTTTGTGCCCAACATCCTTTTCTGGGGCGTTTGAAATCACCTGTACTATTTAGGACCAGGTGTGCTTGGTTCAGTGGTAGCACTTCCTTTCCACAGGTGAGACTCAGGTGTGAGCCCCAGCCGGGGCAGCTCCTGTTGGTGAGGACCGGCCTGAGGCATGAGGCTGCCATACTGAGCAGGCTTCTGCAGGGCTTCCGTGTGAACGACTGCCGCAAACCAGGCGCTGAAAACCCGCTGGGTCACACGGTCTGATCCACCACCAGCTGACGCAGGGCTGAGCGGCCTGACTCAAAGGCAGCTAAGGGCAACAGCAACAACCACGTTTTGGGAAGGACATTTTCTGCAGTGGGAATGGGCAAACAGGCCCAGGGTTTCCTGGCTGGAGGCTCAGTTGTAAGCTTGCACCTGGCAGCTATCTGGCTTGGTCTTTCCCAGCTCCGCCTCCCTCCGCACTCCCGCCTTCTTGCAAACAAGGAAGCCTGGCCATTGAGTCGGTTCTGACTCACAGTGACCTTATAGGACAGGGTGGAACTGCCATGGTGAGTTTCTGAGATTAACTTTCTCTCTTTTTAAAAAAAATCATTTTATTGGGGGGCTCTTACAAATCTTGTACATCTGTTGCCATCAACATTTCCAAAACAGTTTCTACTTGAGCCCTTGGTATCAGCTCTTCTCTTTTTCCCACTCTCCCAGCCTCATGAATCCTTGATCAATTATATATTATTGTTATTTCATGTCTTACACTGTCCGTTGTCTCCCTTCACCCACATTTCTGTTATTTGCCCCCCCCCCCGTGTGTGTGTGTGTGTGTGTGTGTGTGTGTGTGCTAAATATCCAGCCTTGTGATGGGTTCTCTCATTCTCCTCCCCCAAACGAATTCTTTTTTTTAACAGTATTTTTAACAGTATTTTCACAGTATTTTCATTAGGGCAGTGGTTCTCAGCCTTCCTAATGCTGCAACCTTTTAATATAGTTCCTCGTGTTGTGGTGACCCCAACCATAAAATTATTTTCCTTGCTACTGTTATGAATTGTAAATATATGAGACACAGGATGTATTTTCATTGTTACAAATTGAACATAGTTAAAGCATAGTGATTAATCACAAAACAATATGTAATTATATGTTGTGAAATGTTTATGTGTTTTCCAATGGTGTTAGGTGACCCCTGTGAAAGGATCGTTCGACCCCAAAGGGGTTGCAACCCACAGGTTGAGAACCATTGCATTAGGGGCTCTTACATCTCTTATCACAATCTATCCATCCATCCATTGTGTCAAGCATATTTGTACATTTGTTGCCATCTTCATTCTCAAAACATTTGCTTTCCACTTGAGCCCTTGGTCTACATTTTCCCCACCCCCACTCTCCCTCCTTCATGAATGCTTAATAATTTATCTTTTTTTTTTCATGCCTTACACAGACCACTGTCTCCCTTCACCCACTTTTCTGTTGTCTGCCCCCCTGGGAAGGGATTATATGTAGATCACTGTGATCAGTTCTCCCTGACACCCCCCACCTTCCCCTTACCTTCCTGGTATTGCTATGCTACTCTCATTATTGGTCCTGAGGGGTTTATCTGTCCTGGATTCCCTGTGTTGCGAGCTCTTATCTGTACCAGTGTACATGCTATGGTCTAGATGGATTTGTAAGGTAGAGTTGAGGTCATGATAGTGGGTGGGGGGAGGAAGCATTAAAGAACGAGAGGAGAGTTGTATGTTTCATCAGTGCTGTACTGCACCCCGACTGGCTAGTCTCTTCCTTGTGACCCTCTGTGAGGGGATGTCCAGTTGCCGGACTAGCTCTTCATGTCGTGAAAGCCCCTCTTCTCTCTCAGTGGTTGGTGGTTTCCAGCTTCGGACCGTAGGATTAGCAGCTCCACACACAACCACTCAGCCCCCAGGGTTCCTCATAGAGAAACTCGGGGAGAGGAAAACAACATTGTTTTTTATTCTTATTTTTGCAGGAGGTACAGTTCTCTTGCATCCTTGAGGCCATTGGCAATAGCCTGGAATATTCACACACACACACACACACACACACACACACACACACACACACAGAGTTTTAGCCTATTAATGTATTTACACACCAAGCTTTTGCCTCATGTGTACTGTATGTCAGGCACTGAGCCTACTCCAGAGGGTTCGGTGCTGAGCAGACCCCACGTGGGACATAGCCTGGCTGGAAAGATGGACTGGCATCGAGTCATTTCACACATATGTGATCATGTAATCGCATACTTGTGGGAAGGAGATGAGCAGGGCATTCTAGATGGGTTTCACATAAGGGTTTGACCTGTTTGGAGTTGAGGGTCTCAGGGAAGGCCGCTTGGTATGGGAGCAGTGGTCTCAAGCTGAGACCCAGTTGTGAGGAGGATGTAAGTGGGTGAAGTTAGGGGGAAGTGGACCAGAGAGGAAGCAGTTTATGCAAAGGGTGAGAGACCAGGGCATGTTCAAAGAGCCCAGGAGCCTGGCATGGCTCCAGATGAGTCTGGAGGAGGCTGGCTCATCTAAGGGCTGGCAGAGCAGGGTAAAAGGAGATTGGCGTTGGTCAGCTGAAGTTGTTGAAGGTTGTGCCCCGGGGCCTGGTATCTGCTGTGCGTTTTGAGTGGAGCGCTCTGCTTGCATGGAGAATGCACTGCAGGAAGGAAGAGGAGGCGGAGAAGCTGGTGGTGAACTTGCTGCAGGAGCACGTACGGGAAGAGAGGAAGGTACTTTGGCCAAGGGCTGTCATGAAGATGCCAAGAGGTACGCGGAGTTTAGACAGACTCTGGAAGTCCAGTTGACAGGCTTTGCTGATAGATTGGGGGAGCAGAGAGTGTGTTTGCATGGGTTAGGAATCCCCACGAATCTCTCCCCAAATCCAAACCCACAGCCACCGACTCAGTTTCTATTCATAGCACCCCCCTATAGGGTTTCCAAGGCTGGAGATCTTTTTTTT
>NW_022111310.1:18036431-18040073 GCF_000313985.2 Echinops telfairi
ATTTTCAGTTCCTATCTGTACCAGTGTACCTCCTCTGATCTAGCCAGACTTGCAAGGTCGAATTCGAGTCATGGTAGTGGGACCGGGGAGGAAACATTTAGGAACTAGAGGAAAGTTGTATTTCTCATTGTTGTTACATCGCACCCTGACTGGCTTATCTCCTACCCCAGACCCCTCATGCAAGGGGATCTCCAGTGGCCAAGGCTGGAAATCTTAATGGGAGCAGGTAGCTTCATCTTTCTCCTGCAGAGCAGGTGATGGGTTTGAACCTCCAAAGTGGTTAGCAGTACAGTGTTTACCCAACAGTGCCAGCTATCAACCCAGAACTGGGCTCTGCGGTAACTGGCGCTTTGGCAAGTGGAAAGCAGACGTGTAGTTGAACCTCTGTAGTCCTCCCCCATCTCCTTAGCAAGGGCCGCAGAGAATGGGCCAACGTAGCTGGTCCCCAGCCTTGCAGGGCTGATCACTGGGCTCCCAGATATTCCGGACTGGAATCCGTCCCGTGAGGACCCTTGCTTGCAGTGCAGCCGGGTGGCTCATGGGTTCACAGGCTCACAGGAGACGGTGACCCTTCCCCCGAGTGCCCGCACGCAGAGGTTGATTGGCTGTGCGTTCTGCAGCTGTCCATCCCTGGGGGGTTAAGGGACTTTCAGTCCAAAGCTTTCACTTCAGACCAGGCTTCACCGCAGCAAAGGAACTCTTCTCGTTTTAAGGAAGAGATGAGAACGGTGATTGCCAGGAATCCAGGAACTCCCACTCAAAGGTTATCAGAGACATCATGCTTTGGCCAAGCAAGACTTTGGATTGACGTGGTGACCAGCTTATGGGGTGGTGATTTTTGTTTTGACCTTAGGCGTTTAGTATGTTGCGAGTTGCAGGCCTGCCTGGAAGGTTCTGAATATGTCAGTGTACGTGCTTTCCACGACTCCTGTACTGAATCACCACGCCTGAGAAACTTACAGCCACACAGACTGATTACCGTCCAGTTTTGTCGGATAAAAGTCCATGGGTCTCACCGGGCTGAAGCCAAAGGGTTAGCCGGGGTTATGTGCCTTTCTGAAGGACCCACGTCCTTTCCTAGCCCACCTGCTAGAGACGGCTCCGTTTCTTGGCTGCGGCCCCTCCCTCCATTCCGAAGCCGGCAATGTTGCTATCTGTGTGGCCTCCTTCCGCAGTCAGAGCCCCCTCCGGCTGGGGACTCTTTGTTAAGCTCCCTCTCCTACTTGGAAGACAGGCCTCAGTGATGACGGTGAAAAGTCCAAGAAACACTTCCTGTCTTAAGGTGAACTAATTAGCCACCTTAATTCAACTTGCCATTAATTCATTTTTGCTATGTCAGGTGACAGATTCACAGGCTCTAGGGATTCAGACGTAGACACCTTTGTGGGGGTGGGGTGGGTGGGGGAAATATTATTCTATCAAAGTCAATTATGGCATATGTATTAGACTTTGGAAGCTCACTGGGAATGTAGGAGTTATTTGATTGAACTTTCTGTGCACTGCTTAAACAAAACACCCTCTAGCATCCCCTTCATGTCCTTAGATGGTCAGTCTCTCTCCAGTCTCACTACCTTTAATATTTTGTGTGGACAGTTCTCACGTAGGGGAGGCTCTGCCTCATACATTGTGCATTGTCCCAGTAACCCCTGGCCTCAGTTCTGCCTCCTGGGACTTCTCTGGTCATGCCCAGCCCTTCTCTGCAGGCCTTCTCCTGCAGGACTGTCCACAAGGGACTTGAGATGTTCACTGTGCCCTTTCTCACTAGGAGAAGATCCTCACAGTCAGGGGGGCGATGCCATCAGGCTCTGGGCCCTCACACAGCCAGCTGAAGAGCTGCTCTTGCCCGTCTGCTTCCTTCATAACAGTTCACTTATTCATTTTGTTGAGAATATACACAAAAGAGCACACACCAATTCAACAGCTTCCAAGTGTACAATTCAGTGACACCAATTGCATTCTTTGAGTTGTACAACCATACCCACCCCTGTTTCCTAGTCATTCCTGCCTTCCCCATCACCATCAACTCTCTCCCTCCCCTTAAGCTTCCTCTCGAATCTTCTGGTTGCTCTTGCCAGTTTGATCCCACATAGGCAGCTCTTAGCCCCAGGCTTAGGGCGTTTCTTCTATAACTGCCTGTTTTAGTTGGGGTAGACTAGAGAAACAAATCCATAGAAACTCATATGAGTATGAGAGAGAGTTTTATATAAAGGGTAATTGTACATTAAGAAAGCTTCCCAACCCAGTCCAGCCCAAGCCCATAAGTCTGATAGCCTATATGTCTAGTACCAATCTATAAGTTACTCTTCAGACTCATGAACCACATACAATGATGCTGAATGCAGGATGGTCACAGGCCAGTGGGTAGAAAGTCTTTGGATTCAGTGGTGTTGTAAGCATCTTGGTGCTGTCAGGGGTCTCCACGTGGCTCCTCCAGTTTCCAGGGCATGGGGTCTATCAGCGTAGTGCCATGTGTCTTGTCAGTAGAGCATCACCAAGGGAGTGAGCAGAGAGAGAGATAGTGTCTCCCACTTCCAAGAAGAATACAGGATTTCTCAGTATTCTCAGGAGAAGGCCATGCCCACACAGAGGTCTCATTGGCTATGATCCGATTGACAGACTTGGTTCCACCCCTTCACTCTTAATCCTCTCAAATTGACACCAGATGATGTAACTACCATACTGCCTCTACAGACACACTTCAAGTTGACAGGTGAATGAGAAAGCACATTTCTTTTAAGAAACAACTTATTTTAAGACAACATAAGCATACACTATTAACTTTTAAATGAAGCCAAGTGATACTATAGATTTATATACAATGTAGAATATTTAACATCATTCAGCATTTGAGCTAGAGGGGTCCCTGGGGCCGGTCAGTGTGACAGTCTCCCCTGCGTTGTTTGTCTTCACCTGGGGTCCTCACTAAGAACTTTCTGACTATGCTTTTATTGATGACTGAAGTCACGCTTTCATGAATGAAGCCGATTCACTGGGATTAATACTCAATTTATGTTTGCGTCAAATTGACATGTATCCGTAGAGATACGGGTATACCACACAGAGAATTTTGAGATTTGAAGGCTTAGAAGAAAATGGATTTGGCTTTATATTTCTCTCGCTACGTGGATACAAGTCAGCATGGATAGTAGGAGGTAAATGTAAGCAGCATCTGTAATTTTTGCCGAGGAAATTTTCGCGTCAGAGTGAAGTGCCCTGTAAAGTTAGTGTTAACGGAACACAGTGTTTGAGGCAGACGTTCTGTCTTCGTGAAGCTGAACTGTTACTTGGTTTTAAGAAGACGATGCCCGTGGATACTTTTGGTGTAGGGTTTAAGCATGATCTCAGGGCAGGAGTTTGGGGCACTTATCCAGCCTCCATGGTTCCAGCAAGTCTGGATTCCATGAGAATTTTATATTCTGTTCCGCATGTCCCCCTGCTTTGATCGGGATCCTTCTATGGAATCTTTGATCAGAGTGTTCAGTTATGGTAGCCTGACACCACTGATTTCCCTTCAGAGCTCCACAACGGCCAGGTGCTCACAGTTCTCCGGATCGACAATACTTGTGCACCCATCTCATTCGATCTGGGAGATGCCGAAGAACAGTTGCAGACCTGGGGGATTCAGGTGAGTGTGTGTGTGTG
>NW_022111310.1:18040201-18076393 GCF_000313985.2 Echinops telfairi
TATATATACACACACACATACATATTCAGATTCCTATTGCTTCTCCTTTCTCTTTGCCTCTTTTCTTCCTTTTGTCCTTTTATCCATCCATCAATCCATTCGACTGCTCGCTAAGTACATATTCAACATTATGGTCTGCTAGATGTGGTGGGGAGATAAGGAGAGTGCATTTAGCAAAAGTAGGTTTTTGGGTGCCCGTGATGTGCCAGGGACTTTCCTGGGCACGAAACATCGTCCAGCTGCATGGGACCTGGTGCCTCTTGGGGAGAGGAACATGGATCGGATAAATGAAGAGCAGAGCGGACAGGGCACTGGCACTCACGGGAAAGCTGACAAACTCAGCCTGGCGAGTCAGTGGTTATAAAAGTTTCACTTAGGAGCAGAGACGTGCTCTGGGATTCTGAGGAAGAGATAGGACTTTGCTTGGTGGACAGCAGGAAGGACACATGGGGAGAGGCATGCGTCTGCAAAGAGAGGATGCGTGGATTCATGAGAGCCCAATGCGCTTCCTGGCTGCACAGTGACTCGAGGCTGAGGCTGCCTAGGTCCATGGGTCTGGGTGCAGATTGCCGGCTGTGTGAGTTCTGGCAGGAGACTTCACTTCACTGAGTCTCAGCTTCATCAAAAGGAGGGGGACAGGAATACCCATCCCGGCACGTGCTTGGGAGGATGAGTGGACAGCATGCCTGTAGGACACGGGCGACGGGCCTGGCATATCGTCAATACCGACTGACGTGGGGGGATTGCTGCTGCTATGAAGTCCCATTGGTGTGATGTGCCCTCTTCCTGAGGCTTCAACCTGATGACACTGTCCCTCTGCTAACCAGGGCGGAGTAATTATCAACTGGGAAGCCGCACTGCTAAGTTCACCCAGAAGACTTCAGAATTTGCTTCTTTCAAAGGGAATGGCAACCTTGGGGTGGGGGGCAGTGAGTTGATGTTAACCGGGGAAGAGTCCCTTGGAGGCTGAGAATGGTGGCACCACGTAAGGAAGGTGGACCAGGCCACTGAATTGTGCACATGTGCTCTGTCGAGGTGGTGAATGCCTTGCTATGCATAGTCTCACCACCACCATACAAAAGCCAGCAGTTCAAAACCACCAGTCACTCTGAGGGAGAAAGACGGGCTCTCTAGTTGTGTGAAGTTACAGTCTTGGACTCAATTCTACCCTGAGCTGTCCAGGGGCTGTGAGTCCGCGACAGAGAACCCAGACCTTTCTCTTAGACATTTTGGAGAGCTCTTTCTGTTGAAATAAATAACCTGGCGGGAAACAAACAAAAAGCCCACATTGCATTGCAGCCATGTTTTGTTTTATTGTGCTTCATAGATAATGCATCCTCATCATCCTCATCCTCATCATCACATGTTTACCACTTGCAAGTCCGTGCCAATCCTGAGTATTGGCTCCATTTCCGACAGCACGTGCTCATTCTGTGCCCCACGTTCGTAGTTCTCTGTAGAGCTGCCGCACACTTTACAGACTGCAATCAAGTGCCAACACTTTGAGATGGCCCAGGGAACCCCCGAACGTGTGGGAGTCACATCAAGTGGCAGTCACTCGATGGTGACACCGGCGCTCTCTCAGCAGGACAGCTTTATCTTGGGGGTGCTGATGCCACATCCACACGGGGATTGCTTTCTCCCACCTGTCCTTCCAGGCTGCACACAGCAACACACCTCTAGTAGGGAGCTGTCTTCGGACCGGGTTGTGGAACCTCACACGTGACTTGCATATTCTACTGCTCCGTTCCTAAGTATCGTTTGCATGGTTGCATTCTGCTTCCTGACACTCTCAGAAAATCCTTATGCTCCTCAGGCATTGCCCCTGCTAGGAGTGTGGGCAGGAAGACAGCCAGGTGCAGTATTGGGACTTTATTAATCGTTATCAAGAGGAGCCCGGGGGCTTCATGGCTAAGGGTCTGGTTGTTAACCGCAAGGTTGGTGGTTCGAACCCAGCTGCCACTTCTTGGGAGACAAGACCTGGCATTCTGCTCCAATAAAGATTGCAGCCAAGCTGACCCTACGGGGAAGTTCTGCTCTGCGCTCTAAGACAGAGCTTGGTGTCTGTGTTAGACAGGGTTCTCTAGAGACATAAAATCAAATTGCTGATAATTTAATATATTTATTTATAAAGATAACTAGCTGTATAACAAGGAATGAACTGTTAAATCATATACAGTTAAATATATAATACAAGAAAGAGACAGTTCAATTATAAAGCACTACAAATGGCTCAATTCAACTCACTGCCGTGGTAGAGATGTGAGAGACTAGCAGTCCTTCCAGTCCAATCTGCTGCCAGATCTTCCTCTATTTGTAGAGAGAGCTAGGCTATGTCAGCACAGCAGCCAATCAGAAGGCAGGTCACCAACTGCCAGCCAGGTCACCAACTGCCAGTCCCAGCTCCAGCGATGTCTTATAGGGACCTCAACTTACAGCGACACAGTCCACAGGCTAGGTGTCCCAAAGGTAGTGTAGCCTTTAAATTGAGGCGCAGGACAAGCAAGGCAGCTACACACTGGTCCGATGATCAAAGAGCGAGAGACAAGAAAGGCAAGGCTCACCAAGGCATTTATCTCTCTGCCCTTCAGTTAATCCCACTGTGTTTATCGGCCAGGCTGGCACAAGAAACTATTTCAGTGTCCCATAACAGCCACAGGAGTTATTGGTCATACAGCCAACCAACCAACCAACCAAACTGCCATCAGGTCACTTCTGACTCGCAGCAACCCTGCAGGGAAGGGTAGATCTGCCCCTGAGTTCCCAAGACTGTAACTCTTTCTGGGAGTAGACAGCCTCACTTTTCTCCTGCAGAGCAGCTGGTGGTTTCGAATGCTCACCTTATAGTTAGCAGTCCGGCTATGTCAGCAGGACTCCTGTGGTTACTGATATTGCAGCCTGAATAACGGTGCCCACGTATTGCGTGTTCACTGCGGGCCCAACTGTGTGCCAAAGCTCTAGACAAGGTGGAGGCACCGATTCTCATTTTACAGAGGAGGGGACTGAGGCTCAGAGAGACAGGGCTCACCCCAGGTCACACAGTGTAGGAGTTAGTGGCAGGGCCACTGTCTCGGCCCTGGGTTTCTGATGCCAGGGTCAGGCCCTAACCACTAGGCTCCATGTGCCTGCTGTGAGGATCCCTCCCCGGGAAGTCCCCTGGATCTCTGGCTGGCCTCTCTTTCCAGTGAGGCTCTTTCTTCTCTGAGTGGCACTCTGGAGCTGCCCCCAGTGTGCCGACCTCTTCCTGTACTCAGTCCCCCTTCATGTGAGGGTCACATGCACTGGGAATGTGGTGCTTGCTGGTGGGGAGGAGGTGGGGACTGGTTCTCCCGTGACTCATGACTCTCTTTCTCACATGGTCGAGCAGCTCCCTGCTGATCAGTACAGGAGCTTGGCTGAGAGCGCCCTCCTGGAACCCCAAGTGAGAAGATACATCATCTACAACTCCAGGCCCATGCGGCTGGCCTTCGCCGTGGTAAGGGGAGAGGGTGGCCCACACACCGACCCCTGCCAGGGCCCCCTGTGGCCTGACTGAATTTAATCTGGTGTCCTGGAGCCTGCTGCTGGTGTGGGGAAGGGGCTTGGGGGCTGGTGGTACCCCATGGATCTGAATTCAGTAGATGACCAGGTCCCCGGGTAAAGCATTGGTAATTAGGAGAGTTACCCACCTATAGACTCAAGACCTGGGCTTGACCAAGACTTTTTCCTCTCTGGGCCTTGGTTTCCCTACCTGTTCAATAGACAGATCCAGTCCAGCTCTGCTCAGGTGTATGTATGTGTACAGGTAATGCACATGCACACACGTATTTATATGGCCGAGACAGGATTTGCACCCAGGCAGTCTGGCTTCAGCATCTCTGCTCTTAACCACTGATTGGCTGTTTCTTTGTATATAAAAATGGCCAACGAGTGCACCTAACTCCCTTGTTCTACTTTTAGGGAGTAGGGGGTGGCGCCGAAGGCAGCAATGAGTTCTCCCGCAAGTGCTAGGCAGTTACATATGTTCCCTGGCTAACCCTCACTGTAGCCCCGTGAAGTGTAGCTATTACTCCCATTTTACAGAGGTGGAAACTAAGGCTCACAGAGGTGGAATAACTATTCCAAAGCTGTGGAGCTACTGAAGAATCAGGGGACTTAATTTTGTCTCTGAAGGCCCTCCTCTTCCCACTGCAAGGCTCACGCCTTACCTAAAAGCAGAGGAACCAGGACTCGGAGTCGTTAGAATAGCTGTGTTCTAACATTTACTGTTCATAAGTCAGGGCCACCAGCCCGTTCGCACACCCTGGAGTGTCAGCCCTGGACTCTCATTGGCTGTGTGGGCTGGCCGAGTCCCTGGAGGATGGATGTCGAAGCATGAGGGCGTGGGGAAGGGCCCTTTGAACGGAGTTGCTTCACCTGACAACAGGTGCTTTCTGACCACAGCTTCCCCCGCCCCTTGCAGGTTTTCTACGTGGTGGTGTGGGCCAATATCTACTCCACCAGCCAGATGTTCGCGCTGGGGAACCATTGGGTGGGCGTGCTGCTCGTGACTCTGACCGCGGTGACCCTGACCCTGACTCTCCTGCTCATCTTCGAGAGGCAGCAGAGGAAGGTGAGATGGCGGAAGCATTCATGTGGGCTTCCTGCATGAGGCCCGTCCTGGCACCAGTGTCCTAAGCCCACTTGGTTCTTCTCTTCCCCCAACCACAAAAAGGTCCCCTGCTCATATCCTCCCGGTGATAGGAGAAATCGGATTGCATGCGCCCATGATTAACCCTCATTGTCTTTCTGTCGGATCCCTGGGATTGTATTTTCTGGAAGCTGGCTGTGCTTTGAAAGACAATCTGGGAGGAGGAAGGGGAGTACGGATAGCTCTCCTCTGGCACTTTTAAGGACAACCCCCTCCCTGTTCCCCCTCAGTGGCAGGGACTGCACTCCTGGGCAGGGGCAGGAGGACTGCTGAAGCTATTTCACAGGGCACCTGAGGGTAGTGCTGGGGCAGCCACCCCTCCCTTAACCCCAACAACCACCTTTTAGGCCGGGAGAAGGTGGTAAGAGGGTACGGGCTGCTTGTCCTGGGTCCCAGCGGGAGGGGCAGAGCTGGGTCAAAGCCTGAGCTCTCTGATTCCCAGTGGCATTCAGAAAGGAGAGCGATAGCCTCCTAGCCTGTTGGGAGGTTCCTTCTGGGCCGGTGTGAAATGCCCTGCATACATTACCTCCCTAAATCCCTCGGGGGGTGGGGTAGGGGTGGGGAGGGGTTGTTACTCTCATTTTAAGGACCAGGACACACAGACTCAAGGAGTTGCCCAAACAAAGTAATGTAGCTAACAGCCCACTCGATTAGTTTCCTTGGGCGCTGTAACATGTTAGCATAAACGTAATGACTTAACACTGCAAGGATTCATTATCCAGCAGTCCTGCTAGTTAGGAGGCTGACACGGGTCTCCTTGGCTGAAATCAGGTTGTGAACAGAACCAGGTCTCTTTCAGGAGCCACTGGGGAGGGATCCATTTTCTTGCCTTTTCCAGCGTCTAAGCCCACCTGCATTCCTTTGCTTTGGGCCCCCGTCCGCCATGGGTGGGACAAGTCCTGCCCTCATCTCCTTCCCTCTCACCCTTCAGCCTCCCTTTCCCACCCTGACGGTCCCTTGTGTTTACAGTGGGCTCCTGCGAGATCACCCAGGTAATTCCTCTAAGGCCAGCCACCTCCCTTGTTCTCTCATGCAGCAGACACAGTCCCGGGTCTGGGAATGAGGACTTGGGTGTCTTGGGGGTAGGGGATGGCATTCTGTGAACCACACCACCTCCACCACCACCTCCTGGTCTCCAAGAAATAGCTCACCTGGGTGGTTTGAACAAGCTCACAGTGGGACCCAGGGTGCTGGTCTTCTGCTCCTCCCTCCAGGTTCCTAGGGGAGAGCTCCATGGGTCTTGGCGTATATCTTACCCCTCATCCCTCTACTCATTTGTTTCATCCCTTTTACATCTCAAAACACACCTGCAATAATCCTGTCTCATTAACGTGACTCAACCACCCCATCCCAAACCGGGACAACAACCACCCGTATTATAAACCAGAAAACCAAACGCACTGCCAGTGAGTCAGTTCTGACTCACAGAGACTATAGGACAGCCCAGAACTGCCCCTGTGGGTTTTCGAGGCTGTAAATCTTTACCGGAGTAGAAAGCTTTATGTTTCTCCTAAGGAGCAGCTGGTGGTTTCAAACTTCTGACCCTGCGGTTAGCAACCCAAGGCATTACCTACTGCGTCCCCAGGGCTTCTCTGAGAGGAACCTCTGAGGAGAGCAGATGGAGGAGCCTTCTCAACACTGCTGCTGTCCTGAACTTGGACTTCTAGCCTTCTAACCTCCCAGCCGCCCTATAGGACAGAGTAGAACCACCCGGTGTGTTTCCAGGGCTGGAATCTTCACAGAAGCAGACAGCCTCAGATGTAAAAGCCTGTATGGTTGGGGATATAATCCAACATGTACACTAGCTTCCTAGCTGTTCACGGAGCACCTTTCCCACCTCTGCCCCCTCCACCCCCCCAGTATCTGGCAAAGTGCTGGACTTAAAGATCAGGCAGCAAACACCCAGGGGTGCCTTGCTCCCTCAAGTGGCTCAGTGCTGGACGATGGGGAAAGGTTGGTGGACAACCAGAGACACTGTGGAGACGCGGCTGCTGCCCTGTTTCTGTCAGGGCACAGCCTCCCCAGCCCTACAGAGTCGTTCTCTGCACACAAGAGGGTCCCTGAGAGTCCAAACTGAATCAACACCTTCCAGAACACAAGGACAGCATCTGACGGACACGCCAAAAGAAAGGCGTGATGCCCGAGCGGGGAGCGGGCGGTGCGAAGGCCAGTTCTGGCCTGTGTTCACAGGGACAAGTGGGAACTTAATCATTCTGAATGGATCTTTGTCAGGCTTAGCCCCTGGGCTAATAAAATCTGGTGCGGCTTTGATGACCCTTGATCTTGACCTATAAAGACTGCTTTGAGCCAGCACGGAACTCCTCTGGGGAGGGGGCAAAGCAGCGTGGCCTGCTTCAGCAGCGGGAGTGGAAGAGCAGGTGCTTCCTGGCTGCGGTTGTAGTTAGTGCAGGTCCTGCCTGGGAAGCCGGCTGAGTCTGCCGGCCCCCTCTGCCTTCCATCCTCCATTCGGTTGGTAGCCAAGAGGCTAGGCCGCCCAGGGACCCAGAGGGGAACAAGACCCCGTGCCTACTCTTAGATGCAGACTGGAGACCCCAAGTGCTTCTCACTGCGGCTCCTTCCTTCAAGGTGCCTTGCCTTCCCTGTCAGGACCACCGCTTAGTGAGCAGCTACTGCCTGGGGCCTGATCCCTCTGCCCACAGCCACTTTATAGGGACAGGATAGCGTAACCATGGCCAACACTGCCCCATGGGTGAGTTGTAGCTTAGACTGGCTCATCTGTGAAATGGGAGAGTAGCGGAGAGTAGCCGTAGTGCTCTCTGGGGGGCAGTGTGAGAATGAAGTGACTTGGGACATGCGTAGTGCCTCCGATGATGGGTGGTATAATCGGCTCAGGAAATGTTCATTGTTACTACTGGCGACTCAAGGACCCCCGTGTCCCAGTGGGCTAAGCATTTGGGCTGCGAGCCTAAAGGTTGTCTGTTTGAACCCACCAGCCGTTCCATGGGAGAAAGAGGAAGCAGGCTGCTTCCGTGAAGATTATGTCCCCTGAAGCCTTCGGGGCACCTCTTTGTCCTGGGGGTCCATGGGAGTTGGCATGACTCCACGGCCCTGCGTGTTTCGGACCATTCTGCCAGTGGGGGAGACAGTAAGGCTCAGAGAAATGAAGTGGCAAGTCTGGGGCCACACAGCCCCTCTTGGCTCTTGGGGGTGTCTCAGCTCCAGGCCTATTTCACCCTGGATCCCTTGCCCTCCAGGACGGTGAGTCCCCCACCCCACCCCCATATCTTCCTGCTGTCGGTAGTCCGCCTGCAGCAGGTAGCATGGCGGTGGGGCCATGGGGCTGAGCGTGTGCTGTTTCCTTACAGGCCAACACCAACACTGACCTGAGGCTGGCTGCTGCCAACGGAGCCCTCCTGCGACACCGGGTGCTGCTGGGGGTCACGGACACGGTGGAAGGCTGCCAGAGCGTGATCCAGGTACTGTGGCTCAGAGGGACCTGCCTTGCAGGCCTCCTCCCGAGCTGGGCTAATGGGGACGGACGGCCCCATGTTCTCCCAGAGGCCAAGTGCACAGCAGCCCCTCCTGTTCCTCCTGCCCCAGCCTTTCTTCTCCGACACTCCTTTCTGTGGGTAACCAGCCGTGTCACACCTCCTGTGGCAGGGCTGGAGGGGAAGCTCAGCTACGGTCCGAGCCACACGCCTTCAATGTAGGTTCAACAAGCAGATGGTATCTTGATCCTGGCTGCCTCTGGGTCGAGCCCTCCGTGTGTGTGTGTGTGTGTGTGTGTGTGTGTGTGTGTGTGTGTGTGAAATGCGGGGAATACATCGTGTCTGTAGCGGGCAATCAACATTTCAACAGTCATCCTGCATGAAATTCACATTGGCTTGTGCTCACCATGTTGTTTAACCATCCCAGGTAGACATCCTCCTTCCCTGGTGCCCAGTGTCTTCTGAGCACTGTGATCCTTCCCTTGGGGATGGAGGATACTATGGGACCCATGGCATGGCCCCTGTCCTGTAGGAGCTCACTGGCTTCTGAGGGGGTCAGTTGTGGGCACTAGCAGTAACCTCTGTGGCCTTCCAGCCTGGGAGAAGGCCAGCGAAGGATGCTCTTGAGGAACTGCGCAGAGGTAACAGTGGCTGGAAGTCTGGGTGACACAGGGAGTGGCAGTGAGGCTGAAGAGGCAGGTCACGCTCCACAGGCCCATTCCTTTTGGCCAGGTGCTTTGCTTTGCCCGGAAGGCAGTGAGGAGATCTTAAGTGCCCGGGGCAAGGCCACACAGTGGTCTAGGACACTAGTGGGTCTACATGAGCTCCAGGTCTTCTGATCCTGGCTGTGTTCTGCCCAGTGTGCTACACAGTCAACCCGTACCACATCTGCACTGTCGCTGGTCATTGTCCACACCCAGAGGGTGGCCAGGGCGGGGCGTGCAGGTTGGGTTGGGAAGAAGCTCTTCATGGACGTGGTCGCCCATTCCACACATATCTATGGAGAGCCTGCAGTAGGGTAGGCAGCACCCAAGACTCAGAGGCTGTAGCAGAGAGATCCTTGTACTTACAGAGCTTCTTGCACCGAGATCGGTAGGACACAGGGCCCTCTTGCTTGGCACCAGCAAGGGATCTGAAAGGTGTCACAAGATTTCCAGCCGTTCGAGTGTAACACTGCAGGCTGGGAGCCCCTCTCTCTTAGGGGTCACTGACATGGTGACGGGGGTCCTTTCCAGCCTGCTCTGCTTTGAACTCTGTATATCGATAGGCGTAAGAGTGGCTTGGCTGGTGTCCATCGAAAGCATGGAAGGGCGGAGGGTGGCGTGAGTGGCCCATCTTTTAAAATATTCGGTTGCTTCGGTTTCATAACTCTGTCTGGGGCTGAAGTGACACACTGTTTGGATTTGCCCCTGAACCTTGGAAGGGGTGGCTGGGGCTGAGCCGTCAGGGTGGGTGGAGATGAAACAGGAGTGGTACCCATGAAGCAACAGCTGTAGAAGCAGAGTGACAAGGGGCTCGGCGTTAATTACTTGAATCATGCTATTTCCGGCGACGTTTGGAAAGAATGTATAACAATGCATTAAGAAAAGAAGCATTAAAAAAATAGACTCAAAAAAGAAAGGCTCTTGGAAATAAAGATGGTGTGAGAGACACTGGTTGACCTTGAGTCCCATTGGCTCAATCCTGGGGGGTGGGGTCGGGAGGAAAGTGGGGTCTGGGGGTGGCTAGTGGACAGAGGTGTTTGCTTCAGCGCTTCATCATGTTTGTGGTCTGTGGGGTCACGAGAAGATGTTGCAATGCACAAGTGTGGATGATTTTATTTTGGTTGTGGTTGACCCAGCCTCCTGGCACCCGCTGAAATTGCGGTGGAAGCAGGGGATGGGATGAGGACATCCACGCCTATGACCTCTAACCCGACCTTGGGCAGCAAGGGAGAAAGTGGCGCGGGGTTTCACTCATCTGCATGTTTGAGTTTCTGACCGAAGGCATCCGGCCACTGACAACTAAGGGGATAATCCAGATATGGATACACAGTGTCCGGGAAGGGTTTGGGAGGCGTACTGACTTATAGAGATGGGCCTGCTAGAGAGCAAGATAAAAGGGGGGGTCCCTCAGAAAGGGAGGCGGGTGTTTGTGCACATCCCTGGATTTCCACCAGCTCTCACGGTGAATTTTAGGGGCCAGGTGTGTCATCAGAGCGTGCATTCGATCTAAGTTTTACAAGGAAAGCAAGTGTGGGTGGTCCTCAGGGAGAAACCTCGGGGTCAGGGCTGGCTCCGAGCCTCGACGTCCCGACCTCTCTCCCTACCCCCAGCTCTGGTTTGTCTACTTCGACTTGGAGAACTGTGTGCAGTTCCTGACGGACCACGTGCAAGAGATGAAGACTCACCAGGAGGTAAGATGCCTTAGGAGAAGACCAAGCACAATCCTCGATTCCGAAACACAGGAGGCCCAAGGTATAAAATCATGTTCTCGCCACGTTGGGAAGGACTGAAGACAAGGTTACTCGGGAGGAAGAATGCCGTGTAGAATGCCACGGGGTGGGGGTGGGGTGGGGTGGGGAAGGGTCTTCCTCTTCCTTTTTTTACTGAAGACCTCCTCTATGTTTCCTGTCGTGAGCACAGACAAGCCTGCCCTTACCATCAGTAGTCATTGTGAAGACCGGGCAGGGGACAGCATCGCAGATTGAGACCATTTTCACTGGCTCTGAGAGCCTTCCTACCCTGAATGCAGGAAGTCTGCTGAGCACACGGGCACCCTTGCCCGCATTTCACAGAGGGGGGCTTGGAGGCCCTGGGAAGCCCTGGGGCCACAGAGCTGGTCTGGATTCCAAGCCTCCTGACTCTGAGTCCTGGGCTCCACCTTTCCCCGGGTCCTGTAAGCGCTGCAGGTGGGCTTTGTAGCCAGGAAGATGGTTTGCCCTGGTTCGGGCCCATTAGTTGCTGCATAGCCCCCTGGGCAAGGTCTCTGAACCCCTGTTTGTTCATCGGCAGCAGGTGGATAGGAATATCCACACCCCAGGCTGTTCTGCAACAAACGAAACCATGCCAGGGGCCGAGCTTTAGAACCGGCGAAGGATGGTACTGGTGTGGGCACTTGCCTGATCTCACCACCTCGGGTCAGCCTGGGATGCTCTCCCGTGTCACCCTGAGTCCGTAGATGGGTTCGTCCCTTGCTGCGAGATGGCACCCAGCGTAGGACCCAACCCAAGGCCTTTCTTGTTTCCTTTGCAGTCCTTGCTGAGAAGCAGGTTGAACCAGTTGTGCGTTGTCATGGAGACCGGGGTGAGCCCCAGCACAGCGGAGGGGCCCGAGGACATGGTAGAGGAAGCCCCTCTCCTGCCCAGTAGCCCATGTCCCTCCGAGAGGCCGCTCATGCAGACTGAACTCCGTCAGCTGGTTCCCGAGGCCGAGCCAGAGGTAATGGGTGCCATGGCCCATCAGGACCATCTTCTCCTGTGGGAGCCCCAGCTCCAGATTCTTGTAACCAGGCTTTCCTCGAGTTGGTAAAGACTACAGACCTTCGAACACGATAGTGTCCCATCTTGGCACACACCCCTTCCCCCCTCCTTACCTTGGCTTCATAGGAATAATTTTGTATTTGCTGTTTACCCCCTCCATTTAAAAAGTCACAGAGATCCTATTTTGGGGGCAGTTGCTCGGCAGGTCGTTGGCTGTCCCTACGCACCCATGGACACATCTCTGTACCCGTTTGCCCATCTATTCGTCTACCCTTCCAGCCGCTCATCCCATCATCCATGTGTGCCTGTTTGAACGCTCTGTGCATCTCGGGGTTGAATTTTAGTTCCTCCGGCCCCAGAGGGGTGCTGAGTCTTGCTATCCATGGAAGCTGTTGGCCAAGGGCTGACAGACCAGAAATCTGATAAGGTGCTTTACAACTTGTATGGCCTCTGTCTTGCTCTGGGGACAGGCAGGCCCATGGTCAGGAGATGCCCCAGGTCTGGAAGGCTTGTATTTTCTTCTCAACACAGTGGTTTGGGGTCTCAGGATTCAAGCCAGGCCAGTGTGTCTATTTTGCACTGGTGGGGAGTGGGAGACTTGCAGATAGGACTGTGTAAATGAGGACACGATACATTTATTAAGCTCTTCATTTGAATCCCACAGACGTGTTGTTTTCAAAGAGCAGAAGAGATGGATAAGGTCACGTCTTTGATTATGACGTGCGTGTCTAGGTTTATGTGAAAGCGCCCATTAAAGACAGGTCTTTTGAAATCATTTTTCAAATTTATTCCGACCCAGAGTAACGCAATTTCCTGTCATGAATATCAAGTCTCAGTGTGTGTGCACATGTTTTTAAAGTAGCTGCCCTCCTAATTTGGCCAGGAATAAATGAAACCCGTGGCAGGGGCTCAGCACGAAAGGCAGAGTAATCGCTGTAATAGCCTCTGACATTGTTACAGATTTTCATCATTCTGAGAACTCTTTAGCATATCTTCTGAGATGTGGATTATTTTCCCTGCTTCCCTGAGGGGAAAAATAAGGTTCTGAGAGGCCAGCTGACTTGCCCAAGGTCAAGGACAAAGGGAGATTGTGGCCAAGCCAAGGGCGGAAGGCAGGCATGTTGATTTTAAGTAGGTCATTTTCTGGCCACAGTTCCTTGCTTCTTACATTATGGATTTTTGAGTAAATTGGCAAGAAAATGAATCTGAGTTACTGGTGGGCAGCATGTTTGAAACTTAATGCTTTCTAGCACAGGGGACAGTTCACACGAAAGGCCGGTCCTGGAGGGTCAAGTAGTGTTTCTGCTCTTTTGACTCATAACAGTGCTGCTGCTGCTGAGATTATTCCCGAATGCATTTCTTACACACGAGACACACTGTCTCCACTCATCCCCCTTCTCGGGCAGCGAGGTAGACGCTATTACCTTTTCTCTTTCAGTGGCAAGGGCCTGGAATTCCTCGTGTTGAAATTCCCATCCGGCCTTTTTGCTAAAACTGAGTCTTTTTAAAAAAAATTATCTTATTGGGGGTTCTCACAGCTCTTATCACAATCCTTCCATACATACATCATGTCAAGCACATTTGTACATATGTTGCCATCATCATTTTCAAAACATTTTCTTTCTACTTGAGCGCTTGGTATCAGCTCCTTATTTCCCTCATGAACCCTTGATAATTTATAAATTATTATTTTTTTATCATATCTTACACTGACTGATGTCTCGCTTCACCCACTTTCCTGTTGTCCATCCCCCTGGGAGGGGGTTATATGTAGATCATTGTGATTGGTTCCTCCTTTCTGCCCCCCACCTTCCCCTTCCCCTCCTGGTTTCGCTACTCTCATTGTTGGTCCTGAGGGGTTTATCTATCCTTGATTCCCTGTGTTTCCAGCTCTTATCTGTACAGGGTACATGCTCTGGTCTAGCCGGATTTGTAAGGTAGACTTGGGGTCATGTTAGTGGGGGGGAGGAAGCATTTAAGAACTAGAGGAAAGTTGTATGTTTCATCGGTGCTATACTGCACCCCGACTAACTCCTCTCTTCCTTGTGAAACTTCTGTAAGGGGATGTCCAATTATCTACAGATGGGCTTTGGGTCTCCACTCTGCACTCCCCCTTATTCACATCGATATGAGTTTTTGTTTTGGGTCTTTGATGCCTGATACCTGATCCCATTGACACCTCATGATCACAAAGGCTGGTGTTAAAGCTGAGTCTTAATCCCTAAGTCTACAGCCATAAGTAGCCTTGACATAACTCACCTCCTGTTTTTTCAGTTGAGATCGGTACTTGGGAAAGCCCGGCAGTCCCCCCTTCAGGAATTGATGCCCTTCCCTGTACGGACAGACTCCATGTCATTGCCCACTGTAGAGAGTCATGTTTTTGGTTTCAATAAAATGAGGCTTTGTCTCTCCGTGACATTTTCCCAACTACACGTGCTCCCTTTGTGTCTCTCTGTCACATGTTGGTGATTCTTGCACGACTTCAGACTTCTTCACAATGCTGCTGCACACTCAGTAGACTACAGTCCAGTATCAACAGAATGTCACATACATTGGGAAGCCAGAACATGTATGGGCCTCACTTCTTGGTGATGACCCGCTTTATTGCCGTGGACGGGCACTGCTGAACCTGCAGTGTCTGAGTCCTGCCTGTGATTTCAGCGGCTTGACCAGCGAGCTTTGCTTTGGGGGCCAAGCGTGCGTTGAGAGCACGCCGTTTTTGTGAGCAGACCCTGTGAGCACATTGAGGAGCGCTGACTGCCCCAGGAAACCTGGCGGGGACCTTGGGTGCACCATCGAGGGGCTGCCACGGGGACACGAGCTCATCCCATCTTCCCCTGGCTTCATTCAGTGATCTTCAGTGAGTTATGCACAGACACCGTAGACCTCTTCCCAGTTTGCTGAAGTAGGGGGTCCAGGAGGATGAGGGGACCCTTCGTGGGTGGGCTGACTTGATGGCTGTGGCAGTGGGCTCAATCGTTCCAGAGGTTGTGTGGATGGCGCCAGTCCAGATAGAGTCTGGCTCTGGGGGACGTGTGGTCGCCATGGGTCCGACTGCCCAACAGCCACTCACAGCAGCAGACCGCTGGGGCTGGAGCAAGCATGGTCTCCAGCTGACCAGGGAGGACTAGAAGATTCATTTCCCTAGAGCAGCGGTTCTCAACCTGTGGGTCGAGACCTCTTTGGGGGTCGAACGACCCTTTCACAAGGGTCACCTAAACCATTGGAAAACACGTATTTCTTCTTTTTAAATTGAATCATTTTATTGGGGGCATGTACGGCTCTTACCACAATCCATCCATATATCCATTGTGTCAATCACATTTGTACATTTGTTGCCCTCATCATTCTCAAAACATTTGCTTTTACTTGAGCCCTTGGTATCAGCTCCTCATTTCCTCCCTCCCTCCCTGTTCCCCCCTCCCCCATGAACCCTTGATAATTTATACATTATTATTATTTTGTCATATCTTACACTGACATCTCCCCTTGCCCACTTCTCCGCCGTCCATCCTCCAGGGAGGAGGCCATATGTAGATCCTTAAAATCTGTTCCCCCTTTCTCCCTCACCTTCCCTCCACCCTCCCAGTATTGCCATTCTCACCACTCATCCTGAGGGGTTCATCTGTCCTGGATTCCCTGTGTCTCCAGTTCCTATCTGTGCCAGTGTACATCCTCCGGTCCAGCCGGATTTGTAAGGTAGAATTGGGATCATGATAGTGGTGGGGAGAAAGTAATAAAGAACTAGAGGAAAGTTGTATGTTTCATCATTGCTACCTGAACCCTGACTGGCTCATCTCCTCCCCATGACCCTTCTGTAAGGGGATGTCCAGTTGCCTACAGATGGGCTTTGGGTCCCCACTCTGCCCACCTCCTCATTCACAGTGATATGATTTTTTGTTCTTTGAAGCCTGATACCTGATCCCATTGATGCCTCGTGATCACACAGGCTGGTGTGCTTCTTCCATGTGGGCTTTGTTGTTCTCAGCGAGATGACCGCTTGTTTATCTTCAAGCCTTTAAGACCTCAGATGGTATATCTTTTGATAGCTGGGCACCATCAGCTTTCTTCACCACATTTGCTTATGCACCCGCTTTGTCTTCAGCGATTATATCGGGAAGGTGAGCATCTCAGAGTGCCAGATTATTAGAACAAAGTGTTCTTATGTTGAGGGAGTACTTGAGTAGGGGCCCAATGTCCATCTGCTTCCTTAATACTAAACCTATAAATATATGTACATAGATCTATTTCTCCCTCATCATATGTAAATATATTTACATATGTATAGCCTGTATTTAGATCTCTATAAATGCCCTTTGCCTCCTAGTTCTCTTCTCTATTTCTTTTTACCTTGCTTCTGCCCCACTATCATGTTCAACCTTCATTTGGGTTTCAGTAATTCCTCTCGGTTACGTTGTCCTTGATCCAGCCCTGCCAGACCTCCTACACCCTCCTAGCCATTAATTTTCAGTCACTTGTTGTTCCCTTGTCCCTGGGTTTGTTAACACCACTTCCTTTCCCACACCTCCCCCTCTCCCATGTCCCCCCGGAACTGTCATACCATTGTTTTCTTTTCCAGCTTGTTTATCCCTCCTATCCCACCCAGATAGACATGCAGCGACAACAATATGCACAGACACAAGACTGAGCACAACGAAGCAACAATAGAAAATAAAACAATTGCTATAACAACAACAACAACAACAACAAAAGGCAACAACAACAACAACAGCAAACCTATAAATAGTTCAAGGTCTGTTTGTTGTCCTTTACGAGTGGAAAACACTTATTTCTGACGGTCTTAGGAACCGAGACATCACTCCTTTATCTGTCTCCAGGTGGTCTGCCCACATGCAGATATGCCCACATACGAGAACCCGGTGTGGTGACATCGGCGTGCCAACCCCATCACATACACCCTGTACAAACACAGGTGTATGACAGGGTTGGCGCCATAATGTACTTATGCGGATCAGTCACACGTGTAGAGAGCAGCTACTGTGTAGAAAGAAGCCACTCTGTTAAAGAGCAGCTGCTGTGTTGAAAGCAGCAGTAGTGGAGGTAAAATGAGACTTCATGAATTAGAATTACTGGGTAAATATTGTCGAAGATGATCTTTATTGTGCTCTTGCAAAGACTGCCCCGAGAATTTCTGATCTGGTGAGAAAGAAGCTATCTCAACCTTTGCACTGACGTTGGCTTTTTACGCAAACTGTCACAGAACATAGCAATACAGTTTACTGTTGTTATATTAAGACTGTTTCCCATGCTACACCATGCTTCAAGACAAAATTTCATTTATTTGTCATTAGAAATATTTTACAATATATAATTACATATTGTTTTTGTGATAAATCACTACGCTTTAGTTATGTTCAATTTGTAACAATGTAAAGACATCCTCCATATCAGATATTTACATGATGATTCATAACAGTAGCAAAATGAAAGTGATGAAGTAGCAACAAAAATAATTTTATGGTTGGGGTCACCACAACCTGAGGAACTGTATGAAAGGGTCACGGCATGAGGAAGGTTGAGAACCACTGCCCTAGTGCTTTGTGGTGCCAGGGCTCTCGGGGCACTTTCCGCTCCTCTGCCGACAGTGGGGTCACACGTCTGGGATGGGACCCTGGGCTGTCACAGTGAGAGGGATCCAGAGCCGGGACCCCGGACCCCCGTCCAAGAGTCTTCCAGGTGCCCCAGGTGCTGTTGTGTTTCTTCCCAGTGAACCTCACTGCTGGGCCCGAGGGGTGACGACAGCTGGGGGAGGTGGTGGTTTCTCGTGTGTATTTACGCCCCTCCCCTCACGGTGCCTCCCTGTGACCATCACGCGTCTCTGCTCCTTCTAGGAAATGGCCCGGCAGCTGTTGGCGGTGTTTGGCGGCTACTATATCCGGCTCCTGGTCACCCACCAGCTCCCCCAGGCAGCAGGGACTCGGCACACGGACTCTGAGAGGACTCCATGCCCCTGCCAACTCATAGAGGCCCACATCCTGGGCCCAGGGTGCTGCCCGTTCCTGGCCAGGTGACCCAGGGGTTAGCAGGACTATCCGGAGAGGACTGATCCCGACTGACCCGAGAGCTGCTTTCGTTTGAAGACAGAGGAGACAGCATGGGGGATACCCAAACAGTGTCAGTGAATGCTGTCATCATCCTGCTCACGTCCAAGTCCCAGCCTTGACAGGGCCTCTCCACACCTGCTGGCTCCTGGCCTTTTCAGAAGTGGATGGCCGCCAACCGGTCCCCCTTCAAGCTGCCTTTTGAGCTTCTTAGAGCCCTGGATGCGGATGAAAGGGCTGGTCTCCCAGCCCTCTCGATGCACAGAGGGTACAGGAGACAGACTGATGGCCACTGGAGGGAGCGTAGCCGTCTGAAGTCCACTCTCCGATGATGATGTCATCTCCAACCCCTCTGTTCAGAAGGGGGAAACTGAGGCTCAGCAGGGGTCTTCCATTTAAGGCATGGCCTCGGGCCTCTAAAATGATATTTCTCCCCAATCGGAAGAAAGGAAATTCTCAGGCTTTCCTCCATTGTAGGGTTTTCTTTCCCATCAGAAACAAGGACACCTCTGCTGGGGTCCGCTGACACACATATTTGCCAGAGATGGAGGAAAGACAGAACCCAATGGCAGGTGGCCATGAACAGGGATGCCCAGTAAAGGGTAATCCTGCTGTCCTGGCGATCTTGTCTTTGTTCAAAAGCACACCCTCGGGGGTTGCTGCAGCTTAGCTCTCTAGAAACCAGGGATGTTAGTTTTAGGTCAGCAGCTTCCTAGCTGTGTGGCTGTGGCCAGGTCACCCAACCCCTCTGAGCATCCATTTTCCTCTTTACAAAAATCAGTCTGGGGATCATGAGAGGTAGGACAAGGTGACATGCTCTGTCAAGGAGGGGCCTGACTGTTCACCGTCCTGTGCTGGGCCAGCCCCGCCCGGGATGTGGCCGTGGTCTGGATGTATCTTCAGCCTATATGCCGGGCGATTTTAATCACCAAGAGTTTATTCCTGGCAGCCACTAGGGTCTTTCTGATCTGGCACAGAGCAAATGGTGCCTGTGAACCAGATCACACTAAGCCTCTATTTGTCATCTACTTAACATCCGCTCCCCCTCCCCCCATGTAGAATAAGCGGAATAAAAATGTGTTTGCAAAATGACAAGAGCAGCTTTTCAGTTTTAAAGTCTACTCAAAGAGCCCTTAGGAGCCCTGGAGATTCAGCCTTAAGTTAAGCACTGGGTTAGGCTGCTAACCAAAAGGTTAGTGGTTCAGACCCACCCAGAGGCTCCTTAGGAGACAGACTTGAAGATCAGCACTATGGAAAACTGCAGGGGCCAATCTTCCTCATCGCATGGGGTCCCTATGAGTCAACACCAACTAGCCAGCCACCAGCCACCACCTAGGCAGGCCACAGCCTGCCTTTCCTCCCAGGCTCCGCTGGATACACCTGGCCGGCGGGCCCCCAGGACACCTGACAGGCAGCTGTGCTTCCTTCCTTCCTGTGTCAACCCCCTGGGTGACCTCCTCTCGGAGGGCAGATAGAATTATCATTTAGGAAGTGCTCAGTACGGGTTTAAAGATTTTGATTTTCAGAGCTGTTTCTGTTTGATAGGCCAAGTACACGGTTCTCACCCCACTGCCCATGACATCCTGCCTTCCCGTCCCGTGGTTACCGTAGTTGTAGCAGTCGAACCGATACAGGTACGCTGTGAGTAACCTGAGCCCATGGTTTACATCAGAGGGCACCCAAGCACGTTGGGCAGCCCCGGGGATTTTGTCAAATGCACAATGCACTCGTCCACCATCACAGAATCCTGCAGACTTACCTCACCCACCGACTCTCTCGAGATGGTGAAGTAGCAGGAAGTGGCCGTGAAGGCGTGGCCCACGTCGGGGTGCTGGGCTCTGTCCCCGAGGAGCAGCAGGATGTTGGAGAAGGACTTGGCTCTAAGCTAAGGTGACCAGATTTTAACATTGGTAAAGTTGGATACCATGGATAAAACTCATATCCTGGCGAAATAGCCACATGGTAGCCAAAAACTGTGTACCCTAGCTTGTTGTGCATTCTTTCCAAGAATCAAGACTTTTTTAAAACACCGTGGGATGTGGGAAAAATTGTTAAAAATCGGGTCTGTCCCGCCAAAAGCGGGACGTCTGGTCACCTTACTCTAAGCTCTTCAACCACTGAATGGGGCTAAGAGTCCCGTCTTGGAAGGCCTCTGTCTCGAGGCTTAAAAAAGTGGTGGTGGATGTAAGATGCTTGCAACATAAGAAAAGCTCAATACACGGTTGCTATTTTGTTCTCTCTTCCTCTGTCTTGTCTGCAGCGGGTGGGCCATCTGTGTTTTTGTTGACATTCCGGCTCATTAACACAAAAACCTGAAACTCGCTGCTGACTCAGAGACCCGCTGTGGGATCCCAACACTGTAACAGTTTATAGGAGTAGAAAGTCCACTCTTTCTCCCATAAAGCTGCTGCTGGTTTTGAACTGCAGACCATATGGATTGCAGCCCAATACATAACCACTACACACTGGAGATGTTTCCTGAATAGGACCACCTTGGGAAGTACCAGCCTTGCATAGCCTAAAATGAAATGACCAGTGTGTCCTGTCAACCTGGCCTTGCAACCACCTCCTTCTCCATCCTCTCTCTGCCTTGCAAAAGCAGCCAGGGACCTCCTTTCCCAGAATCGTATTACCTGGGACATATCTAGTAACCTATGAATCCAAGGCAACGTTAAAGAGTCACGATGACTCAGACACTTCAGGACCGTGATGAACCTGGAGGCCAGACATTGCGCTGAGTGAAATCAGTCACTCACAAAGGACCAGTACTGTATGAGATCACTATGGTAACAATAAAAGGTTTTCCCCCTAAGAAACATTCTGTGGGGGTTATCAGGGCTGGGAGGGGAAGAGAGGTAGACACGCATTGACTTGGGTGAAGGAGAGGGCCATACCCGTTAAGAGGGAGGTCAGCAAAAGCCGATGGAGGTTGTGGGAGGCACTGGGACCATGCAAGCATTAAAATCACCGGAGGAAAAGTGCACAATCCCTCAATAGTGATCTCTGAGTAGATGCACGGGTTGGCATGCAGGCTGAAGGGGAGTGAATGAAGCATGAGGCTATGGATGTATATCGGTTTGATGGAGGATATTTGTGCATGAATGTTTGTTCTTTTGCTGCAAATATATCCATGAATGCGGTGGAGCAGACAGGGGCCAAAGTTACGCCAGCTTCTTGGACACAACCAAATGCCCTGAGGGGATGAGTCACTGGGCCTTGGGGGTCAGGACTGTGGTCTCAGGGGACACTAGGATCAATTGGCGGAGCATAGCCCATAAAGGCATGTTGTACAGCCTCTTTGACGAATAGCGGCTAATGCTCAGGAGCAGCCATCGGAAGAGCAACTAGCGGTCTCTTCCTGTCCGGAGGACAGCGGAGCGATGGAAATTCGAGAGGAGCATTTAGGCCAGTGGACCCAAGGATCACGTGGACATCGTCTCTGTGATCCCAGGACCACAAGATCTGGATGGTGCCTGTTGCCAAAACCCACTCACCGCTCTCCAAGAGATACATTAGAAGGTCCCGTGTAAGGTGGGAGAAGACATGTGGAACAAAACGCAAAATCTCCATCTTTGATTGGATAGAGACTGGTGGGGGTGCCAAGCCCAGAGCTTATAGCCACCCTTCAGATCTGGAGCTGAGCTCATCCCTAAACTGAGGTCTCTAAGGGGAGCAAGCATGCTGGTGAGGTACACACACGTTAGCAGAATCAGCCACTTGAGATCAAACAGGCAGCACATACCAAGGGCCGTGGGGAAGGGTTAGGACCGAAGAGAGAATGGAAAACAGCAAACGGAGGAACTAGGAAAGAGAAGGTTCCCTGAGGAATGGCAGGGGAGGAGCTGCGTAAAAAATGTGTGTGGCTTGTTGGGTGGCAAGCCATCTGCTCTGGAAGCCTTCCCCTTGTTCACAGCAAGTGACAGGATAAGGCTGCGGGAAGAGACACCTGCAACCCAGGCCGCCTTCCTTCTAGCTGCTGCCGAAGTTCACATCTGGGACTGCCTGTCCTGATCGCCGACAGGGCCTTTTCCTGGATGCGCGTGTCGGGGCCCTGTCAGAAGACAGAAACCACACAGCCCTCTGAAGACGAAGAGTCATAAAGAATCGTCAACAGTAAGACCCTCCGGAGCAGTAGGGAGATGTCAAGAGGACTCTGAAGAATTTAGGAATCGTGCTGCCACCTCCAGGGCTGAGATAGCACCAAGGAAGAAACAGCCTCCTCCCGCTGCGCCCCCCCCATGCCCACCCTCAGTGGAGGTCCTGACCTCTGAAGCCACCACACAGGGCCTCTGGATGGCAGAGGCCGGGTCTGCTAAAAATCTGCCCCCGGAACCTGCCGGGCATGTGTACTTGCTGGTGTTCAGAGAAGCTGGCCACCGGGATGTGGAGCGTCCACGGTAATGGGTCTCATGGGAGGTGCGCTCATTTGTGAGGGTGGTCGGGAAGCTGTGCTGCTGAGCACCAGGCACTGCAGGGTCCAGGCACTGGAAATCGCCTTTGGGTGCCTTTGGAGAAACCCCATGCAGGGCAGACGCTGGGTGCCACCTGTGCTGTTACAGCCTTGCTGTGACATCTCTTACAGCTGTCTCCTTTCCCCTATGGTTTCTTTCCCCATCCTCTTCCCACCTTTCGCCCATTGTCCTGGTATCGCTATTCCCTTTTCTGTTCCTGAGGGTTTATCTGACCTGGATTCCATTTGTCATGAGCTCTTACCTGTACCAGTGTACATGCTCCGGCCTAGCCTGAAGTAAAAGGCAGGACTGGGGTCAAGAAAGTGGGAGGTAAGCCTTAAAGAAACAGGAATATTGTGTGTTTCATTAGTGCTATCCTGTACCCTGGTTGACTCATCCCTTCCTCGTGACCCTTCTGTGAGGGGATGTCCCATTGTCTACAGATGGGCTTTGCGTCTCTGCTCCAACCCCCCTCGTTCTAAACAATATGTTTGTTGTTTTGGGTCTTCTGATTTAAAGAGTCCACCGCTTATTTTGGAATTTGGACTCTGGCGGAAAGAGTAGGCAGTGAAATGTCCGTTTGGAACCGAGAGCAGTGATGGCCGCTGTCCCTGGGACAGGCAGTGCCGCCCACTGGTTAAGCATGAACTCCAAAGGCAGACCTCCCGGCTTCCTGTCTCAGCCTCGTGTGACCTGGAGAGAGAGAGAGGTGTAGTGGCTTCCGTTTTCTGACTTACAGAACTGGGATGATCGTAGCGTCAGCCTCACTGGAGGGGTGTGCTGACTCCGTTGATGTTTGTAAACGAAGACGAGCTGGCACAGAAACGCTCTGTAGGTGCAGTGGGTCAACCATTGGGCCGCTGACCGCAAGCTTGGCGATTCGAACCTGCCTCCCACTCCGATGGAGAACATGAAGCCGTGGGCCTCCGTGACATCTGACAGCCTCCGAAACCCCTGCGGCTCTTCTACTCTGCCCCCCGGGCGTGGCAGCAGTCAGACTCGGCTCCTCAGCAGCGGTGTCATCACCACACCGCACAGTCAGCGCACCCTTCCAGTTGCAGCCAGGCTGGGTTTTCCAGGGCAGGCGGGCTGTTGGCCTGTGACACTGTGCCAGGAGACAGTCTGGTCTCTTTTCTGAGGTGCGAGGCCGGGAGAAGGGGTGTGAACACCCTAAATTGTCTTTGTAATAACCTGCCCACTTCATCCTGTGAAAACCAGAAGCTCAGCTGTATCTGTTTGCTGCACAGACCCTGTTCGCGGCTCCCCTCCGCCTGGATCCCAGGCTCCGAATGGCCTGATCTGCCCTCTGCCCCTCCCACCACAGCGGGCTCAGCTATTTACTTTAGCCATTCTGAACTTTTCAGTTCGCCACCCTTGCACCCCATCTCGTTTCCTTTGGAAATACTGTTCCCCTGCCTGCTTGCTTGGCTTATTGCCCTTTGACCTTCAGAAAACTCTAGCAGTGAGTTCTAACCATGCACGAGTCTAACACAGGAAGCCACCCCTGAACTCTGCCAAATTCCACTCCTGGTTTTGCTCCCAAAGCTGCCCCAGCAGGTTGAAATTCCATGCTCATGTTGAAGTCCGGCTCACATTGAAGGTACTTGGGTCTCCTGAAGGCTGCTCATGTTGGCACACAGTTTAGCACAGACCAGGTCTGTCTGTCCACTGGCTGTGCCTCGAGCCCCCCCTCCCCCCAGGGCTGCCGGTTGCAAAGCTTTGCACACCCCATCCACCCTCCTTTCACCCTGACTGAACGCTAAGCAACTTCATCCAGTAGATTCACTTTCTCCTCCAGTTTCAGTGCCGACCACTTTCAGCTGCCTTTCCCACCACCAGACCCCTCCTCAGGCCTGTGTTGATAAAAAAAAGTGTGTTAGCTTCCTTAGGAGCGACTGGAAATAGGTTCAAGCGTCAAACCCACTTAGCCTTAAAAGAACTGGCTGGCTCTCATCGGCCCACCTTCCTGGAAGTCTCAGGAGTAGGGTGGAGGAAAGGGAAGAGAGGAGATACGCTGTCGTGCGATTCAACCAAGGGCTTTAATGGGAGGCAGGTCCCCTCACAGTGGCCTTTTCAGGAGCTCAGATGGCTCACTGGTGGCGCAGGGATGGCTCAGACATCTTCTCCTCCGGGGAGTTTGTGAATCAGTCTTCATAACGCCTGTTCACCGCCCCCTTGCTCCAGGGGGCGCTCCAGCAGCTGTGCAGACCTGCCAGGGCCCCCAAGACTATATCCTTCAGGGTCTCCCATAGTTGCACCTCGACACTGCCCCCCAGTTGTTGGAGGGGTCATTGAGGCGTCTCCTGGTCAAAGAATTCTGGTGAGGGCTCGCTTTCAAATCTGAAACAAATGCAGGGGCGGGGGGGTGAAGGGGTGGGAAGAGTATTTTGGTTAAAGGCTTTGAGTCACCTGCACGTGAATGAACTGCCTTGAGTGTACTCCGTCTGGGGACCCCTCCAGTTCTAAGGACCATTAAAAAGTTCTACTGTTCCCACTAAGAATGACTCCATCCTGGGTGTAGCCATTGAGATTTTGGAATTTATTATCTCAGCATAATGCAGCTGATCCCAGGATAAGTTTCTATTTATCATCTATCTATCTATCTATCTATCTATCTATCTATCTATCTATCATCTATCTATCTATCTATCTATCTATCTATCTATCTATCTATCTATCATCTATCATCTAATCTACCTACTAGTGTTTCAGTTCAAACACGCACTGGTTTATTCCAAACAAAACACGTTTCAACTTGTCTTGGCCATCCATGAGTGAAGGCAGACAAGCGCTCTCGGTAGCACACTGGTCTTAGTCTCCTTAGGGTGCTTGGGGAAAAAAAAAAGAGAGAGACTCCAGTCAAAACAGTGTCTTCCAAGGGGACCTGCTGAGCCAGTTAAGTTCAAGGCGAGAGGTCAGCTCAGAAGGCTGTGGTGACTGGAGCCGGGGTTCATGATGGGTCACCTTCACAGCTGTTCCTGAAGGGCACAGGACCACCATGGGGTTGGTGATGGCTTTTTTTCCAATCAATCATTTTATTGGGGGCTCTTACAGCTCATCACAATCCAGACGTCCATCGTATCAAGCACATTTGTGTATAGGTTGCCATCATCTTTTCCAAAACGTTTTCTTTCCGTTTGAGCCCTGGGTATCAGTTCCTCTTTTATTTCCCCACCCTCCTACCCTTGTGAACCCTGGATAACTTATAAAGTATTTTTATTTTCATATTTCACACCGTCCGCTGTCTCCCGACAATATGGCTTTAAGACAACGGGAAACAGCACCGATGAGGAAAGGTCAGGAAAGTTGCTCCCAGGAATTCTTTTCCCCATCACGACCACAAACGTTCCTGGAAGACAGCGAGGTCTGTCCCATAGGGGTGGGTTAGGAGATGGACCCCTCCACCCTCCATCCCTGATCGTGCCCCTTTAGACTTCGTTTTGCTCCCCAAACTCAACCAGAGACCGGAGCACTGCCAGCAGGAGAGATGGACCCAGATGGAGCACATGTTGAGAAATGAGTGCTGTGCATTGTGACAGCTTTGCTTAACCACGCTTCTAGGATTTTAGAACAGCCCCTGTGGACGTGCTCTTGGACACACATACAATCACCATTTGTGGAGTCCCTTCTTTGGGTAGGGCCATATTTGAGGGACTTCCATACGTGACCTCATTTTCATCCTCCCAACCACTGCCACAGCCGGTCGCCAGCATCTTACCACCATCACAAAGCCAGAGACTGGCCTGCTCAACCCAGTTAGTGGCAGGGACAGGGTTTAAATTGGTATGTAGGCCTCTCAACCCGGTGATCTTACAACCACACTTCCTAGAGTCAATTTACATTTCCACTGCCATCGAGCGGATGCCCCCTCTTAGCAGTGCAACTGACAGCCAGGGGTCCTGACTCCCCTTCCACACCCCCAAAGCAGAAAGAAACCGGTCAGTCACAACAGGAGGTGGCCGGGGAGACCGAGCACTAGAGAAATCGCCTGGGAGTGAGTGGGAGCCAGCTCCTGCACCCAGGCCAGGCACCTACCAAAGGTCTGTGGATGGCGAAGTTGAGATGACCGTGGATTGTAGGACACAACTGTGTTCGAGGACTGCTGGCTATCCATGCAACAACAGAAGAATCTGGAAGCCAAGTTTTAGTGGGCTGTGGAGGGAGGGAAGGGCGTGGGTTTCGGTCTGCGGATCCAAGTCCAGAGCCCATTGATAGGTCACCCAGGGCTCGCCTCTTCCCAGACATCACAACCTTCCTTTCTCTCCAACCTTCTGTGGCCCCCGGTGGCCTGCAGAGCCACTCTCATCTGCCTGGGCCCAGCTCTCTGAAGGCCTCTTGTGCACCAAGTCTTCTTACCTGTGGAAGGGACTTGGTGGCCCTGCTCTGCCAACGTTTACCTGTAGGGGCTTCTTGTGCAATCAGCAGATCTTGGGGTCTGGCACAATTCTCTGGGCCGGGTTGTTTCCTAAAGGAACACAATGTGGTTGAAAGATGCTGACTTCTCTGCTGGGTCCTGCAACGGGAGAACCCAAACCCCAGGAGGTGCGGCAGTGTATGTAGGCATGCTCGGGTTTGCGTCCTGATTTCTAGGTGTGTGCTTTTGGGCAGATGCCTTCTGATGCGGGAAATAGGAATGACCCGTGTTGACTAATTGTACGGGCTGGCTCAGCTAGGCTACGGTGCCCCATTATTGGGTCAATCTACGGTACCGTTTGCCTCACCCATGTGCCAAGGGAACTTACGTTTTTTTTTGGTCAATTAATGTGTTTGCTGTCTGGACACCTCTTGTGTGTGTGTGTATGTGTGTTTGTGTACTTTCCTCTGACCCCCTCTTCACCCCAAAACTGTTGTTCCTCCCCCTCCATGGTCCTTATTTTGGGGACGGTTTCCACCAGTCGCCTTGTGTCTGGGATCAGAAATGAAAGTCCCCTTTCTTCCTTTGTCTCCCGAGTTCCCACACTAAATCGTCATGATGGCATTTGGTTGTACCTCATAAAACCCCCCTCCATCCTCCATCCCCATGGTCCTCACCAACCCACCCTCTTACCTGGACCCAAGCCACATCTTCCAAAGTGGTTACCTGGCTGAACTCTAACCAGAAGACCTGCCTCAAATGCAAACCCCTTCTGATCACTCCTCTGCCTCCAACCTTCAGTGGATCCCCAATTCCCCATTGTAGAACATTCCTTGTCCTCTGGCCCAGCCACATTCCTTCCCGGCCTCCTCACTCAGTAACTACTCTTTGGCTAGAAGGAGCTTCTGGCCCTGCCTCAAACTTCCTTCAATTCTGCCACCACTGTGCCTTTGCATGCTCTGTTCCCACCTGGAACGGTGAGTCTCTCCTTAGGCTTCACCCTTCATGCTGGAAGACTCAGCTCAGGTGCCCTTGATATGTGGAGCCTGGGGTGAATTTGGGGACTTTTCATTGTGGTCCCATAGTCCCCTCACTCCACTCTCTTATGGTCTTTAACCTGTCTCATTGAACCGGGCCTGTCTGACCATACATACTTCAGAAATAATTGCTGAACGGACTGTATCATTGCCTCCCTATTTATTTGCTTCCCCAGAGTCTAGACCAGGGGTCCTCAAACTTTTTTAACGGGGCCAGTTCACTGTCTCTTAGACCCATTGGAGGGCTGGACTATAGTTTAAAAAAAGAACTATGAACAAATTCCTATGCACACTTCACATATCTTATTTTGAAGTAAAAAACAAACGGGGTAAAAACACCCGGCGGGCCGGATAAATGTCCTGGGCGGGCGGCATGTGGCCCACGGGCTGTGGTTTGAGGACGCCTGGCCTAGACCCTATTCTGTGAGTTTAAAAAATCGAGAGATATTACGAACAAGAGAGAGATTCTTGGCTCTCAGGGAGGCCTGGGTGGGCTCCCTTCCCCCTCAGATTTCAGCACTGAGCATAGGGCGAGGCACAGAGCGGGTGGCCTGTCCATCTCAGTTGAAAAAGTACCTGGGTTTTCCCTGACTGTTGGATCATAGTATGCCCAATCCTGTCCTCGTTCTCCCTTTCAGGAATGGACACCATCAGCCACTCCGAGGGAGAAAGACGGGCCTTTGTACTCCCGCAAACAGTTCCAGTCTGGGCCGCTCACAGCAGCAGCTCCTCGGTCCTGCAGCGTCGCTGAGTCAGCATGGACTCGGCAGCTGTGAGTTTGGTTTCTAGGTTTGGCTGATAGCAGTACGTAGAAGCATCCTTCTTCCCGACTTCCTCGTTCTCCTGCGTGGCCCGTCTTAGAAGCTCGTGGGAGGAGACGCAGCCAACAGGGGACGTCACGCTTGCGTTCACTCAGCATCCCAGAATGGGCCTGATTCAAGGGGACTTCACAACGTTTGGGGGGAAATGGAATTCAAAGATAGGGGGATTTTTTTCCCCATGAGCTTTTTGAAGACCCCTCATGTTTAGGGGCAAGCCCATTCAACTTATCATCATAACTTAATGTAGGCCTTGCCCGGCTGTGCTCACAGGGTGTGTGTGTTGGGGGGGACTGGCCCTGGGTCTCACAGCGGGGCTCTACTGCAGTCCTCGCTGATGCCTGATCTGCGCTCGCTCTGGGAGGGGCTGTTTGTACTCACTCTCCTCCTCTGACACATCATGGCCGGTGGCTTTAATTTTTTTTTAATGTAATCATTTTATTGGGGGCTCTTACAGCTCTTATAGCGTTCCGTGCATCCATTGTATCCAGCATGTTTGCACATAGGCTGCCATCATCGTTTGCTAAACATTTACTTTCTAGTTGAGCCCTTGGCGTCAGCCCCCCTTTCTTCCCTCCCTCCCACCCTCCAACCCTCATGACCCCTTGATACAGGATTCGTTTTCATATCGCACACCAACCGCTGTCTCCCTTCCCCCACGTTTCTGTTGTTCTTCCCCCTGGGGCAGATGTGTGTGTGTGTGTGTGTGTGTGTGTTGACCATTGTGACCTTTCCCCCTTCCTCGCCCACCTTCCCCCTACCCTCCTGGTACGGTATTGCCTTTTTAAAGCCACCTGACACTCAGTAGAGCAGCATAGTCACTCAGAGCACACGTTTTGGCAACAGATGGATTCAGGAACTAATTCTTGCAGCACTTTGATGCGCAATTTCGAGCAATTTAACTTCCTGAAGCCTTGATTTTCCCATCTGTGGAATGGTGATGTTAAGACCTTGCTGCTAGGTTAAGATTGAATGTTGCAAAGACAGAAAGTGCTTAACATGGTGCCTGGCGTAGTATGTTCTCAATAAAGTGAATGATGGCGATGTAGGTGACAGGCCCACCAGGGAGGGCAGCAATGTGGTATTTCTTGCAATACCAGTGCTATCCTCTAGAGGGAAGCAGGAGCCAAAGAAAAGGGCCTTTGCGTTGTCCCCTGTGGGTTGTGAACTTCAGGACTTATGGCCCTTTAGTACTTGTGCCAGAACAGGTAAGATCGTGGAGTGTAAACGGGAAGGCTTCTGGAGCTGTGGAGCCCTTAGGGGTCACTGAGGACAGCTGGGGAGACGGAGGTCCCGAGAGAGAGAAAACACTGGGGTCAAGGTCAGTTAGGGGGCAGAGCAGGTATCTTGGGAGCGAAGGGGACAGAATCCCTTTTAGAACAGAAAACACCCTCCCTGCTATAGGTCTAAACTCTGAGCTTCACTCACCTGCGGCTGGCAGAGTGGAGAGGAGGCTGCCTGTGATGTCACAGAGGTGGAGAACAGGGAATGCTGGGAGCAGAGGGGGCTTGGATGGAGCTCAAAGGTAGGGAGGAGGGAGGAGAAGGTCAGCTGACTCTGCCTGACTGCCTTTCCTTCTGTGCACCAGGCTATCTGACCACCACACTGTCCTCAGGCACTGGGGCAGATGGCCCAGCTTTCTGAAAGGGCCCAGAAAGGGCCCTGAAGTCTGGCTCTTGGACAGCTGGAGGGCAGTGGGGGACAGTGGGGTCACATTCAACCTCCAAAGGAAAAAGGGCCCTGGTGCGGTGCCTTCACCTGCAACGGGGGATTACTGACCACTCCAGGTCCCGTGTGAATGTTTCAGCTGTTACAGAAGTACACCCAAAGTGACGGGCGCTGTTGTTAGTCTGGGTACTTTAGAGAAGCAAATGCACAGAAACTCATGTATAAGAGAGGGAGTTTTATATAAAGGGTAAGTGCACATCAAGAAAACATCTCAATCCAGTGCTGCCCAAGCCCACAAGTCCAACATTAACCCATTAACCCACATGTCCAACACCAATCCACAAAGTCCTCCTCCATCTCACAAAACACACACTATGACGCCGACTACAGGAGGAAGCCGAGTCAGTGAATGAGTAAGCATCTCAGCGCTGGCAGGGGTCTCGGTACAGCTGCTCCAGCACCCAGGGCTGCATCGGGGTAGCTCCATGTGGCTTCTCAGGGATGTCTTGCAGGAAGTGAGCCTTGCCAGCTGAAGCAGGGAACTGGCTAAGGCAGCTGCACCCTGGTCCGACCACCAGAGAGCAAGAGACCCAAGAACTAGAAAGGTGAGGCTCACGGAGCCATTTATTTATCCCTGCCCCCTTCAATGAACCCCACATGTGTTTATCGGCCAGGTTGGCACAATAAACAAACCAGGTTGGCACAATAAACGAGCTACCTCAGCTGTCCGCTGTGTAGGTTTTCGGATTCAATGGGAAACAGCACAGTGCCAGCATGCAGTACCCAGTCGGTAATTAGTAGTTGTCAGTCACATGTACCTGAAAACAGGGACAGTCTCTTTCCCAACGATTCCTCCCAAGAAGGGCTCTCACTTGACCTTTGAGTCCCTCACCACATCTCCTACGTTCCAGGTGCCCTTCCCATGCCTTTCTTGAGGACAACCCAGGACTCTCTGGGGAAGCCAAACTAGGTGGACATGTTCTCAATCAGGCCTATTCTGCGATGCTTCACAAGGGCACCTGGTACGACAGGAAGAGGAGCGAGCAGAGGAATTCAGCACACTCTCTGGAAGTTACTCCGGGTGGTGGCGTCACGGTGGGGGGTTGGGACCTTAGGCCAAACCTGTTAGAGTTTGGGTAAAGCAGCCGTGAGGGTCACCTGGAAAGCAGTACTGTGATCTGTCATCTTAATGGCTTTCCATCACCCCGGGCTGCCTGGCCGGAATCCTGCAGACACCGGGATCTAGCCTCAGCTAGATGATTACATCAAGGGAACTTGCTAGGAGCTTCTCAAGAGTAATCAAGGCTGAGAATGACTCAATTGCATTGTGCAGACCCCTCCCCACCTCAGCAGTGGTTCTCTGCCCCATCTGCACTTTAGAAACCTCTGAGGAACTTTCAAAAAGCACGGCCGGCACCCACTCCACAGAGCTCTGTGCCCCAAACAGGTAAGCTCTCGGCTACACGCCACAGGGCTGCTGGGTTGGATTTTCCGTGGGGGAAAGACCTGATTGCTCCTGCAGAGATGTGAAGAACAAAAACAAACTCAAGTTCACTGCCACCGAGTTGATTCTGACTCCGAGAGACCCCCAGCCCCTCAAGGACAGAATAGTACGGCCCTCTTTTGAGTTTTCAAGGCTGCACATCTTTTCTTCCTTTCCTTTTGAATCAACTCTGTTTTGATTGTTTTGTTTTAAAACAGTGGTTCTCAACCTTCCTAATGCTGCGGCCCTTTAATACAGTTCCTCATGTTGTGGTGACCCCCCAACCGTAAAAGGATTTTCATTGCTTCTTCATCACTGTCATTTTGCTACTGTTATGAATTGGGGGACCCCTGTGAAAGGGTCGTTCGACCCCCAAAGGGGTCATGACCCACAGGTTGAGAACCGCTGATGTAAACTCATATTAGACAAAAACTGTGGGGACAGTGAAGACGTGGAGTTCAGCGACGTGTGCCGGCAATATTTGAAGAAAACCAAGAAGACGGAAGAGTGAGGAAAACAGGATTTCCAAACGAATCGCTTTTATATAGTCTGTGCTCGTGAACACATACCATGGAGTGAGTCTTTTGTAGATAGATGCTTGCTTGTTTTATCTATAGCCCTGGAGGTTTATAGTACAATGCAAACAAGGCCACTGCCATCGAGGAGAGGCTGATGCACAGCAACTCTGTAGAGCAGGGTAGACCTGCACCCCGGCCGCTCGTCTGAGCGCTGGCATAGGAACAGCTGGGAGGATGGTGTAGTGTGTCCCTCTGTTGAGCACAGGGCTGCTGTGGATCGGAACCGATTCGCTGGCACCTAAGAATGATGACAACAGAACTGCCTCTGTGGGTTTCCCAGACCGCAATTCTTTACAGGAGTAGAAAGCTCTGTCTTTCTCCTGAGGAGCGGCTGGTGGTTTCAAACTGCAGACCTGTGGGTTGCAGCTCAACACGTAACCACAAGAAGACACCAGGGGCCCTTCTTATATATATATATATATTTTTTTTAACATTTTATTAGGGGCTCATACAACTGTTATCCCAATCCATACACACATCAATTGTGTAAAGCGCATTTGTACATCGTTTCTCAAAACATTTTCTCTCCATTTAAACCCCCGACATCAGGTCCTCATTTTTCCCCTCCCTCCCCGCTCCCCCCTCCCGCATGAGCCCTTGATAGTTTATAAATGGGTATTTTGTCATATCTTGCCCTGTCCGACGTCTCCCTTCATCCACTTTTCGGTTGTCTGTCCCTCAGGGAGGAGGTCACACACAGTTCCATGTAATCGGTTCCCTCTTTCCTACCCATTCTCCCTTTACCCTCCCTGTTTTGCCACTCACACCACTGGTCCTATAGGGCTCATCCATCCTGGATTCCCTGTATTTTCAGTTCCTATCTGTACCAGTGTACCTCCTCTGGTCTAGCCAGTCTTGCAAGATAGAATTCGAGTCATGGTAGTGGGAGCGGGGAGGAAACCTTTAGGAACTAGAGGAAATTGTATTTCTCATCATTGTTCCTTCTTATATTTTAAGCTGGTGGAAATCACTTTAAAAGTCTTCTCCTGGTGGTGTGGGGAACTGCCTTTGCTCGGGTGGCTTCACTGGCAGGCCCATTCGGTATGGTTTCCCTCTCCCGTGGGGTCTCAAAGAGGAGACTCATGAACAGGCTTCCATACAAACTCCTGGTCCAGGAGGAGAACAATGATGTCTTGAACTAAGCACCTGCCTGAGGGAAGTGGGTGGATTTTGAGTTTGGGAATTCCACAGAGTACAGGCCCTGGGGTCAGACTGCCGGGGTTCAAAGCCTGTCTTCTGAACTTAGTGTGAGCTTGCCCATTGCCATTGACTCCTCAGGGCATCAGCTTCCGTGGGAGCAGTTAACTTCACCCACGGGAAGCCTGGTGAGGAACAGCATTAAATGATGTGATGCTGAGGTGGGGGGTAGGAAGGAACCTGGGCTGATGCCCGTCTCTGTGGCATGGGCACTGCCAGCAAGGGGCAGTCAGGAGAACCAACAAGAGAAGCAGCTCTAGGGGAAGATACATTTCTTTGTCTAAAATGAAAAGCAAACAGTGTTTTATTGGGAAATAATCACAGATTATTAAGGAGTTGCAAAGAAGTGTTCCGAGAGGTCCCATGAGCCCATGCTGCCAGCCCGTCCAAGATGCCAACAGCTTGCACAACTCTATTACAGTATCAAACTAAGGCAATTATTCAGAGTTCATGGTAGACATGCGCTCACTTGTTTGTGTGTATCATTTTCATCACATGCGTATTTATGTAACTACCACTCTAATCAAGATACTTAACTGTACCACCACCGCAACGCCTTTTGCCCTGTCCCCAAGATATCTAATCCTTGGCAACCACACATCTGTTCTCTAGTAGTAGAATGAGCTCATTTCACAAACGTTACATAAATGGAGACATGTGCTGGATCTCTTTTTGCGGTTGGATTTCTCACTCAGTATAGATAGTCTTGAAATTCGTCCAGGTTGTAGCATGCATCCATAGTCTGCTCCTCTTCGTTGCTGAGTAATATTCCATGGCATGGATGCACCTTTGTTTGTTTAACCATGTACCCAACGAAAGATATTCGAGTAGTTCCCAGTTTGGGGTGGTTCTGAATAAAGCTCTTAGGAGCATTCATGTGCTAGTTTTTGTGTGAAAATAAATGTTCACCTCTCCAGAGTAAAGGAAAATGCAACTGCATGATTGGGTGCTAAGTTGGGAGTCCCCAGGTCAGCAATGGGTAAGTGCTCAAGTGCGAATGGAAAGGTTGGCAGTTCAAACCTCCCCAGAGGGGCCTGAGAAGACCGACTTGGTAATATGTACTTTTTGCTTTAATGTAAAGGAATGAAAGGCTTAGTGAAAAATATTAAGACAATAGTAGTCAAGGTGGCTGGCAGAATCACAAAGGAGATGTAAGTGCCTGGAGCTTCGGAAGCATCAACTTGATATCGCACCGATGACCTTGAGTGATAGCATTACCTGTAATACATAGAAGGAGATGATGAACACTACCCGGAAGCAGCTTATGAAAGGGCATCAGTAGGGATGTAGACTCGTCTTCCGTCCTTGATTTTAGAACTGAAGCTTCTTCCAGAGAAATTCAGAATCTCAATTTTCAGGACTTCTAATCCCTGTTGAAGGCAGTAGGGTGGGGTTCCCTTCAAAGCTCCCAACATAATACTCTCCAATGAAACCCTTCTGACCTAATCAAGACTGAAAGGGCCTTTGTAACCTCTAAAAACAGACTTGACTTTTGGATCATTGCTAAATAAGAGTTTATCTCTATCTCTAATCTATGTCTATATCTAATCTATATACATCTACATGGATATCTGTCTATCTACCTACTTACCTATCTAATCTTCTGTTGACACCAGAGACAAAGACAGTTCATTTTTTCCAGCATTACTTGAGACTGGTGGGAAAGTGAATAGCAAACAATAAAAAGCTTCCCCACTCTTGTTGAAGGTTTTGGTATTGACAGTCTGTCATGTTGGCTGACTTGGGAATGTGGTCAGGGTGGGTGTCCCCATCCATTTAACCTGCCCTGTCACTCGAACCTGGCACCCAGGGCCAAATCAGCAGCAGGAAGATGCAGCTCGCCTCCCGGACAGGCTGTGGTCCAGGAGAATGTCCCGGAGTCATTACTGAGCCCACTCTGCATCACAGTGAAACAAGCGGTGGCACTGTGGTTGGGGGGCAGAGGCAGAGAGCCTTGCTCAGGACCTTCGTGGGCAGCCCTGGAAGGACGTGGTTTCCAGAGAGATGATTGGGAGGTCCTTCTCCTCCACTGAAGGCAGTTCCTCTTGGGGTCAGATTGTGTGTTTTCCTGTGTGCTTAGGAAGGAGTCACTAGTGCAATTGAGCAGCGTGTCACTCAGAGTCTAACTGTGAGCTTCTCCCGGTCCCATCCCAGTGTGCTTCCTCCTCTGACTCACCTAGCCTTCCCCTACGTTCCTGGCCCAGAAGCTCACTCACCCTCAGACGGACACAGACTTCCCTCCTTACCCCGCTGGGCGAGAGGGGGTGGAGGGGGCGTGGGCGGAGGGCATTCCCCTTCTCCCGGTCTCACTTGCTCCTCTCTCAAAGGGGACCCTGTGGGTTAGGGGTTGGACTGTGTGTTCATCAGGGGGGACTAGAGAAACAAATTCATAAACACACCTGTGTATAAGAAAGAGCTTTATAAAAAAAATGGGAAGCTGATACCAAGGGCTCAAGTAGAAAGAAAATGTCTTGAAAATGATGATGGCAACAAATAGACAAATGTGTTTGACACAATGGGTGGATGGATGGGTTGTGATAAGAGTTGTATGAGCCCCCAATAAAATGATAAAAGAAAGAGCTTTATACATAAGAGCAATTGAATATTGAGAAAACATCCCATCCCAGTCCAGTTCGAGTCCTAAGTCCAATATTACCCCATATATCCGATACCTATCTATAAAGTCCTCTTCAGACTCAGGAAACACATGCAATGATGCTGAATGCAGAAAGATCACAGGCCAGTGGGTGGGAAATCTTGTGAATCTAGTGGTGGTGTAAGCATCAGCGCTGGCAGGGCTCTCTCCATGTGACTTCTCCAGCTCCCAGGGCTCTAGCATAGCTCCATGTGTTTTGTCAGCTAGGATGTCTCACAGGGACTGGAGAGAGAGAGAGAGAGAGATCCCTGCCTCTAAGGAGGAAATACAGGAGAGAGAGAGAGAGAGAGAGAGAGAGAGAGAGAGAGAG
>NW_022111310.1:18076493-18087123 GCF_000313985.2 Echinops telfairi
AGAGAGACCCCTGCCTCCAAGGAGGAAATACAGGAATTCCCAGAATCCTCAGAAGAAGGCCAAGCCCACACAGAGGCCTCATTGGCTATAAGCCGATTGACAGGCTAGACTCCACCCTTCACTCTTAATCCTCTCAAATTGACAAACGGTTATATAACTGCCAGACTGCTAACCACAGGTCATATTGATTCAAGCCGGGGTCCCCACCCCCCACCCCCGACTTCATGAGCGAGTGGAGACAGGCTCTACTCCTGGGAGGACTGGCCGTCTTGCTGACCCTCTAGAAGGTGCTCTGGGTGGGAATCGACTTGATGGTGGGGGAGTTGGCTTGGTTTGGAAAATGAGGCCCAGGCTGCCTGAGGGACACACGTGGTTAAGTAACTTGGTTACCACCCACAGGGTGGTAGCTGCCATCCACCCAGAGATACCTCAGAAAAAGTCCTGGAGATCCTCTTTGACAAGATCTCAGCCGCTGGTTGAAACCCTCTGGCGTGCATGACACACAGGGGTCCCACCATGGCTGCCCTCCACAGGCAGTACCAGAGTCGCCTGCCTACGTGAAGTGGCCTGTTGAGGGTCTCTGTGCCATGTTCCATTGGAAGGAGAGTCCCACCCCACTACGCTCGCCGCCTCTCCGTACCACCGACCTCCTGAGAGCTACTCTGCAGACACAGGCCTGACCCGGGATGGAGGCAGGACAACTGTTGACTGAATGGATGAATGACATGGCTCCACCCTTTTCATGGGAATGCTCCTCCCTTTTGCCTAATAGCCGATGTCAAGACAGTCCACCCATTGCCAGGAACATGGAAGAGATTATTTCTTAAGACTGCTCTAATGAAATTCAAAAAAGTGGAATAAAAATTCTCAGAAACCAATAAAAGAAGACAAATCCACTGGCTTTGGCAGAGGTGCTGGAGCCTTACAGGAGGGCTTCTGGGGGCTTCCTAATGGAAGCCATGGGCTGCCAGGGGTTGGGAGAGCCCTGGGACCGCATGGCTCTAATAGAAACCTGGCACTCATCTTGTGGGGTGTCCGCAAATAGTAACAATCACGAGTTCTAACTATGTGCAAGGCACTCGTCCAATTTCTAGAGACTGCCTGCCTGGGATCCAATACCAGCTCAGCCCTCTCCAAGCTGGGTGCCTTTGGACATGTTACACAGCTTCTCTGAGCTTCAGTGTCCTTGCCAGTAAACATGGTCATGACATTTAATGCTCTCATCGCCCCACTCCCTGCCCCCGCCCCCAGGATGGAGACATTGAACTTAGGTTTTCAGGCTCAAAGGAAGCACGACTTATGATTATTGCTTTGCATTATTATCATTCATGCATTTGATTCAGGGCAGTGGGGAGTTTAGGGGCAGACGGAGCGCTCTGAGGGCCCTGGGCTTCAGTGCCATTTGGGAGTTTCACCTCTTCCCCTCAGGGAGAGCAATTGGTACTTGGATTGTAAAGTAAGAGGATTTCTGAGTTGTAAATTAAGTGGATCTGTTTTATACAAGTATAGTAATTCTGGCCACAATTTCAATAATAGCAATTTCCAAGTCACTAAAGATAGTGCCACAGACCTAGTTTATTTTGGAAGAAGATGTGCTCAGGTATGTAAGGTGGGAGACACTTTTACTCGGGCAGATTTGAAAGCCTCATGATGTCGCCTCAACCCACAGGGAGCGGGTAGTGTCTTTCAGCAGAGAGCTGCAAGGCTGTAACACACAGCCTTATTTAAACCCGGGTCCTTATGTGGCGCACTTTCTAGTGCTCAGTTGCGAATTGCAAGGGTGGAGGTTGGCGTCTACCCAGAGGAAATGCTGAAGAAGAGGCCCTGGTGGGAGCTGTTAGGTCTCAGATCGGTTATTTACAGCCACAGTTGCGTCGGTAACAAATACCCAAGACTTTGGGTATTTGCTCAGTGTCAGGGACAGTCAGCTAGGCGGCTCTGCTGAAAGTAGCCGAGCTTGGCCCCCCATCTGGGGAGTTGGGGGACTACTAGGGCATCCAGGGTGGCTGTCGTTGGGACAACTGAGATGACTTGACCAGTTCACATGCCTGTCATCTTTCAGTAGGATAGCCCGCGCCCATGGAAGAAGCCACAGTACTGAATGGAGTTCTACTTACTTGGTCCCATACCAGAGGAAACGGGGCACTAAGTTCCTCACGCTGTCTGGGGCTAGCCACCATGAGGCAACCTTGGCTTTGGGACTGGCCATGACATCGGGGGCCGAGAGCTTTGGTGCCAAGCCAGAGAAACAAAGAGCATCAGGAATGGAAGTTTCTCTTGGGCAATTTGGAAGTATTCTATGAGGCAGGATGTCACCTTGAGAACTAACGTGCACCTGACCCAAGCCATGGTGTTTTCAGTCACCGCATCTGCACGTGAAAGTTGGCATTGACTACGGAAGACTGACGAAGAATCTTTGCATTTGAATCACGGTGCCCGTGACGAATATTGAAAGTGCCACCCCGGACTGCTCAAAGGACAAACAGAGATGTCTCAGAAAAAGTACAGCCAGAAGGGTCCTTAGGAGAGAGGCTGACGAGGCTGCCTCACGTACTCTGGACATGTGATCAGGAGAGGTCAGTCTCTGGAAAAAGCCAGCATGCTGGGTAGAGTAGAGGGACCATGGAAAGGAGGAAGATAAGGCCCTGGGTAAGCTGTATTGACACAGTAGCTGCAATAAAGGGCATGAGAGCCACGGCGAGGATGATGCAGGGCCAGGCAGTGTCTCATTCTCCTGTACTATGTGTGGGTGCTGTGAGTTGTAACTGACTGGATGGCTTCCAGTGATCACACATGAGCAAAAGAGCAGGCTGATCAAAAGTTTTAAAGAACACATTTCCTCTCAGTTTTCATGATCCCTTGTGTGTGTGTGTGTGTGTGTGTGTGTGTGTTAGAAGAGAAGACAAGAATTCTTCTGGTGCTTAAGTATTTGAAAACCACTTTTCTGTTGTGCACACCAAAGATTCTTTATTATTCGTTGTTCCAAGCGCTTTCAAAACAAATGTTTGAATGTTTAACGATGGTTAATGAAAAACTGAAGTCATCAAATGAGACTTCAAGTGAAGGTTAAAGTAAACGGTTGTTAATGTGGGGATGAATGATGATTTTATGGTTTTTTAGCTATCAGTGTAACTGAACTCCTCCATGGTGGGAAAAGCCAAACAACCAATTGGTTTTGGTGGCGATGGGATGCTTTTCCTTCGACAGGAATGGCTTTGTGGACTCAGGTGACTCATACACACCAGCAGCGCTGAGTCCAGTCGCTTGGCATCTGCAGGTCCCGATGGTTTTTTCTGGGTGAAGGTCCAGGTCCAGGACCCAAAGCAGGGCCATTTTCGAGGTGCTGGGCCCTGGAGCGGAGGTGGCCATCATCAAGTACCATCATTTCCCAGAGCCCGAGGGGAAAAAATGATGTATCCAATGCTTTCCTCCAGCCTGCAATTTTGGGAGCTAGTAAAGCTCAGGAGAAGAAAGACACTCGCTTTATGCGAGCCACAGGGGACCACCTGGAACACTGTCACCTCCATCTGGTGTTCTACTCATTACATGGGGCTGCCTCCCAGTCACCTGTGTACCTTTGGATAGCGACTCATCGGTCCCTAGATGCACTAGCTCCACATGGACGTCTGTATCTGCTTTGGGGAAAGAAAGTGTCCCACAGGGTTGTTGCCCAAGGAGAATGTGGGGCAAACTCAGCCTACCTCTCATCGTTGGCTAAATGGATGCCAAGCCGTCTCATTCTGAGCCAATCATTTTACCCCCTTCCCCCCGTGGCTGGCACAACAGGATACCGAAGAGACACCGCCTTCCTTGGTGCCTGGATTCTGACCTCACCTCATTTTTCAACCAGAATGGATAAGAGATGTTTGCACCAGGCTTTGACCACTGTGGGAGGGAAATGTTCTTGAAAGCACCTCAAATCCCCTGTAACCAGAGGCCAGATAGACCTTAGAACAGTGGTTCTCAACTTGTGGGTTGTTACCCCTTTGAGGGTTGAACGACCCATTCACAGGGGTTGCCCGATTCATAACAGTAGCAAAATTACAGTGATGAAGTAGCAACAAAAATAATTTTATGGTGGGGGTGGTCACCACAAAATGTATTAAAGGGTTGCGGCATTAGAAGGGTTGAGAACCACTGCCTTAGAACCAGTGGGACCCCAGGATTTGTGTCCTGCCGGTTTTATTCATCTGGGATAATGCTGTTTGTAGGCAGAGGGATAACTTCTAACAGAGGAGATCTTCTTGAAATCTGCCTCTGGCTTCTTTGTGTTATTCACCCTGTAGCTGAATAACACAGTTCACACAGACAGCGTTCTACATCCAACTTTGACGAGCAGTGATTAGGGTCTTACAAGTTGCCTGTGTGTGGCCATTTAAAGGGCAATCATTAGTCTCTCCTTGTCCCCAGGGAATAAGAGTGATGAAAAAAGAAGACACAGGGAAACAATTAGCCCAATGGACTAATGGACCATGCAGACACTGGTCTCTATATGATCCTGAGACGCACGAATTAGATGGCTGCTTTTACCAACTGCTTGAAAGGGATCACATTAGTAGGTCCTGGATACAGTGGGAGAAAAATGTGGAACAAAATCATTAAAAAGAGAGAGAGAGAGATCAGGCTTACTGTTCAGCTAGGAACTGGTTGGATCCTTGAGACTACAGCTCTTAACACACCCTTCAGGTTGGAAAATGAACTCACCCCATGGCTCAGTTTTAAGCCAATCAATAGATCTATAAGGGGAATAATAACACTAGGAAGCACACATACCTGTGAACCACAACCGTTTTGAGATGTAAAGGGCAGTGTTTTCCCAGTGACAACATTCAGAAGGGTTAGGAAGAAGGATGGATGGAAACAGGAAACCAGCGGGTGAGGTGGGTTATGTGCTGGCACATTGGGAAGATGAGAGCACATGAAAGGACACCACATTTGTATGGATGGTTGAGTCACTGATAATCTGCCCTGTAAGCACTTACCCAATTCACAACAAAGGTAAAGAACAATACCTTTGCAGCTGAGTCTCACTTCTGTGGAGATCAGTGATAGGCTCTGGCCCAGATACATTTACCAGGAGTGGGAAGTCTTTGGTACAGAGATTCACAGCTAACTGAGTGTGTGTGTTTCATTGCTGTAAAAGTCAAGGTCATACTGAAACCCAAACAAACTTACTGCCATTGAGTCAATGCTGACTCATAGCAACCCCCTGTGGGTTTCCGAGACTGTAACTGTTTATAGGAATAGATAGCCCAATCTTTCTCCCACAGAGCCACTGGTGGTTTTGAACTGCCAACCATGAGATTTCAGCCCAATGTGTAACCACTACACCACCAGGGCCCCTATAGATAATACAACACCCAACAGCTCAGTATTTGTAATGTATGTAACTCAGTTTTAATAATGTACATAATTCAATTCATAGTCAAAAAAGACACTTCAAGGTCTATCTTGAAGTAAAATCCTGTCTGTGATAGGATTACATCTATCTGCATTCAAGGAAATCCAAGCAATACAACTATTATTCAAATTTATGCACCAACCACTAAAGCTAGTGTTGTAGAAATTGAAGAATTCTACCAGCATCTTCAGTCTGAAATTGATTAAACATGCGATCACTATGCATTGATAATTAGATTGGAATGCAGACATTGGTAACAGAGGAAGTAATAGTAGTTGGAAAATATGGTCTTGGTGATAAAAAATAGACGGGAGATCACATAATAAAATTTTGCAAAATCAATAACTTGTTCACAGCACATTTCTTTTTTTCAATAACAGTTTTGTTTTTCAAAAACAGCGACTATACACATGGACTTCTCCAGATGAAATGCACAAAAATAAAATTGACTACATCTGTGGGGAGAGATGATGAAGAATATATCAACAGTTAAAATGAGGCCAGGACTGATTGCAGAACAAACCATCAATTGCTCCTATGTAAGTTAAGGTTGCAGCCAAAGAAAATGAAAACAAGTCACAAGTGTGTCCACGAGTCCACACATTGAGTGTGTCCCACCTGAACTTGGAGAGCATCTTATGAACAGATTTGCTGCGTTGAGCGTTAACGACAGAAGATCTGATGAGCTGTGGGATGGCATCAAGAACATTATTCGTGTAGAAAGCAAAAGGTTCTTAAAAAGTCAGAAAATAAAGAAAGGATCAAAGTGGATGTCAGAAGAGACTCTGAAAGTTGCTCTTAATCCTAGAGCAGCTGAGGCAAATGGATGAAATGATGAAGCCAAAGAGCTGAACAGAAAATTTCAAAGATCAGCTTGAGACAACAAAGTGAAATATTATAATGAAATGTACAAAGACCTAGAGTCAGAAAAACAAAAGGAAGAATTTGCTCAGAATACCTCAAATGGAATGAGTTGAAGGAAAAGTTGAAGCTTAAAGTTGTAATATTGAAAGATTTCATGGGAAAAATATTGAATAATGTGGGAAACAGCCAGAGAAGATGCAAAGAACACACAGAGTCACTGTACCACCAAAACCAGTTCGACATCCAACCATTTCAAGAGGTAGCATGTCTGTCCACTGCTTTGCTTCCTTGCTCCTTCCTGTTTCCTCTTACCTTCCTCCTGCCCCACTGCCACTTTCCCCTTTTTTCTGCCTCTTGGTACCTTCTCTTAGATAGTTTGCTGTTGGCCCATGTACATATATTTATACAGCCATACACCGAGGTAGGGGATGGACTTTGGACTTAGAACACTTTGTTCTAACCAATCGGCAGTCTGAGATGTTTGCCCTCCTGACACAATTGCTGAAGACAAAATGGGTGCATAAGCAAATGTGGTGAAGAAGGCGGCTGGTGCCTGGCTAATAAAAGATACAGTGTCTGGGTTCTTAAAGGCTTGAGTAATGCAAGTGGCCATTCAGCAGTGAAGCAACAAGTCCACATGGAAGAAGCACACTGCCGGCGTGAGCATGAGGAGTCATAGGAACCGGGTAATAGGCATCATCACAAACATAATAAACAAAAACATATTGTTGAGAACGAGGGGTGCTGGAGCAGAGATCCAATGCCCATCTGTAGACAGTGGCAAAAATCTCTCCACAGAGGGGTCACAGGGAAGGGACGAGTCACCAGGGTGCTGTAAAGCTTCGATGAAATGCATTATATTATTCTGGTTCCGTGAGGCTTCCTCACCCCCCAGTACCATGACCCCAGTGCGGCTTCTCAATTCAGACTAGACCGAAACATGGACACAGGTATAGAAAGGGATGGGAGCTCATGACACACAGAATGCAGGAACAGGAGTGGGAACAGTGACGCCAGAAGGGTAGGGGGAAGAGGGGGAAAGGAGGGAGAAAGGGGGAACTGATCGCAATGATCAACACATAACCATACACCCCTCTACAGGGGGAAGAACAACAGAAAACATGGGGGAAGGGAGACAGCGGTCGGTGTGAGAGATGAAAATAGTAACAATGTACAATCTATCAGGGGGTTATAAGGGTGGCGGGGACTGGGGGGGGGAGGGGAGGTTAAAGAGCTGATACCAAGGGCTCAATAGAAAGTAAATGTCTAGAAAATAATGAGGGCAACATATGTACAAACATGCCTGATTCAATTGATGTATGGATTGTGATAAGAGTTGTATGAGCCCCAATAAAATGATTTTTTAAAACAGAGGAAGAGGTAGCATATAAGCCCAAACTAATGGTACTAAAGGAGGAAGTTCAAGGTGCACTTAAAGCATGAGCCAAAAAAGCAAACTAAAAAAACCCAAACTCACTGCCACTGCGTCAATGCTGACTCATAGCGACCCCTTGTGGGTTTCTGAGCCTGTCACTGTTTAAGGGAGTAGAAAGCCCAGTCTTGCTCCCATGGAACTGCTGGTGATTTCGAACTGCAAGCTATGTGGATCACAGTCCCAAATGTAACCATTGCACCACCCAGGCTCCATTAGCTAAACACAGGTCTGCAGGAATTGATGGGATACCAACCGAAAAATTTTAGCAAGCTGCTGAAGCACTGGAAGCACTCCCTGGTCTCTACCAAGAAATTTGGAAGACAGCTACCTGGCCAACTGACAGGAAGTGACCCATATTTGTGCCCATTCCAGAGAAAGGTGACCCCACAAAATGCTTAAATGAATTATATCATTAAGATCACATGCAAGTACAATTTTGCTGAAGATCATCCAACAACAGTTGCAGCAGCAGGTGCACGTTGGGTTCAGAAAAGGAAGTGAACGAAGGGATAGATCATTGCTGATGTCAAATGGATCCTGATGGAAAACCGAGCATATCACGAAGATGATTACCTGTATTTTATAGACTATGCCGCGGCATTCGACTGTGTGGGTCATTACCAACTATGGATAACCTTGAGAAGAATAGGAATCTCAGACATCCTCGTTGTGCTTATGGGGAACCAATAGATGGATCCAGAGGCTGTTTTGCAAACAAAACAAAGGAATACCTGGTTTAAAATTAGGAAAGGTGTATGTGAGGGTTGTATCCTCGCATCATACTCATTCAATCTGTGTGTGGAGCAATTCATGAGAGAAACTGGCTTATATAAAGAAGAATATGGCATCAGGATCAGAAGAAGGCTATTAATAACTTGCGATATGCAGATGATACAACTTTGCTTGCTGAAAGTGAGGACGCCTTGACTTGAAGCACTTGCTGATGAAGAGCTAGGATTGTGGTTTAGGGTGTGGATTTCAACTCAGTGCAAAGGAAAGCAAGATCCTCACAACGGGACCAGTAAAGAGCATCATGATCAGTGGAGAAAAGGATCGAAGTTGTCAAGGATTTAATCTTATTTGGATCCACAATCAATGCTTACGGAAGCAGTAGTCAAGACAGCAAATGACACATTGCATTGGGTAAATCTGCTGCCCAAGACCTCTTTAAGGTGTTGAAAAGCAAGAGTGCTACTTTGAGGACCAAGGTACCCCGACCCCAAGCCATGGTATGTTCCATGGCCTCAGAGGCATGTGAAAGTTGGACATGGAATAAGGAAGACAAAGAAGAATCCATGCTTTTGCACCGTGGTGCTGGAGAACAATATCGAAAGTGCCACGGACTACCAAAGAACAAACAGACCTGTCTTGGAAAAGGTGTTCTTTAAAGTCAGCGTGCTCTTGAAAGGCAACGATGACAAGACATCATTGTGCAAACTTTGGACGTGTCAGGAGACAGCAGTCCCTGGAGAAGGACATCGTGCTTGGTAAAGTAGAGGGACAGTGAAAAAGTGGACAACCCTGGACAAGATGGATGGATACAGTGTTGCAGCTCTGAGCTCAAACAGAAGAACATCGGGGGCTGGGGCAGGACCGGGCCGTGTTTTGTGCTATTGTACATCGGTTACCTTGGGTCAGAACCAGCTCGGTGTCACTAACAACAGCAAGTCAGTGAGATGAGTTACAATTGCTCTGGGCTACCAGCACTTCTGCGAAGATTCATCCCTACAAACAAAAATTCACCACCTTCCTAAACGATAATCCCCTCCCCATTGCCTCTTCCACTTGCTGCTGGTAACTGCTATTAAAATGACCTTTATATGCTTGCCTACCTATTGAGGTACCTCGTAGAAGTGAGGATGTTTTCAAAGTTCATCCATGTGCCGACATACATCAGGCACATGCATGTCTACTTACGGCAGAGTAGTTGTCCACTCTATGTATGTACCACACTTTCCTTATCCATTTATCTGTTGATGGACATGAGGGTTGATTCCACACAGGGGCTTTGGGACACAGTGCTGCAAGGCACGTTGGTCTGCAGGGAGACACTTTCCAGTCGCTATGGAGACACTTGTGTGACTCCTCGAGTAAAATATCCAGCAATTGACCAGTAATGCCACTCTTAGATATCTGTCCAAGAGCCTTGAAGGCAGTGTGGCGAACAACTACGTTTAATTTTATAGCACGAAACACACTGCTACCCAATGGATTCTGACTCCTAACTACCTTACAGGTAGACTAGAACTGCCCCTTGGGTTTCCTAGGTGCCATACCAGAGTGGAAAGGCTCACCTTTCTCCCATGGCGTGGCTGGGGCATTCAAACAGCTGACCCTGAGGTTAGCAGCCCAATGCATAACCCACGGAGCCACCAAGGGCTCCTTATATTCTTCCAAATACAATATATTCTTCCAGATGACGGACTTGGGAAACATTGAGCTTGACTCGCTAGGTTTTAAGATGAGTCTCCGGAGCCTAACATCCCATGGTTTGCTTTCTGGACTTGATCGATGGAGCTTCTGGAGCCCTCAGCATTGTCTTTGGGATGGATCACCCCAGGGAACAGGGAAAGGCTGAACAGAGAGGGCCTGGCTCTTTGCACACGCTGCAAGCGGAGCCGTTGCTGTTTTGTGTAAGATGGGGTTTGAACAAAGGATTCTGTTGTTGCAAAAGAAGCTGGGACTCCACCCTTTCTGCACCCAGGGCCAGGCTTGGCTTCAAAGAACTTCAGCTCTTAAGGCTCCCCAGAGGGGTGTGCGGGGTAGTGAGGGAATATCACCCCCCAAGCTCTTCCTTTTCCATAACATCTCAGCAACGGATGCTGCAAAATGTCTTTGGCACTAATCTTGCTTGGCCTCTAATATGATTTCTTTCTTCACATCTGGTTATTATTGGTCCTTGCTTGAACCCTGGTAGATTAAAAACGTCT
>NW_022111310.1:18087223-18092367 GCF_000313985.2 Echinops telfairi
ATGCACACTGGCCTTGGCAGCAGGCTCGTTTTTCTCAATTCATAAGGGGCTGACATACAAACTGGATGCTACGGTGTCAGTTTACAACTTTTATAAGTAAATTTAAAAAACATCTGTTTGCTATCATATGATATAAAATATTGATGTCTTTTAGAGACTGAGTTTTGGCTGGAATAATCCAATATATTAAAAATTTTGAAAGTGTGAGAGATGAACGGAAATGTGTTGCCTCTTAAGGCACTCTGCTACCTCTACCCATGTCCCATTGGATAAAGCAAGCCACTGGACAGGTACTGTGTCGGTAAGCATATATATATAATCTGTTCTGTCAGTTCACAAGTCACAAAGGATGTACATCTACAAGAAATGGAAGAATTGGGACTAGAGATCCCAGACATTAAATTCACTCCGTGGAAGGGACTGGGGGTAGCTCAGAAGGAGAGCCAGGTCCCTCCAGAGCAGCTCTGCTGGAATGTTAGCGCTGTCCACATTCCACTGCTCCTGAGAGTCAGGTCACCCAAGGACACAAGAAGTGGTCTTTGAGATGAGCTCCCACTCAATCATCTGCCTGACCAGCACTGTGAATTGTAGATGCTGATTTTCAAGGGAACACTCCCCCGGTAACTCTCCTGACTTAGGGTGTGCTCCAGGGTGGGGAGCAGTCCATCCCAGGGGAGACCCCAGCTAGGACACCTGTCCTTTTCCCAAGAACAACTGGAATACTTCTACCGATGGCAGATCTCGTGACTTACATGTCCGCTTGTCTAATTTTTACTCTCAGGGAGTTGGCTGAGCTCTAGATTTGACTGTTTCGATTACCCTCATATGTTATGCACAGCATTGCCAGGCAGCTCGGGAGAGAGGATAGGGAGTGAAGCTAGGACCCAGGACACACCAAGCAGTGAGTAGTGACCTGTCCGCCTTAATGGCAAACTGTTCCTAAGCATGTGCCCTGTCCTGCTGAGCTCCCAGGCTCCCACAGTCTTCCCCCCAGCTCCAGGTGGCACTGCCCATCCAATCCCTCTGCCAGAGATGGAGCTATTGGTCCTCTTTATCCCAAGTGCTTTCCTGAGAGATCCCCAAGGGAGAGTGCAAGGAGCTTTGACCTGGTTCAGACCCAGGTTCTTCTCTGGGCTCTGCTGCTCACCTTGAATGTGACCTGGGGTAGGTTATTTCCTTTCTCCGACACCAGTGACCCATTTCTCTAACTGATACCCATGAGGCACAGCTTAGCTGTGTCCCAAGTCAAGCCATCTTTTCCTAAGGATGGGACAGCCATTGCGAATGACTGAGTATCAGAAATGTGTCAAGAGCCTTCAGCTGAGGTCTACATTTTAATCAGGTCCGGAAAAACCAGTTTCGCTGGGGGTTTCAGTGGACCTGGTAAAAGGACTGAACTTGAGGAGGGCGTAGGGAAAGGGTGTTCCTCTCTGCCTGACTCTGATGTTTCTACAAAGGTTTTTGTTCCAGAGAAGAGGGAAACTCCAGCTGCATGTAGGTGGGAATGTCCACGTTGGAAACCCAAAGCCAGACCATTCCCACTGACCAGACCAGATCCAATCAGCCCAACTGAACCGAACCGCACCAAACCAATGCAACTCCCTAGCCCAGCCTGTTCTGCGTCCCTCTGAGGAGAGACATCAGGGGTGTCCCCAAATGAGACCGTGGCAAAGGCCTGAGAGGAAGCTGTTCCCAGCCGGGTTACAAGACGAAAGCGCAGTCATCTCAGGACTCAGCCCAGAAGGTATGGGCCCAGCCGGCTGTTTGAAGGTCACACACACTCCTCAGTGCTGGGAAGCCAGCTCACCGCGTCTGTTCGTGGGCTCTCTGGGCTGAGAGTACGACTCACTGGGGCTCTGAGCCCCCTGCTCCCACTCTGCCTGGCTCCCTCTGCTCCCCTCTTTACTCCAACTGCCATGAACCCTCTCAGGAGCAACTTTCGCCCGCCTCACCCCCACTCCCGACCCCCAACTTTCCTATTTTTCAGTGTTTCCCTCAAAATGGATTATCCTGGGCCAACTTGGCACAGGAAATGTGCAGGACACCCTGAAGCCTTGGGACTCAGAAGGCTCCAGGCTTGAAATCATCAAAGCTCTTTCCAAATAAATGAAATCTGGCCAGAAAGGAGCCTTGCCTCCTTGTGGGTGAGAGCTGTGGTCTTTGTTTTGTTTTGTCCCTCCCCTGGAGTCACAAGGGTACTCAGGGAGGGTGAAGGGAAATGATTTCTCTTGGCCACCTGCTGTGAGACAGGAGTTTTATCTAATCCTCTCATTGAATCCTCAGGAGCACTTTGTTTTGCATGAGCATACTAGCTTAGGGAGGCTAGAGAACACCTCTAAGGAGGGGAGGGTCCTGTGGTCACTTGTAGCCCCTTGGCAACCCTCCTTTGCAGCTCCTCTGCTTCAAAATGGTGCGCTGTAGAGGAGACTAGACCATGCCTGCTCTGCTGTGTGTCTTTAGGAAACCACCTTTTCCTCGCTGGGCCTGAGCTACTACTTCTATAAAATAAAGTTCTTGGTCCTTGGTCTCTTGGAGTTCAAGAGTTCTACATGTCCTGCCTTCTTCTTGGAGATTTCTTCAGTTTTCCCTAACTTGAGAACAGGCCCTTAAACTTCCTAGAAAGTTCGTCCCTGTTTCCCGGTGGGGGCTGTGACTCCATACAGACAGTAGGTAAAGTGATAGAGGGGAGACCAATAAATTGTAGGAGAGATTGTGAAGGATTTTGGAATGGACCCATATGACTGAGTGTCTTCCATGGGAAGACCATATGTTTCTATGGGGTCTTAGTGTCCAGAACTGTCACATGGTCACAGCCAGCTGCAAGGGAAAGTGGGGAGATGAGGATTTTTGAATGAGGCTGGACACTATGTGGCCCCTAACAGAATTGGGGTCCTAAGGAGAAGAAGGGGGGAGAGGACACTGGCAGGACATTCAGTGGGTGGAGCTTCTGTTTGGAGACCTTCTCTCTGCTCAACTTGTTCATGCGGCTTTGGGTCTCTGGAGGCTCAGAGGCCTGCAGGGGAGCTTGAGTCATGTCTATACCAATCATTCGTGCCAACATTAACTTTCCTGGCCTCACTCCTCTGTCTGCACCCCAATGCCATGTTGTGGCTGCTACCACTATTTTGTAAAGAGTTACTTACAGTCCCCGAAACCCACAGGGGCAGCTCAACCCTATCCTATACGGTTGCTATGAGTCAGCATTACCTTGATGGCAATGAGGCTTTTTCCTTTGGATACTTACTTATAGAAAAGAAAAAAAAAAAGCCAATTTCTGGGTTTGAATGATGCCTGAGGGTCTTCCCAACCCTCAGGGTCTAGTGCTCTAGGATAATTCAGGGCTTCCCTTTAAGTTCAGAGTCTTGCTGGCTCCCATGATGGCTGTGATTGCTCTCCTGCGTGCAGCCTCTCCATTCCCACATCTAAAGGAAAATAGCAGGGAGCATGCGTAATCAGAGGTGGGCACTGGAAGTTACCAGATGACCGACTTTACGGTAAACCTGCTGACGTGGCCGGGGGAAAGAGATTCCCCTCAGCAGGTGGGCAGGAAGTCGGCAGCAGTGGGGCCAAGGGTGTGCACGTCAGATCCTGGAAACTTTGGGGCAGAATGTTCCAGGTTTGTGGGCCCGGTGGTCTGCCCATCTGAAGCAGGCACAACCAGCTTCTGGGGGCATCGAGGGAGCCAGAAGGCAGCCCATCTGGGGACAGGTGTCAGCAGGCCCCATTCCATGCAGCTGGACAGTGGTAACACCAGATCCTGAGTCCCATCTGCCATCCCAGACTCTGAGGATGGTGAACCTGGTCGTGAATCCACCCAGGGACAAGGGGGCTGGGGCGGGTGGTCTTATATGAGGACTGGCACCCTTGGCCTCCCTCTGTTGCTGTGGCAATTCCATGTGTGCCCCTCAGGGCCTGAAAATCAGCCTTTTGGTGCCGGCCTTGGAAGCGACCCTTGTTTTCATTCTTTTCATTTCCTCTGTGACCTTGGGGAGCTCACCCCACTTTTCCAGCTCTGAGTCATTTATAAACAGAATAGCCTGATAAGGTCTTTAAGTTTCAAGTGGGACCAAGTGGCGCTTTAACTTTTCACTACCATTTTTTTGATTTTACCCTCATAAGCATCCTCCGATGGCATCCCGGGGGCAGAGTGGGCTTATGCTCTGGGCTGCTGACTGAGAGTTGAGCAGTTCAAAACCACCAGCCCCTGCTCACGAAGAAGAAATCCTATTTTCGTAAAGAAATAATCTCCAACACCCATTGGGGGCAGTTCTACCCTGTCCTATAGAGTCCCTGTGAATCTGAAATGACTATGGCAGTGAATTTTTTATTAAAAAATGTTTTCTCTTTTTAAGGATCTTTTGAGAAACATGTTCACCCCCACTGGTGGACTGGCGACTTGCTCGGGCCACTGTTGGAGGCACTGAGGGTCCAACTGAGCTGCGGGGACACAAGAGCTCCTCCCCCCGCCACTGGGCCTGTTCCTTGGGAAGAAGCGCTGGCCCCGCGGCCACGTGGGACAAGCCAAGCGTCAGGAGTGGATGCGGATGACTTGCTCCGAGTTTCTGCGTCTGCTCCACCAGCCCCGAGCTCATTTCCATTGTGGTCACGGCCAGTCGTGCTTCCCAGTAGCTTTCTGCTTGCTGTCCGGAGAATTTTATTTTGGATATTCAGTTTTGTTTTTTTTTTAATTGAGTTTTAATAGGATCGTTGCTATTTAACGCTCTGAACTGGACTATTCCGATTGTTTGGTAACATTAGAGACAAGAAATAAAAGGACAGATGCTCCCGAGAAAGAAAGCGATCCTCCCACGCCAAAAGAATTCCAATCGCAAGTCAAAGAATACCAACAGCAGCAATGGGGAGGCGGGGTCAAGGTGGGAGTTCAATGGTCGGTGTTGCATGGGTTTTGTGATATCGGAAGCTTCAGTTTCCTGATACGATCTCCCACTGCTATTTTTCGTTTATTTCCTGCCAGCATTTTGTGGAACTGCGGAATAAAAGTATTTTGTATCTCATCTGAATAATAGCTACTCTTTTTTTTTTTTTTTTGAAAAAAATTTTATTTTTTATTTATTTTTTTTAAACATTTTATTAGGGGCTCATACAACTGTTATCCCAATCCATACACACATCAATTGTGTAAA